>NC_087070.1:29087328-29519620 GCF_963678635.1 Symsagittifera roscoffensis
AAAAAACAAGGTTCTAAATAATCTCTTGAAAAAAAAAAACATTTTATGACGAAAAGTTTCAGATGCTGTCTGCTCAAAAAGTGTAGGCTTTATTTCCTCGTCATAAGTTTGTTCCGTGGCTAAATTTAAAATCAAATTCCTTGCTTGCCATGTTTGTTTGATAAAATCGAGTAACAAGAAAAGTACGAAATTGGTGTTTTATATTAGTAAATTTTTGAGACGCCTTGAAACTTTTTTCATTTTTATGTTAAAAATTTAGTGTTTTTTCAAAAGCTACGCTACTAATTTTTCAAAAGTAGATGAAAATGGTAAAATCGCCTTCAGTAGGTGACAATGTGTGATAATGATAAAACTCAACTGTGTCTCTGCTTATTTTTCTTTACAGCCTTCGAAGAAGTCTGGGGGAATTGTCTATCACCCATTGTCATCTTTTGGATTTTTTTCCTTATCTCCAAAACTATCCTCTCAAAACTGAAATTCTGGAATCAATGGAAATAAAGGATGGCAAGAAAACTCCTCTGCATTAGCGGTTACTCCCCAATTCTTCTACACAAAACGGTATACACCCTCGGAAATCTCAACTTTTTGTTGCATGAACGACTTTTAAAATTATTTGTTTTTCTCGAAAACCATCGTCTCAAAACAGAAGTTTGCTGTTGTTTAAAAAAAACGAACTGTGAGAAGTTCTTTTCCACCAGCGACTACGCTCAAACTTTTTTATCAGAAAAATTTGTTCATCGAGAAAACAAAAATTTTGACCGTGTTTTGAAACGGCGTGCTTTTCTTGAGAACTGCCCTCCTAAATCTGAGACTTTCGACTCAAATAAAAAGCGATTTTGTAAAACTTCCCTTTGTAATCGAGTACCTCCTTATTTTTACACAAAAAAATTGCACTCGAAAAAGTAACTTTTATTTCTGCTAACGTTTTTGAAACTAAGTGTTTTTTTTTCTCAAAAACTACCCTTCAAAATCAGAGTTCTTGGGTTTAATCGAAAAAACAACTTGCGTGAATCTCTTCTGTATAAGCGGTGACGCCTACATTCTCTACACAAAAAGCTTTGGCTCACGGAAATGTCAATTTTTTTTAATACCGCGGTTTAAATTCTGCGTATTATTTTTAAAAACTGGGAAAATTTTTCAAGTTTTTTTTATAAAACTTGACCAAATTGATTTTGTTTGTTCCCAGAGCACTATAAAGGCCCTTTTTGCGCCAAACTTTTGGAAAAAAAAACAGGTCAAAAGCGCCGTTTATGGGCACGTTTTGGAAAACTTTGACCAAAAAATTGCGTTTTGCGGCGCCTTCTCCCCTTCAAAATTAGTATACTTTGGTACTGTAGTTTTTTTTACATTCATTTCAGGCTCAGTCGATAGAAAATGGATGTCATAAAACAATGCGAAAGGGGAGCTCTTTCCTTGGTGAGGGGGTCGAATATCTGAGGGTGGGGGCGTCTGTTCCTCCCTAACTCCTCCCTGCTCCCAAATTCGAGCTTTTTCTTTCAATGGATAGAACGAGTTTTAGAAAAGTTCTTTGCACAAGTGGCCACGCCGAGTTTATCTGCACAAAATGCTCTGTTTCTCGGAAAGATCAAAACTTTGATTTTTTGACCGTTTCTTGGTAACTTTTTGACTTTTCTTGAAAACTACCGAGCCAATTCTCATATTAAGTGTTCAATCGATAAGACGAGTTTTGGGAAATTTATCAGTTTGAGCGATTGCGACTTACTTCTTGCAGTCAAGATTTTGCGCTTTGACCTTGCGAAGTTTTACACTTGCGAGAGTAAGTGTCTTGTAATCGGTAACAAGACTTTTCACGTAAACACGTTTTCTTACACACCTGTAATTGAAACTGATGTTGCTCTTTTATTGAACATAAGCAACTTCTAAGAACCAGCGCACTTAGTCTGGAGGTAATGCGGTTGCTTTTACAATCTATTGTCAGAGGTTCGATTACCTGTCGGACCTTGTTTTTTTTTCAGTGTCTCATTGAAATTTTTTTCCCGGAAAAATGATTAGTCAGACTATAGTGCTTCGAATTATATTTTGTCGGCATAGTTGCCATTGCACAATTTGTTTTTGCTCTAACCAATGTTCCTCGAATATTTAAGTGTCGTTGATTAAATCATGTATTTTTTTTTTTAATTTGATACCTGGCTGGTATATTTTCTTTTTTCTTAAATTCTTTTTCGCTTAGAAATTTTATTCGGCCTGATTGGTTTCGGCTCTTGCTTTGTATTTTAAATACATTTATTTTGCATCGGTATAAGGAGAAAAAAAGGATATTTCTTATTTTTAATCAATCAAGTTCATTGTTAGCAAAATTTGAAAGTTCAACTTCTTTACTCGTTCAAAGTTTTTTTAAAATTATGACAAATTTTTTTCGATATCTTCAGTTAAAGAAGTAGTTGGCGTCTAACGACGTGCTGTCGGCTTAGTGAATGATCTGGAAAAAAACTAAAGTTTTTTTTTTTTTCTAGTGGCTGTGTTTCTGGTCTGTTTTTCCGAGATTGAATTTTTCTCAAGTTTTGTACGACAACAACTTCCCTTGGAATTTTTTGGTTTCACATCAATTGATGTCTTATCACCTTTTGTTGGCTTAGTTAACTCTCGGAACATACTAAGAGTCTGAGGTTGAAAATTTTGTAGTTTCAAAAAAAACTTCGTTTTTTTTCAAGGGTTTTTTGACAACAATAATTTCCTTTGCCAATTTTTGATTTCGGATCAATTGCTATCTAGCCATTTAATGTTGGTTTAGTGAGCGTTCGGAATATCTCGCTGAAAGTTAGTGTTTTTTTTCTCGTCTGTTTTTTGAGGTTGTATTTTTCGTATATTCAAAAGGAATTGCTAACTTTTTTGAATTTTTTTTCAACTTGGTTTTTTTCATCTCGCTCACTATTTGGAAGCACGCAATACTACGCTTTCGTTGTACCGCAAGTGATGCGAAATTCCGCCCTGGCCTGCCTTGTATCAAGCCTGAGATGAAAAAGTCAATCAAACCAACCGCTTGCAAAAAATTCTCCTTAGTTTGTGTATGAAAAACGATATACCCTTGGGAAATATCTCAAAATGTTGACTCTTCTGCTTTAATTTACTAGAGAAACAATTCAGAATTTAGGAAATTTTGATTTCCTGAAAATATGCATATCATCCCAGTATAAAAAACTCAATAACTATCAAACACGTGCCTACACCTCCAGTTGGGCCTCTAGTTATATTTTATTGAGACATATAAAAACTTTGGTTCAACTGGTTCTTATAACATTTTGCCTCTTTTTCGACTTCTTATTTTTTATCGTAATATCGTCTGTGTTATATCGCAAGTAGTGCAAAGCTCCCCTTCGCCTCTGTGTAAAGCTCGCTATTAGCAAGTGTTATCAAATTCGAACATATTTTTTTTTGTTTGAAAATCAAAATCCTTACATCAACTGCGTCGGCCACATTTGGGCTGCTGGTTTACTCAATTTCTTCAAACAACAATTTTGATTACTGGCTTCTGGAAAAAGTAACTATACTTATAAATGCTACATCTTGGATTCTAAACTTTTTGTGTTCAATAATAGAATAAAGACTCAATTATGATAGTTTTTGGTTTCCTGGTTGATGAACTGAGCATGGTCAGCTTATTTTTCATGCTGTAACTTATATGGAAACGTTACAGGGCTTTTGTTTAGATATTCAATCGACTAATTTTCAGCGACGCAAGTTTTCCAATTGATTTTTCCACTATTTGAGTATTTTGCTTTAAAAATGTTGGCCTAAATCCTTGATTAAATCAAGTTCTATAATTTCTCCGGGCACTTCGGTTAAGTATATGAGTATTTGCCTGAGAAGAATGTACTGGTTTCGAATTCGGCCAAGACCTGTTTGATCATCACTGAAGTGTTTTGCGCAACTTTGAGCGACCAATTTTGCGCAGCAAGAAAAATTATATTGCGACTTTGCGCGATCAAAGTGTTCTGCGCGACTTTGCGCGACCAAATAAAGATATGTCGCAACATTGCACGACTTAGATTGAAAGACTGAAGTGTTTTGCACGACTCAAACAAATATGTTGCGACTTTAAGCGACTCAAAAAAGATAATTTGCAAGTTTGCTCCTTCAAAAAATTCTGCGTGAACAAGAAAAAATATATTGCGACTTTTAGCAACCAGAAGGTTTGTTTCTTCGCGACTCAAGGATACCTGGTTGCTGTGCAAGTAGCACGCAATGTTCCGACCATATTTGTACAAAAAGTGGAATACGTTTTTTTCTACTTTTCTTCAAATTAGTGCCGAGGTGGTGTGATTCGAGAACTAATAGATCGCATCCAAATCCAATATATAGTAAAATAAAAATGATGGACAACATCAAAAAAAATCTAAAAATTGAAATTTTTTCTTGCTTTTTGCTCAATAATTTTTGATTTTTAAGCAAAAACTTTTTTGCCAAACAAGCGCTAAATGAAACGTCCCAAACTAGTTTTCGTTCGATCGATTTTTTTGTCCGAGAATTTAAAAAAAAAACATTTGAAATAACGAGCGTTACTCGATCGTGTTACTCGGTCGCATTAGTCGCTCAAAATTAGACTAAATCTCAAAAAATTTGAACCAGTTTTTCTCAAGACTCGGACAATTTTTTCAAAATTGTTTTTTTTTGTCGTTCAAATCACGGTTTAAAGGGCTTTAATTTGATAGATTAGTATGACAGATCACTCTGAGGAAAAAAAATAAAACTCGAATACAAAATTCCTCCACATTTTCAATGATCGACACCCATTTTGGGACTTTGCGAGTGACTCATGTTGCGTTTTTGCGCGACCCATGTTACGACTTTGCGCGACTCAAAACTCGGGTGCGAGTATGGATTTTTGGTCGCGGCAAGTCAATTTTCGCGACCTAATTCGGTCGCAGCATAAGTCGCGGACCATAAGCGGAGATTGCCTCAATCATTTGTTTTGATCGGAGTCGACCGTTGGTCAGTTTTTGTTTCTTCTTTTCAAGAATAGAAAACTGTGGATCGCTGAATTCAATTTTGAAATAAAAGCAAGGCGACCAAATTTGGTGGGTCCTCGGGTTGCGTTGAGTCATAGGCTCTTTTTCCTACCCCCCCCCCCACCTCACTCAAACATGATTTTTATGGTCTAACGAGTTGTTTTACAAGGTTAATTATGAAGACCAAATATGTTTGTCATGGCCTAATTAGTCTGCATGGCAATTTTCATGACAATCGGACAAAGTGGACAGTAATTTCAAATATAAAAATTTGCAGGTGGGGGGGGGGAAAGGAAAAAGAGCCGAGTCAAATAACGCAGTCCAATAGCCAGCGCAAAGATCAGGCTGAAGAATGGGATAATTTTGAAGCACGTGGCTTAAATTGGGTTTCATGAATTTGCAAAAAAAAACGACCAAAAATGGTTCAAAACTGTGGTTAAACAAAATAGTCAATCTCCAAGGCACCGAAGAAGCGTGATTTTACGCAAGTGGGTGTTTCGTCGTGAGTTTACGCGACTTAACAAACGGATACTATTAATGTGGTACTGGTACTTCAAACATACCTCGCTTATTGATCCGGTAAATCACATTTACCGTTTCTTAACCTGATGAAATTAAGGCTCTCATGGCCTTGTTGACGACAAAAACACAAAAACTACAAATCGCAAACGAAAAAGCCAGAAAAAGCATGTATTTTAATGGCTTGACAAAATGTAAAATAAATATATGATGCTCATATCTAGTTGATTAAGCTCAGTTTTTCGTTTGTATGAAAATGTTTTCTCGCTTGAAAGGTTATCCAAGCACGTGGAGTTCAGATTTATTTTGTGCCACTTTTAACATAAATTAAACCTCGGTCTCATCGACACGCGTATACATACCACCACGCCAGCTTTGAATGATGGTTTATTATATTATTGATTCACTTTCAGCCATTTCTGAACGAAAATAACCGTCAAAAATTTAATTTAAACATATTCGTAATATTGTGTTAACTGTTTTTAGAACTTAATTTAAACATATTGTCTAACTGCTTTTCCGGTGTTATTAAATACCTTCAATCCAAAACAGAGCAACGCCACAGAAAATGTTTTTAAACCTAATATCAATCGATTTTTGCGAGGATTTTGTATGCCATTCAAATTTACGCTCAATTTGCTCCTTTAGAACCTCAACAACTTTTGAGATGAATTCAAATTTCTTTGAACTTTGATGCAGTCGTTTCCGCCAATACAATCTTTCCCAGCTGGCGCAAAAATGTTAATGAAATGCAACTATGGTCTGTGAACTTGATATTCGACGACAATCTTATAATTATTCTAATAATTCCTTTTTTGAGTTGTTTTTCACTTGATTGCGTTGTTTTTCTATTATTTGAAATAATAACTCGTTCGGCCATCTTGAGGTTAAAAAACATCTCGATGAAGCAAAGTATTTAAATATAATTATTAGAAAAGAACGCTATCCAAAGATCACCGCTATGAACTAGACATTTCCATAAAATCATATTTGCATACCAACTTTTTGAACTTAGCCATCTCATCGCTTGAAACAGTGGCGGAGGACAGAAACTCCCAATTTTTTGCCGGTCTCAAGCTTACATTTTATTACGCATTCATTCTGCTTCAATTGTTTCGTCTCACCCCACGCAATGGCCTCTATCAGCAGGTTGACTTACCAAATGCTGTTGGTGTTGACAACCTTCTGTCTTTTTAATCTCACAATAATTCTGAGGTATTTTTCCAAAAGGGAAAACCAGGAGAATCTGGAAAATTATTTCACTGGCACAGGTTCCTCCGGACTATCTCATGAAAGGTCTGTGGGCGAAAGTCTAACTTTCGGAAGGTGAGAAACATCACATTACTTGAGCTCAACTAAGCGAAGACCTGATGGCGATAATTCGGGTCGAGGTGGTCATCAATTTGGATTCATGGAGGAGGGGATTTTGCTGCTTGCCTTTGTTTGTTTGACTGTTTCTTCCAAAATCTAATATTCTAGGAATTTTGTTTCAATTTCGTGGCTATCAGTTGAATGGCTCATCTACCGTTTCCTATCCCCACATGCGGTTTTTTATATACTTATAAGCAATGGCGGATCTAGGATTTTCTCGAGGGGGGGGCGGTTTTTCAAAAAGAAATCGAAAATTTTGACGACCTTTTTTTTAGACCGACCAAATTGATTTTTTGAGCTCTCCCAAAGCACTGTTTGCCCCTATTTTGGGAAAATTCTTGGCGCCGCAGGCAAATTTTTGAAAAAACAGTCAAAAAAGGCGTTTTTAGGCACTTTATGGAAAATTTTGACCAAAAAATTGCGTTTTTTTGGCGCGCGCTCCCCCCTCGAAATTAGTAAATATTGGCGCCAAAGGCGCCTTTAGAAAAATTTTAGGGTCGGTCGGCCAAAAGTGGATTTCTTAAAAAGTACCCAAGGGGGGACCCTTTGGGTCGGCAGGGTGTCGAATCCTTGAGGAGGGGCGTCCGCCCTCCCCCGCCTCCTCCCTAAATCCGCCCCTGCTTATAAGAAGTAATAACTTTTGTTCACCTAGTTCATTTGCCGTGGAAATTTATATATAAGTTATTTAGCCTCTTAAAACACACTTTGTCTTCATATAGAACTTAATATTTAAAAAAAATGATAGCACTGAACAGGGGCGGATCTAGGATTTTCTCGAGGGGGGGGGGGCGGGTTTTCAAACAAATTTCGAAAGTTTTCTCGACCTTCTTTTTTAGGTCGACCAAATTGATTTTCCGAGCTTTCCTAAAGCACTAAAAAGACCCTGTTTTGGCCGAAATTTCTGCGCCGCTTTTTCGGCACTTTTTGGAAAATTTTGATTAAGAAAAAGGGGAGGGGGACGCGTATAAATAAATCCAGGAGCGGGCGTCCCTCATGATAAAAGGACCGAACGTTGGACTATTTTTTCAGTTTTTTTCAGCCAATCAGAATTTGACCATTCAAAAATCGCGAAAAATCGTGACCGATTACAGAAGTCGCAGACTGCAGATCAATGAATATTTAAACATTGTCAGATCAAAGAAATATTAGAAAAAATCTTTCGCTTACACGATTTAACAAAATTTGAAAAAAAAACATTAACTTTTTTGTGTCTGCACGGACTGTGCACGCTATATTTTATTACGCTAACTTTGACTTCCGTTCACTGCAAAAATCTATCAGCGGATAATAACGTCTGCTGATTTCCATTGGTCGAAATTTTTTCATCAGTGGGTCCCTCCATGAGAATATCCGCCTCCCTCACAGCAAGTAGACAAACGCTATATTAACCAATCAGAATCGAGATAGGAAGCCAAACTTTCAATTTTATTTTGGTTGCTCTCTCTTAAGTGGTCTCGGCTCATATATAAGGTATTCGCTACTTCAAAATGCCTCGTTCATCTGCTTGCGATATATGATCAACTTCTCAAGATGCGCTGGGTTTTTTTCCAGTGCATTCTCACTTCGGAAAAAAGTTTTAACTAGAAAATTTTTATCAAAGAACTAAAAAACAATCGCCGTTCGTATCTGAGAAATTTATGTCAAAAAATGAAAAGACCGTCTCTTTTTATAACTAGAAATTTTTTATCAAAAAAAAGACAATCGCCGTCCGTATTCAAGGAAATAGCTTTCATAAAAAAAATTAATTTTTCTCATAATATACAAATACAGTTTCGCGAAAACTTTTGCGAAAACGTTTGAATTTTTCTTTGCGCTGGCCTTTAGGAATGAATTATATTTTAAAAAATCAAAAATCCAACAGAAAACAATTTTAATTTAAGAATGGATTTTTTTGGGAGGGGGAGTGCATGAATTATATTTTAAAAAATCACAAATCAAACATAAAACCATTTAACTAGAAAAATTTTATAAAATTTTAAAGTTTTTAAGCCTTTTCAACGCTTGACTACTCATTTTAACAAGATTTTTTCCATTTTGCCTTTAGTTTATCATCAACGCATGTTTTCAATTCGTCTTGTCTGCTTTGAATTTTTGTGAAGTTTCGACTTTTTTGAAGGAATCGAAAACTTTTTAAACGTGTGCGCGTCAATCTCCAAGATTATAAAAAAAAACGGTTTTTAAACACTTGAATTAACGAGTATTTTATCGGGAAAATAACTCTGGAAATTTCGTAATATAATGATATTTTTAACAAACTTTTTTATTGTTATCGGTAACATCGGACACAAAAAAAACTGCATAAATCAAAGCAAGCTGCAAAAATGGCCAGTATTTGTCCTTGAGACAAATTGCTCTTTTTAAAGGTCAGCCTTAATCAAGGCTGAACCAAATTAGAGCGAAAAGACGGTTAAAATCGGTTTTGGGGGGACCGAACCTGGTTAGGGGGCATCCCATCAGGTTCGGTGCACATTCGAGTTCTAGAAAGGAAATGACCTAGTCGGGATTCGAACCGGCGCCGAACCCGCCGGGACGCACCATGTATACGCTTGGCTACTGTCCCTGTATGCATTTACATTTATATGCATTTATACTTTCGCACATTTACGTTTATATGCATTTGTACTATTGTTTTATATTTGCGCTGCAACATCCTCCGCCCCTAAAGACGGAAGAACAGGTGCGAGTTTTACGGTCGGTCGGGTCAGTTCGCTCGTAACGGTCTTTATGTCGGCGGATCGGGCGCATCCGTCTTTGCCGTAGTGTAGTTTAGCAATACGGGCGAGTGGGTAATGCCCACGTGGGCTGTCGGGTTCGACTACCCAAACCAAGTCGCCGGTTTTCAGTGTGACATCCGAATCATTATGCCACTTTGCTCTCTTGTTGAGAGATGGTACATATTCACGCAGCCAGCGTGACCAAACTGCGTTAGCGTACGATTGTGCTCTGGCGTAACGCTTTTTATAATCAAAGTTATCTTCGAAACTTAACGACGGGAAGCTAGCTGCGCTGTGACCGAGAATGAAGTGATTCGGGGTGAGTGCCTCTAGGTCGTGCGGATCGGAACTGACCGGAGTGATCGGTCTTGCGTTAAGTAATTGTTCAACTAGGCAGAGCGTTGTTCCTAGAACTTCCTCAGTTAATCTCCTGTTGCCTAATATGTCGTACAACACTCGCTTAACACTTCTCACTAGCCGCTCCCAGGCGCCACCGTGATGAGGGGCACTGGGCGGGTTAAACTTCCACTTAATGCCTTTGTGGACGAAAACGGCCGGGGCGACTTTGTTCCAATTTTGGACACAGGATTGGAGCTCCTTTTGAGCACCAACAAAATTCGTGCCATTGTCAGAAAGAATGGTTTTGGGGGTACCTCGCGTTGCAATAAATCGCTCTACGCCCATGACGCAGGAACTAGTATCGAGAGATGGAACCAACTCGATGTGAACTGCTCGAGTCGTGAGGCAGGTAAATAGGAAACCCCATCTCTTTTCGGTACTTCGGCGTATTGGCACTTGAAACGGGCCAAAGTAATCAACACCTGTGTTGGAGAAGGGAGGCTGCTTGTAACCCAGTCTTTCAATCGGTAGGTCAGACATAATGGGCACAACTGTTTTTGCTTTGCGCTTACGGCATGTTATGCAAGTATTTTCGATGTTCCCAAGTAACCGGCGCAACTTCAGAACAATGTATTTCAACTGAACTACAGCACGCATGTAATCCAACCCCTGATGTGCATGTTGAAAGTGCATATGCCTAATCAACATATGAGCAACTCGGTGTCGACCATCCAGTATTATTGGATGCTTGCTATCAAAGTCGGTATCAACAAGACGGCTGATACGTCCAGTTGAACGCAGGATGCCAGCTGGGCCGATGAACGGAGAATATTTAGCAATCCGACTTTTCTTTGTTATCAGTTTATCGGACTGAAGTATTTTCACTTCGGCAGGAAATGATTCGGACTGAGCGAGATAAATGAGCTTCTGCTCGGCAATATCTAACTCGGACGGGTCGGTTATTTCAAGCGTTTTTGTACGGAAGTGTTTATGCGATGGTAGCACACGAAGCATAAACGCTAAAACACGTTTGTACTTTACAATTGAGCTAAATTTATCCCAATTTTTAAACAGACGGATCGACGGCGCTTTCTCAGATGAAGCATCAACAACAAACGTAGATGCAGTCTCAAGGCATGTATCAATGTCACAGAGTGGGCCTTTTAATTGGATCTTTTTGATGACATCAGTGTTCGGCTTGAATGGCCAATCACATGTCCTCAATATACTAGGGCCTCTAACCCAGCTGCTATCCTTGAGGGCTTCCGAAGAAATCCCTCGTGTGCCGGTATCAGCTGGGTTATCACCACTGAGTACATGATTCCATTGATCAATGGTGGTGGACTCCAAGATTTCACCAGTGCGGTCTCCAACAAACACAGGAAGTTTGTTGCACGAGTTAAGCCACTGGAGAACGGTGGTAGAATCAGTCCACATGAATACATTGCTTACTTTGAAAGTAAGCGCTTTCAAAATCTCTTCTTTGAGTCGAGTCGCAAGCAGAGCAGCCTGAAGCTCTAACTTGGGAATGGAGAGCATCTTCATAGGCGCTACACGGGCTTTCCCAAATACAAAAGCTAACTCGGTCTTTTGCGATTTAGCAAGTCGGGCTCGGAGAAACGATACGGCGCAAAAAACGTCCTGCGAACTATCACTGAACGTGTGAAGTTCACAGCGGTCGAACGGTTCGGTAAAATAGCTACGAGGTATCGTCAGAGTACCTAATAGTGGAAGTCCTGAGTGCCAATCTAGAAATTGTTGTTTAATTTCCTCTGGGAGATCATCATCCCACTTTTGACCACTGATTCTCCATATGTCTTTTAGTAAAAGGCGCGCTTTCACAGTATATGGAGCTACCAGTCCTATTGGATCAAAAACTGAGGAAACAAAACTCAACACGGTGCGTTGAGTAATTGCTTTATCTAGTGGTCGATCAACACCTCTACTTACTACTAGGGTATCTTTTACATGATCCCACCTGAGACCAAGAACATGCGACGATTGGTCTGGACTCTTACAAATATCCTTAACTGACGGGTTGGACTCACGGTTGTCCGGATTAAGAGCGGTTGTAACTTCGGGTACATTGCTAACAAACTTTGTCAGGTTAAACCCACCTAATTTGAGCATTGCGACTAAGTCTTTACTTAAGCTAAGAGCGTCAGCGGTATTTTCGAACGAGTCAAGATAGTCGTCCATGTAAAACTTCTGGACAACGGCTGAAGCGGCTTCGGGGTATTCAGCTTGATTATCAGAAGCAGTTTTTTGTAGCGCGAAATTCGCACAAGTTGGCGAATCACGAGCGCCAAAAATATGACGGGTGTATTGGTGAACCACCACACTTGAAGTGGGGTCCTCCCGCCACAAAAAACGGAGAGACGGTTGATCTCGCGCAAGTACTCCAACTTGTATGAACATACCTTCTATGTCCGCTGAGACGGCGTACTTGTGTTGTCGGAACCTCAACAGTACAAAAATAAAATTTTGAAGGAGATCCGGGCCAACCAAGAGAGATCTGTTTAAGGAAGTGCCATGAAATTTGGATGCTCCATTGAGCACACGGCGCACCTTGCCGGGTTTGTTCGGGTTCAAAACCGGATGGTGTGGAAGATACCACTCACGTTCGGCTCGTGAGCTGGGATCGTGCGGGTTGACGGTTATGACATATCCTTTACTTATATCTTCTCTGATTGTTTCGGTATACTTCTCGCGAAGTAACGGATCTTTATCTAATCTTTTCTCTAACGACTTCAATTGGGCTAATGAAGAATAATAATTGTTAGGCAAGCGGTTTCAGTTTTTAGGATCGACAAAGCACGCTTGTCTGCGGCGGAACGGGCATCTACTTGCTTGAACGCACCATACGACTCTAACTCATACCAAGTTTTGATTTGGTCGGTCAGAGAAGTATCGTCCGTAACGCAGTTAAAGGAAGAAGAATTTAAGGACGAACGATTAGGAGACGGACCACTAATGACCCAACCTATCGGAAGTCGGACGGCGCACGGTGAGTCAAGTTCATCTCCGAAGACATGTTCGAGGGGTCTTATCGCATGATAGAAGTCCTGTCCTATAACTATCTCAATCTCTTTGTAATTATACGCAGTCGTCTTTAACGGGGCTAGTTGCGGGTATTTGACCTGCAATTCGGAAACGTTTATAACATCGGGTCCTATATACATGTTGTGCTTAACGAAAGCGACAAACGAAAACGAAAATTCACTTTCATTGGGCTTTGCGGAAACTTTCAAGTGAACTCGTTGAGTTTTAGATACCTTGGCTGAGTTAAAACCATCGGTCGTAACATTTACGGGCGTGCCAACTAATTTCAGACGTTCAACGAGTGCCGCGGAAACCCAAGAATGAGTGGAACCGGTGTCACAAAGTGCTAGTGCATTCGAATTTTCCGAACCAGAGGAGACATCTACCAACGCAACGGGAAGAATACCTTTTGCAGTTCCCTCACAAGGTTTAACACAAGCTGCGTTGTTTGCAGAAGTAGTGTTTGTATTAGTTTGAGTCGATGGTGATCGGTCGGCCTCTTTGGGCGGGAAAACTTTCTCGGCTTCATGAAGAAGCACATTGTGAGTGCTCTCACAGTCCTGTTTTGGGCATTTTCTTGCCTTTTGGCACTTTCGGAAGGTATGGTTGCCTTGTAAACAAGAAAAACAGAGCTTTTGTTCTGCTACATATTTAGCCCTTTGTGTTGCGTTTTTCTCTTTGAACACGGAACAGTTCCAGAGTGCATGCTGCCCTTTGCATAGCGAGCATGGAGGAAACCTTGTCTTTTCTCTACTTTTCTCATCCTTAGAACTTACCTTAGTGTTAGCTGCAAGCACTTTTGTAACTACTTTTTGTTTAACTGGCTGCTCGACTTTGACCAAAGATTTCAATCGCTCATGGCCTTCTGCCTTATTCTTAAGCCAATCGTTGAAGTCTAGCAATGTTAATCGCTGCCAATGTTGTCTAACAGTATGCATGGACCATGCCTCTTTTAGATTTGGAGAAAGCTTACTGACGGCTTGATTTAATAGGTTCACACTTTTCAAGTCGTCATTGAACGACAAAGACCTAAAAACAGCTACGAGCCCAGAAATCACCGCAGAAAAACTTATAACATGGTCAGAGTTGTGCATCTTCAATGCGGGAAAATTCTTCAACTTATCCAAATGTGCACCAACTACAACATGAGGTTGCCCAAACTTTCTCTGGAGAGTTGCTAGAGCATCCTTATACAACACTCCACTGTAGCCGTATTCCGCAATTGCACTCTTGGCTTTGTCTTTAACGTGTGTTTTCAGATATTTGAGTTTTTCATCATCAGTTAGCATAGCCGAATCAACTGTTGCTTGGAACTGCCCGAACCATTCATACCAGTTAAGTGGTTCTCCATCAAACACTTCCAAGTTCAACTCCGGTAGACGGTCTTTGCGGCTATGCAGAATGATATCTGCTAACTCTCTCGCCGAGATGGGTTGTTCGCTATTAGGCACGTAAGACGGGCCAGTAGTGGGCGCAGGATATGTAGGTGGATAACCTTGATGCTCTGTTTCAACAACTGGATGAATTTGCGGCTGGGTGTAATACACAGTCCCAAAACTTGTATAAGGAACTACGGTGTTTGGTGGAACAACAGGAGTTGTCACTGAGAAAACGTTTGAGGGCGGTGCGCAGTATTGAGGAACTGGCATCGTTTGCGCAGTCGCGGCAGGTCTCCACAAACTGCTATACGGATTATAGTGTTCACTTGAGAAACTTGTTGGGTTGTTTGGAACATTTATAGGTTGATGGGATGGCGCTGCAGGCGCCTGATACCCAGTTGAAACGGGGCCGGAATGTGGCTGACTGACCGGAAGCAAAGAGGGAATAGGAACGGTTGACGGGACAACGGGTTGAATAATCGGAAGCGAAATGGGAATCGGAACGGTTAATGGAGGAACAAAAGGTTGACTCGCCGGAAGCGAAACTGGATTAGTAACGGTCGACACAGAAGGCGGTGCCACATTAATGGTGGGATTACCAAAGGGCATTGAAGCGGGAATGCTACCACTTGCTTGTGGTATCAGATTGTGATTTTGCGAAACTTCAGCATGAGGTGTTGAAGCTAAGTGTGGAGTAACAAAGTTTGAGCTGGAGGCAACCCCTTGCAAAACATCAGAAGCAATCAAAGTGGAACTCTCGACTACTGGATGACTTTGCTCTGAGCTTGCAACAACTTCGGCCTGCTCTTGCTCAGTGACAACGTTTTCTACCCATTGTTCAGTACGTTGTGGGTCAACATGTGTTACGCTAGCATTTCCTATCTTCTCACTTGCTGCAGAAAGCTCTTCTTCCAACTCGAATTCCTTTAACTCAATTTCAGCCAGTTTCTTGCGGTGTACCTCAGCTAGTTCTTCCAACTCTAAATTACCTTGCTGTTCTTTTATTTTATTTTGCTGCGCTTTCAACTTCAATGACACCTTTGCTTGTCTCTCAAGTTCCTCCTGCTGCTTCTTCAAAACCAACAAATCTCGCCTCTTCTCAGTTGATGTTTTTGACTGCGCGACGGTATAGCGACTGGATTTATGCGAACCTGATTTATGATGTCGACTACTGTACCGCGACACCTTAGAGCGCGCATCTGCTTCATGTGAATCTTGTGGTTGTGTTGTTACGATCGTACTTAACGATTCTGCAACATTGTCAAGCTCTGTTTCCTCAGGTTCAACGTTTAAGCCAGCTTTATATGATGCAGCCTTCTGTAAAACTGTATCGTTTCTTGATGTAACCGTATGAAGCCACATATCCTGCGCTGGTATCAATTTATCAGGATCAACACTTTTAGAAGCTAACTTAATCAATTCCTCATTTATTTCAACTGCAGTCTCTATCAGGCTCTTGCAATTCTGAATCTGAGTGTCAATCTTTGATGAGCGACTCTGACTTTCAATGTTCCCAATTATAATTTCATGGCACTTGTACAGTTCATTTTCAAGCTTGGTTCGCTTCGCAAATAACCTTTGAACCCTCTTCTGAAAGTTCTCATCCATGGCTCTAGGGTCTATACTTAACTCAAACTATACTTAACGGTTATCGGGCGTTTGCGGGGCGATTCGGAACGGTTTTCGGTGAGTAAAGTTACCAATGGGGCTGGGGATTAAGTAAGTCGGTTGATATCAAACAACACACACGGAGTAAACCTGAGGATGAATAAAACCAACTTAACTTACTTAATATCACCTCCCTGACCACTTAGGATGATGTTACGGCGTACGAAATTGGTTGAACGGTCGTACGACGGTGCGTCACTACTAATCGGCTAGTAGCTCGACGAATTACCAAGAGGTTTGGGAATTAAGCAAGTCGGTTGAAAACCAACAACACACGCGGAGCAAACCTGAGGATGAAAGACAACAACTTAACTTGCTTAATTTTACCGTCCCGGACCACTTAGTCAGTCGTTGAAAAACGAATGTTTTGAAAAACGAACGGATGCAAACAGGTATCAAGTCGTTGTAAACCTTAAGTTTACCAATGGGGTTGGAGAATCAGGCAAATCGGTTAAGTTCCAACAACACACGCGGAAAAAACCTGAGGATGAAAAAACTCAACTTAATTTGCCTAATATTTCGCTACCAGACCACTTACCATAAGGTTGGTGTCATGTTACAGCACAGTTTCGCAGAATTATGGGGACGTTTCGACAATTTTTTTGGAAATTTTTACTTTTTTCCCAAAAATTTTTCGGAAAATTTTGGTCAGCAGGTTCGAGTCGTAAACCAATCCAAAAAACTAGTCTAGTACCCCTTGTCTTTGATCCGATTTCACGGATTAATATTCTGTTCACAAATATCCAAAAATTTTTGGTATCGAGAAAAAATTACCACTTGTAGCTTGCTTTGAGTTGGGATACACAATAACACATCGTACGTAATTTTATTGCAAAGAATGGTTTGTAAAGATTAGACTAGTCTTACAGTTTTTGACGGTTTTGGAGATTGGGCGGTCACCGGTTTCGGTTGTCAGATTTTCGGTCCGCCGCGGAAGAATTGTCCAGCAATCACCTCTGTATATAGGCCTTCAACTCCAAGACACCAGCTGTGAATATAAAACTGGGGTATTTTGGGGTCTAGTTTGATCGCTTTTGAGTAACAATCCACAGCTGATTCGTACTTCTTTTAGCCGAAGAATTTATTTCCCTCCTGCTCAAACTGAAGGGCCTGGTGTGAATGAGCCATATTCATGCTTATTCCTCTATTCTCTTTTTCTCCTTGTGTTACTGAAATGACTCCTCCTTGGTTCTGATACTCGGATTCTGAATCATTTCAGTGATACACTCGGTTTCGGCACAGTTGTCGCACAAAGCAGCAAGTACCGCAGAGGCTCAAAGCCACTGTTCTAATGTAGTTTACTTGTGACGGATGATTTCAAAGCGCTCACTTACTTGAACACTTCGGCTGACTGCAGAGGAGAACGAATGTCATATTTACATCTATTTAATAAGTTAATCACACCAATTAGGCTAAATTCGGATCCCTTATGCAGAATTGTGAATAACTTCGTTGTCTTTTGTGCAGAATCGTGAATAACTTCGTTGTCCCTTGTGGGGCGCCAAAATGTGCGCGTCAATCTCCAAGATTATAAAAAAAAACGGTTTTTAAACACTTGAATTAACGAGTATTTTATCGGGAAAATAACTCTGGAAATTTCGTAATATAATGATATTTTTAACAAACTTTTTTATTGTTATCGGTAACATCGGACACAAAAAAAACTGCATAACTCAAAGCAAGCTGCAAAAATGGCCAGTATTTGTCCTTGAGACAAATTGCTCTTTTTAAAGGTCAGCCTTAATCAAGGCTGAACCAAATTAGAGCGAAAAGACGGTTAAAATCGGTTTTGGGGGGACCGAACCTGGTTACGGGGCATCCCATCAGGTTCGGTGCACATTCGAGTTCTAGAAAGGAAATGACCTAGTCGGGATTCGAACCGGCGCCGAACCCGCCGGGACGCACCATGTATACGCTTGGCTACTGTCCCTGTATGCATTTACATTTATATGCATTTATACTTTCGCACATTTACGTTTATATGCATTTGTACTATTGTTTTATATTTGCGCTGCAACAAAACGAGAAAATTGTATTGAGATTTGATAAACATTTGCACTACCAGACCGGACGGATTTACACACACGCAGCTTGCACGATTATAGTACGAGACCTCCTCTATTCAAAAACGCACGTTCCACTGCACGGTTTTTTTTTCAATGCAAAATATGTCCGATTAATTATAGACCTGATTGCATTTAATTAATTACGTGATCAAAATTATCAAAATCAAGAATTATACACGCAGCGATAACCAATTTGAATCCAATTTAATTATTCAATCGGAAGGTTTTAACTTGTCATTTTACGGAGGAGAGATTAGCATTATAACCTTAATGTGAAATTAATCGACATAGTAAGGGCAAACCATTGCAATTAGTTTTTAGGGGGTTATGAATTTTTATGACAGAAAAATTAGACGATATTATTGAAGCATTTTTTTTATTATGCGAAACTTGATATAATATTTTAATTTAAAAAAATTCATGAAATGCAAGAATTATACAAAATTGACACATAACATTTGTGTGTTGTGAAATTGTTTTTGCACAAATATTATCAAGTTTATCTTGAACTTTATTTTTAAAAAAATGTCTATTTTTTATCAACTTGTTGCGTCTAGTTTGATAGGCTAGAGTTTTCATGTTTTTGAAGTTTTTGTTCCGACTTTTGAAGAAAGTAAGAATTATATATGCTCGGGGTGGTTTTCTTATTCAGACAACTTTCCAAAAAAATCTCTCGGGGGATCCTGGATCTTTGTTTTCACGGAAGGTTCATGGTTAAATTTTTACCTCCTTGATGAATTTTGCCAATCCCTGGTTTGAATGATGTTGCATCCATAAGTTCTTTTTTTTATGTTCTCTAGAAATCTGCTGCCGCTGTTTCTTTGTTCCATTTTTTTTGCCAGTTTGATCTTTGATTTTGTCCGAAATACATAATTTTTCAATATTTTTTCCCAAAAACTGTTCGACATGGGTTATGGGGCAGTAGGAAAATTCAGGGCTTTACTCGATATACGAGCAGTCTTTTTTTAAATTATTCAATCATTTTTCGGAGCAGTCTTTGTTTTATTACTCAATCACTTCTCGGCGATCGAAATAATTATTTTATACCCTATTGAAAATATGGTTTCCCTGAAATCAAATATAAAAGTATATTTTCCCTCCGATTATTTATTGCAAAGTTGTGTGAGTTTAAAAGTTGCCATTTTGGCCATCTTTTGGATAAATTTATGCGCGTTTTGAAGATTTTTTTTCATAATGCTGAAACGTAACAGTAAATTATGATCTTTCAACGAACTAGTGAAGATCCTTGTTCAACTAAAATAGAAGGCAAGACTGCTCGTATCAGGGCGAAGCCCTGAATGTTCCGACTTCCTTTTAAGGTTTTATGGAGCAGTAATAACATTAAAAAATTAAATGTAATAAAATAAAATATTTGTTTTAAATTAGAATATTTTGATGAAAATCATCCCCTCACACGCCATATAAAGTACAACAAGACTGCTCGCATCAGGGCGAAGCCCTGAATGCTCCGACTTCCTTTTAAGGTTTATGGAGCAGTAATAAAATTTAAAAATTCAATGAAATAAAACAAAATGAAATTGTTTTTTCTTCCACAATTTGAAAATTTTTATGAAAATAATCCGCCCACACGCCATATAAAGTACAATAGGATTGATTTCGCTCCTTGTAACAAACCATTTATGGCGAATAAGCTTCTTTCAACCAATTTGGAACGATTTCTAAGACGGATTAACTCTCCGCTTACGCGTTAATAGCGCGAAATATATCGCGCGTTAATTGTCCCAAATTGGCCAAAATGGCAATCTTTAAACCCCCGTAACTTTACGAAAAATGATCACAGGTGAAATATCTTTTCGAATTTGAGCTCAGGACAACAGTACCTTTCGAATGATATAAAAAAATTCCGTCAAAAATGGCTAGTTAAAAAGTCGAAATTTGTCTGAAGAAAAAAAACCCACCCAGAGCACAAATATTCCGTTACTTTCGTATCGAAAGTCGGAACAATAACGTTTTCATGGCGTATCAAAACTCAGCTGAGCATTGCATCTATTTAATAGGTTTATCACTACAATTAGGTAACGCGAATTAGTTATGCGTGGCCAATTATCCCGCTCAAAAAATTGTTCCAAATTGAATTGAGGCTAGCTTTGTGGTCGTATATTTTTTGTATGCATCAAATTTTTACGCTTGATCTATAATTTTGTCCAAAATTTATATTTTTTCAAAATTTTTCCAAAAACTATTCGATATGGATTAAGTGGCAGTCGGAACATTCAGTGCTTTGCTCTGATATACGAGCAGTCTTGTCGTTACTATACGTCGTAATGTTACCCAAAGTAGCCATTATAATAGCATGCAAAAATAACGTAAGAGAAATTGCAATTTGGGCTGAAGGGGTAGAAAAGAGCCGGCGAACGGATAAACAAATTCGATATTTGATCAGGTGCCTCTGAAAAACTCCTCTGCTTCAGATTTTCTCCCGAAGACGACGTGGACAATCTTGTGGAAAAAAGGGGCGAGCACGTCAGAGTGCCAGATGGAGGAGTCCTGCGAGATCCCCCTGCGGCTACAATTGCCGTTGGCAAGGTGACCTTCGAGAACCCACATGTTGTATTGGCAGTGGTGAGTGAGTGGGTCATTGTTCCTACCTCTTGCCTCCTTCGGGCAGGAAAACGAGGGGGGATTGGATAGGAGAGCAGGGGTTGGGTTGAAAGTTTTTGAGCGGTAAGGGAGGTTAAAGGGGGAACAATGCGCTTGCTTCTGCTATCCTAGCCTTTTTTTAAGTTGCATGTGAGAAAACTCATAGTATAAGAAGACAACGCACTTTTTGGTACATTCGCAGATTTTACAGGGTGTTTTTAACACTTGTTTTTTTACAACTTCTCTTTCATTTCACAGATATTTGGGCTATTGAAGTGATTTTTTTTTGCAGTAGACAGCCAAAATTCGCCGAATTCTGATGATATAATTCATTGAGTTGGATTATTTTTGTTTGCGCTTTTTTTGAGTGCTAATGAAATTTCACAGCATTTTGTGCAGAACAAGTTACTATAGTTCTGAATTAAAACAACCGAATATAATGAAATAAAACAGAATGCTTAATTTCTTATTTATCAAATTCGGTTATATTTGGCCGAAAAAGATGGGGACAAAAATTGCTTGGAATTTTACCCGCAATTTATGAAGCAATTTTTTTGTCAAAATTTTGAACCAAAACTACGTATGTAAAACGGGATAACTCATTTCTTTCAAATTTAAGGAGGTAAGCAGGGTCAATTGTAGTTATTCTTACATCAATTGACCCTGTTTACCTCTTTGCGTTTGAACCAAATGATTTAACCCATTTTACGGGCACACCCTGGTCCAAGTTTAGGCGCAAGTAATCGATTATAACGGATTGTTTTGTTGATTTTTTGACAATTATAAATGATTATAATTATCAGAGATAGATTTTAGTTGATTTTAATTCCAACAAAAAACCCTTCCAATCAATTATAATCGATTATAATCGATTATAAACTCTTATTTTAGCATCAAAAGTATATTTCAATTATGTCCAGGTTTTTTTTCTGTCAAAAACAAAATCTCTAAAAGCGAGATTTCTTGTCACATTTTAGTTCATCTGAACACAAAGTTTTACCTCTAAACAAAAGTTTCAAAGAGATCCTTTCATATTAGTTGAAAGGTTCCCGCGGTAGGTAAAAAATAAATTTTCCGAAAAAATCATGAAACTAAAGCAATGTGCTGATATTTAGGTGGTTAAAATGTGCATCATGAAACAACTTCAATGGAGAAATGAAAAAATAAAAAAACTATAAAATTGAATTGATTTTAAAACATTAAAACAATTTTCTCATTTTTCACATAAATCAAAGTATATGTGGTTCGTAAAATATAAGCAATTCAGTGGCAAGGTCGAAGACAAAATCGATTTAAATTGATTTTGGTGAACAACAAGTGAACTCGAAATTGAGATAAAAATAATCGGTTTTAATCAATTGTATTTGTTAATAGTTTTATAGAAAAATAGATTGCTTTATAATCGATTACAATCGTTTAAAATGCGTAATAATTGAATATAATTTGATTTCAGCAAAAGAGATTACAATCAATTATTAATTGATTAAAGTCGTTTTTTGATCAATTTTATCAAGTAAAATCATAATATAATTGATTATTAACGGTTGAAACTGGATGCGGGTGATTTTGGCTCAAAAACTTGCAAAAAACTGCACCATAAAAAAGCTAATAAATTTCCAAGCAGTTTTTTGTTCATCATTTTTGGCCAAACATAATGCAATTGGAGAAAAACGAGTTTAAATATTCTGTTTTAATTCATTTTATCCGGTTATTTTGATTCAGCACTAGCTTTTCAGCATAAAACGCCGTGAAACGTCCTTCTTATTTATATAATCTGAATTCGGCAAATGTTTACTGTCTACTGCAAAAAAAATCACTTTAATAAACCAAATATCTATGAAACGAGAGATGATTTTCAAAAAACAAACTTTGAAAACACCCTGTATATTGATATCGTCATTATTGGAAGCGAATTAGTCGTATGCTGATCTTTTCTTCCATAGATAAATGCTGTTTTCACTTAAAAATAATGAACCTAATATGGATCTAGAAGTTTAATCCTGGGCAGAACCCCAAAATCTTTGCTTTTTATTGATATTTTGTAGCAATGCACAGACCCGGTGTATTTTCAATTGAAGCATAAATTGTTCAAAGATATACCTCCGGATTATATTTGTGGCTTTGTGTTGATGACAGGACTGGAAGAAGGACGTGAACGTGTCTTCCCTGCCGTGGGCCAAGTCTATTTTCCACCTGGACGAGAGAGATCTGCCCAGTCAACTGCAGACCAAACAACCAGTTAAAGAGTGTCCAGATAAAAAATACGACCCATCAGGTACGTCCATTCAAAAAAGCAGCATTGAAGAGCCAGTAAAATGTTTTAATCTCCTTTTAAATGGATTTTTTGAATTGCGGATTTGACTCATTTCAAATTTCAAAACACTGAGGCATGTAACGTTGTGTGATTTGAAGTTACTCTTCAAAATAAGAAATAAATCACTGCCTTTTCAACTGCCAAGTATCACTCAGTTACAATGCGGAAAAGTCTTTATGCCTTATTAGTTTTTGAGAGCTGGGAAAAAAAGTGTTTCAGATGCAGGTCTAAATGCGTGTTGTTAAGCGATTTGGTTGTTTTGTTTAGCAGTTGAGATGTGTTGTGAGATAGTGTACTTCATTGGCAGCTACAAGTGTGGATCAACCACACTGGCCATCCAACTGAAGCACCAGATAAACAACACGGAGAAGTATGACCCAAACAGTGGCTTCATAGATGCAGGCAAGGAGCCATGCTGGGCCATGAGTGGTGAGTCACCTTTGTCATTGAATATGTATGACCATATCATCGATTAGGACACAAATACCTAGTCTCAGAATACCTCTGCAAGTAAATGCAATAGCTGACTTTTAAAATTACCCTCATAGATGAGATGACACAAGCGGACTAATAAGTACAACAGAATGTCGAAACTGCGAAATCGTAGTTTTCGAAAGGCGAAGTGAACTCCAAGCGCTATTTCCTCAAAACATCGAGCCCTCTGTTTTTTTGCTTCAGTTGCTTCATACAGTGCTGATTTAAATTATCCGGACAAAACGAACAAAATTTGAATTTTGAAACGCGTTTTTCTCAAATTAGGTTAAGAACAAAAATTGCTTAGATTTTCACCAGAATTAATATGGTGCCATTTTTTCTCCGAAATTCTCAACAAAAATTTTACCCCAAAAATGGGTCATTTTGGCTTTTTTCACTTAATCAAGAATTACGCTGAAACTATTTTGTTAATTGATAAGGAAAAATACCTCACAAGAAGCCTCTTACACAGCCCAACAAAGCTTTTTTTCTCCGAAATTCTCAAATAAAAATTTTACCCCAAAAATGGGTCATTTTGGCTTTTTTCATTTAATCAAGAATTACGCTAAAACTATTTTGTTAAATGATAAGGAAAAATACTTCACAAGAAGCCTCTTACACAGCCCAACAAAGTTTAAGGAGGGTTAAATCTCCATAAACCTGTATAAGTGAAAAAAATTACTTGATAGTCAATAAATGTGATTTTTACTATATAAAACCCAGAATTTTTGCTTAAAAACAAGTTTTAAACAATTTGCGCAATTTTTTGGAGATAATACTCTTCTTAAAGTTTGTTGGGCTACGTAAGGGGCTCACTTTGATATAATTATGTCTGCGATCGACTCGGTTTTTTCGGCGTAATTTTTGATTAACTATGAAACGCCAAAATGACCCATTTTTGGGGTAAAATTTTGGGCCCGAATTTCGCAAAACAAATTACACCATATTATTTCTGCTAAAACTTTAAGCAAGTTTTTTTTCATAAGTTTTCACCTAAACTCGACCCAATTTGAGAAAAACGGGTTTTAAATTTCAAGTTTAACGCGTTTTGTCCGGTTAATTTAAATTAGCAATGTAGTTGTTGTATTGAGCATAAGGTTGAAAAGCTGCCAATCAGTAAACACAGTGTTGATTTAAATTATCCTGACAAAACGAACAAAACTTGAATTTCAAACGCGTTTTTCTTAAATTGGGTTAAGATTAGACAAAAACTGACAAAAGTTGCTGAGAATTTAGAGTACAAAAGTTGCTGAGAATTTCACCAGAATTAATCTGGTGCCATTTTTTCTCCGAAATTCTCAACAAAAAATTTACCCCAAAAATGGTTCATTTTGGTTTTTTTCAATTAATCAAGAATTACGCAGAAACTATTTTGCTAATTGATAAGAAAATCATCTCAGAGGAAGCCTTTTCCGCAGCTCAACAAGGTTTAACAAGGGTTAAATCTCCAAAAATTTGCGCAAATTGTTTGAAATTTATTTTTAAACATAGATTCTGAGCTTTATATAGTAAAAATCACATTTTTTGACTATCAAGTGAAAGTTTTTTCTCTTATACTGTTTTTTGGATATTTAACCCTCCTTAAACTTTGTTGAGCTGCGTACGAGGCTTCCTGTGAGATAACTTTCTTATCAATTAACAAAGTAGTTTCAGCGTAATTCTTGATTAATTGAAAAAAACCAACTTGACCCATTTTTGGTGTAATTTTTTTGTTGAGAATTTCGGAGAACAAATGGCATCATATTAATTCTGGTGAAATTCTAAGCAACTTTTGTCCTCTTCACTTTTTGTCGAATCTTAACCCAATTTGAGAAAAACGCGTTTGAAAATTCAAGTTTTGTTCGTTTTGTCCGGATAATTTAAATCAGCACTGTATTCTCCAAAACGCAAAAGTGTTAAACCGTTTTTTTTGCGAACAAAATTTGGACATTCGTAGTACAGCCTCTAATCACGGCTAAATGGGTGTGAATGTGATCTCGTTTTGCTCGCACGAAGCTTTTAATTATTTCTGACTTTTCACGTAACAAACGCCCGAATCCAAAGTTCCTATACCTACCCGCATTGGTCAGAAAATTGACGAAGCCTGACGATTTTTCATATTAAATTTATGAAATCTATGCAGGCAGTGTGAAGAAAGTACCGCCTTCCGTCAATGGATGTAAGAGTTGTGGGGCGGGTGAGCCTGGGACTCCGCAGCCAGTGAAGAGGAACCTTCTGGACGCCTGTCCCTACTATACTGGAACCAGTGCCAAGGCTATCTTCTGCAGTAATCCCAATGCCAGACTAGTGATGCTCCTCAGAGACCCCTACGACAGAGTGGTAAATATGCCAAACAACATCCGCTGAAATTTCTCAACTTCAAGAAAACGTTTGGAAGCATTGCTTAAAAGGACTTTTTGATACTTAATGATTTCGATTTAAACAACTATAGAAATTATAACTGGATAACTTAAAATTGCAACAAATTTCAAAATGGGATATGATAAAAGGCTTCGCTCTATATCTGATCTGTTCAATTGCAAGGTGCTTACTCAATTTGAGATGTTTTTTTTACGGCAGGATCATTTAATTTTCGACCATGTCATAAAATATAGCCTGAAATTGCACGTTTCTTCTGTAACAGTCTTCAAAAATTCAAAGTTCATTTTTGTTTCAGCTTTCGCAATATAACAGCGATGTTCGCAGGCGAAATCTGAAAACACCAGTTGACACTTTCATCTCAAATATGTCAAATCTCAGACATTCCAACTACTACAGCATACTCTACGAATTTCTACGTTACTTCCAAGCATCCCAAATCCTTTTAGTGCAAACCGAATCCCTGACAACGCAACCACAAGAAACAGTGGATCAAGTGAGAGTTCATTTTGGGATGGAGACGAGAAAAGTCAACCCATTTTGGGGCAATAAAGGTCAGGGAGACAAAACTTACACTGATCCGAGTAAGAAAATAAATGAAGAGGTGTTAAAGAAAATATCAGGATGGAACGAGCAGTTCTTCAAGTTGATTGGTGCTAAGTACAACTGGAAAATGTTTGTTGATGATGCCAGCCAATGAATATTTTTGGACATTGCCTCCTCTTTCATGCCTTTTTATGTCTTTTCTATTGTTTTGTTATTATTCATAAATTGCAATAAATCGTATTTGAATTTAGTTGTTTTTCCAGAAGTTTTTTTTGTGTTCTTCAATCGCTTGGAGAAATCAAAATCGGGACAAAAAATGCTATTTTAACACATAAGTATATCAAAATTAAAATCAGTCTTCCGAAAATCAAATAAATTATCTTGTAAACCCTTTGATTACAACAGGTACCGCGCGTAAACAGGTCGAACACCTGTAATCTCAACACGTTCAAAAATTAGGGCAAAGATCCGATTTGTACGCTTGATATACAAAAAATCCGGTTTTTCTGAGCCAATTTCTATCGAAAGCACCACGGCACTAGAAAAGCAGTTTATCTAAGTTAGATAAGGACTCATTGATAAGATTCGTAAATTTGCCAAAGTGAAATCACAGTATTACATAGCTATTACACTATCGGAACCTTGCCCACTGGGATTTTCTTTTCATTAAAATTTTTTTTGCAAAATTTTTCAAAATTTTGTAAAATAACGCATCCGAAGACAAATAAAAAAAAGCGTTTTCGAATTACTTTTCTAACGACCTATTAATTGTCAAAGACATCAAAACATGTTTTTTTTCGTTCTTTTTCAGGAAAAATTTCTCAGCAATAAATTTGAAAAATTGCGGTTGACTTTTGATTTTCTTCGGATTCAAACGAAATGGTTGTGCTTTAAGAGAGGCAAACTACAAACCAGTTTATAGAATCCATGAACAAATGATAATATATGTGTTTAGTAAACTTAAGCTGTCGCGGAAACCCCAACTGTAAGTAGAATCCAAAAGCTGTAAGCGGAGTCCTCAAATTGTAAGCGGAATCCACATAAATTTGCGGAATCCATTTACTTTTGCGGAATCCGCTTAAATTTGCGGAATCCAGAACAACTATCTATTTTGGCTTGTTGCGGAATCCGCAACAAAATCACTGGGCCGACAAAATTTACGTTACAGCTATTTGAACGCTGAATCCACTGAAATTTTGTAAGTGGAATCCATTGACATTTTGCAACATATTCAAAGACTGTCTCTGGAATCCAGGAAAATACAGGCACAAAATTGTGCGCCTATCCAGTGCAGAGTTTGTCCTCGTAATGAAATTGCATGTGTATTTTCAAAAATGTATCAATTGTTTTTGTGTAGCGAGCTAGCGAGCGTAGTGCTCTATTATGATAAATATTTTCCAACTCAATTTCCAATTAAAAACTCTCATTTGACGTTGTGAAGACAACTTTATAGATTGGGTTTTTTTCTTTTCCGTTTTTTTTCCCAGGAAAAACCTTAAGATTTTTGACGCCAAACTTGATTGTTTGCTATTGATTTTTGATTTGTTTTCAAAATCAATTCAATTTTACGTACTACATGGAAGACCTTTTGTGTTCTCCGAAAACTAGTCAGATTTGGTGCAAAAAAAAATTGAATTATTTCTAGATTCTCTTCTTCAGATTTTCAGGCGGAATAAACCACCTATTGGTCCATTTTCCCCGAATTGTGAAAATTTAATCAGAAAGATGTCCTTAATGGCCATGTTTTTTGCTGGAATTGCGGAAGTATTGGGGAAAAGTTTTCTTTCTTATACAATATCTAAACTATGATTATGACAAAAGACTAATAACAGCAAAAGTACCGAAACTTTCCGGTCAATTTTTTTTATAAAACATTTCGAAATTCAAATTAAAATGTTGTTAAATTTTTTCAAAAAAGCTAAATTTAGTTTTCCTAACAATTTAAATTTTGATTGTTCTCTTATGAGTAGAACTCTTGAAAAAATTCTTTTTCTGATTTTTCTTTATTCCAAATTTAGCATGGTTTTCTTATTTGGTTAGAAACCAGTCCTATAATTGTTTTAATTAGAGAATATGCTTTTTCTTCTACCTTCTCGATGAATAAAGGTATTGCAACCGGTACGAGACTTTTTTCCCGTAAAGAAATTTTTTCAAAGGATCTCTAATCCTGAGATCTCCAAACTTAGCACGTTTGAATTACTTCTAGATTTGAATTACTTCTAGTTTAACAGCAATAGTTGAACGTGCAACAGTTGAACGTCCAGACTCAGTACCTTTTTAGTAAGTCTAGTCTAGAGTTACTAAAAAGGTACTGAGTCTACGGTTGAAAGTATTGTGGGTATGAAATCATTGTTTTCTTCGTTTTTTTAGCTCATCCATTTTTTGGGGATTTTTGCAGAGTGTTTAGATCTGTTTTTTGGTAGATTTTTCAAAAACTATTTCTTCATTTCATGTGTTCGATTGTAGTTTAGGTTTTTCTGATTTTTGTGGTCAGAAAAAAAATTTCAGTCGAAAAAAAAACGTTGTAAACACTTTCGGTTGAAATTTCTAAGTGTATTTAGTTTTTTTTATTGGCTTGGTGTGTTTTAGGTTATAACAATTTCACTTGAAGTTGATTGAATTCGATAGCATAGTCTATTGTTTACATCATAAAAAAAGGTTCTTTGAAAAATGTTCTTCGAGAAATGTTCTTTTTTTGGCAATTTTTACTTGAATGTTTTATCTATGGAGAAATGTGGCAATCTTAGCACGGCATTCAGGAGTTCGGTTGTTTTTTTCTGGCTAGTGTAGAACACTAAAAAAAATTTGACGTCAATTTTTAAAATTTAGGAACAATATAATTGAGCCTTTTTCTGATAAAAAACGCACTGTTTTGAGTGAACGAAGGGCTCAGGGATTTTGTCCTTGAGACTGGAAAAATTACCTTTATTAGAGACTCTTTTTTAAAGAGTCTTAAATAAATCTAAGAATTGATTACAGATTTGGCCGAAAATTGTAAGAGATGATTTTCTGATTAATCATTATTCCAAAGTTTGCTTTATTTTTTGATTTGGTTATAAACCAGCTGTATAATTGTTTGATATAGAGAATAAGCATTAATTTCTCTACCTTTCCGATGAAGAAGGTTATTGCAACCGGTACGAGACGGTTTTTCCTTAGAAGAAGTTTGTTCACAGGATCTCCAACGCTGAGACCTTCAATTTTATCACGTTGCACGTTTCGCAGCTTTAGTTTGACAGCTGGTCTAGAGTTACTGAAAAGAATTGAAACTACGATTGCAAATATTGTGGATACAAAATCATTGTTTTTTTTTTGGTTCTATCAAGTTCACCCACTCTGAAAACTTTGTGATAATTTATGCGCGCTTATTAACCAAATTAAGTGTTAGCGCATAGCAAGGGTGGCCCGAAATCAGGGCCAGGAAAAATAATAATTAGATTTGTGGCATATCACTGGGTTCATATAAACGTCTAGTAGATATCCATTTTATTGTTTTGGGCTTGAAATTGCAAGGGATTTTTTTTTAAAAATAATTCGAACTTTTTTGTGTTCAACGAGCTAGAGAACGGGCTGTTCTATTAAATACCAACTGTTTTTGAACGCGTTACGTTTTTACCAACTTCCAGTTGAGTACGCTCATTCGAGCTAAGTGATTACCCCTATATAGGTCAAGTTGTTTTTTTTTCTTTCACTTTTTTCAGGAAATTATAACATTTATAAAAATAATAAATTTTTTAACACCAATTTCGATCGTTTTGCAAAATTGATTTTTGATTAACGCTCAAAATCAATTAAATTTTGTTTGCGACATTGATGGCAAATTGCGGTCTCCAATCATAAGACGGATTTGGTTCGAAAAAAATTCCAAATTGAGTTTTGATTTTTAGTTAACCAAGAGAAAAAAATCATCTATTGGTCCAGTTTTCCTCAATATAACCAAAAAATTTTTTTTTGCATTCCACATTGAAAGATTTTTCTGGCCATTTATATTAATTATAGCATCTATATTGAGTTATTGAAAGTTTTGGGAGAAGGATTGAAATATTTGGCAATATCTAATTAATTTTTCTGCCAATCAGCTCATAGCATATTTGAATGTTCAAATTGAATTGTTTCTACAGGTTTTTTAAAATTTACTGGAAAAAAATTCAACAGATTTAAGCATAAAAAATTAAGGATTTTATCATGCCATGAAAAAAATGAAAGGAAAGTTAAATCAGTTGAATAAAATGAAACAGTAAATTAACAGAGTTTATACGTCCTCTTAGAAAGTTTAGTAACGTATTCTGATTGGTGTCTGCGATTTGCATGACTTTTCAGTTTAATAATAAAATAATCTAATTAGTTTTTCTTCTCAGAGGGTTTTTGACCCTAACGCCGATGCGCCTCAAAATGGTTTTAGTTATTCCCAATCAAGTATATTTCAGTTATTTTGAGTGAATCTTTTTTACTTCTGTTATGGTTTTGAAATTAATTTTTATTTTTCTCGAGTCGAGAGGGCTAATTTGAAAAGCTCCCAAAACCTTTTGAACGAAAACTAGTAAGCTCTCAATTTTTGATTAAGTTGTTTTCCAAAATTTGCAAGATCTTTTGATGTTTTCATATGTCAGCTTTTGATTTCAGAGTGTTTATTGAATTTATTAACGTTGCCATAAGCAAGGGTAGTGTAATCGGTTACAAGACTTTTCCCTTCAAGAACTTCGTCTAAAAATGTCTTGTTTTTTTAGAACGTTGCATGTTGGTCAGCTGTAGTTAAACAGCAAATTTAGAACTACTGAAAAGATACTGAGTCTAAGGTTGAAAAACAGTGTGATATAATTTTTTTTCTGTTTTATTAACTTCGTCCCAATTTTTTTCGGCTTTTCTGCCTTAGTGTTTGATTCTGCAATTTTATAATAAATTTTTTGAATTCATTTTTTCTTCATTCTTTAGTTTTTAGATGTACTTAAGTTTTTAGATGTACTTATGTATGGTCTGGTTTTCATGCAGGATAACATTTTTTTAGAAAATAAATTGTTAGAAGTTTTCTGCTTTATTTATTTTTCATGCAAATTTTCCGCAAGTGAGTTCGATAGTTTAATAAGTAAATTGTTGTTTTTAAGGAATGGTTATTATATTAAAGCCCTCTGAGTCGTGATTTGAATCACAGTAGAAAATCTCTCATTGTCGGGAAAAACCAAATTGGAATTTTTGATTTTATTTTCTAATTTGTGCGAGTAAAGCAAGCAATCAGGCTTGTTCATGCTTGAATTAAGCCTTTCACAATCACCAATTTAAGCCTAAGTTTGATTTTATTAGAGTGAAACACATTTTGTAGTTTTTTAACATCATTTTGCGAATCAAAACTTGAACTGCGAAAAAAAAAAAAAACTTTGTGAAAGACGATGATGGAATTTTCTTCTTGTCTATTTTCTTCAATAATTGTTGTCCAATTTGCTAATTGACTATGGCTGTCCAACGTGCCTAGTTGCTAGTTCTTTGTTCAGATCCTTTTATCACAGCACCCAAGAATAACAACTCTAATTTGAAAGGAAAGTGTTTTTTTTTTCGTGTGTGTTTTTTAAGGAAAATCGTCGGAAGTTTCTGTGCTATTTGGAAAATCCCGGTGTTCTTTATTTTAATTGGACTGAAATTGTAAAGTTTTTAATCTTAATGGCAATGAAGCAATGTGGTGATTATTTTAATCAAAACAATCTGGTCTTAAAGATAAAGCTAACTACCCATCACAAAAAAATATTAACTGTTAAACTTGACAAACCTGATTTTTTTTTAATACCAAAAAGGTTTCTTTTTGAGTTCATTTTTGATGATTTTGAACAAAGAAAATTTGCGCAGGTTTCCTAACTCAAAAATGTTTTATAATAGGACCTGAGACGCCCTTAGATCATTTTTAATTGTTCGTCCCTTGCATAGTATCGAAGGAGGGAACTTTTGGTTCTTGGGTGGGTTCAGGGGTGGGCCCAATGAGCGACTACAGTCGTAGCAACTGACACTAGTTAAAATCCACATTTTTTGGGAGCGCGGAAAGCATGCTCGGATCAGATAGTTGTATTTCTGAGCGGCCAAAGTTGGTAAGGCTGCGCCTTCTAGAAGTCTTAATTTTATGCTATCATCACTCCAGACGCTGGTCACTGAAACTGTTCCCCATAAAACTCAAAAAAGCACACATCCAAGCTACTGTGTGGTTTCATGTGCAGCTGCAGTGGATTCAAGTCAAATTCCGTGGAGTCTCAAAGTTGAACAACACAATCGAAAATTTTACTGGCCCATTTGTACAAATAACCACATCCTAACTCTCCCACTTTCTATAACGCCTAAGAGAGAAATGACGAAGTATCGACGAGTTACAAACTGTTATTCTCAAGTTAAAAGCTCCCGACAAACTCAACCTAAAGCGTTTCCCATGTCTCAAAAAACCCCTTACAGGTAACTCAACTCCACCCGCTAATTCTCTCAATTCCCTCCAGCTGTAGGATGACATATCCCACAAAGCGCCGAAAAGAGCAGCTTTATTGTGCGATAATTAGATAAACAATGCAGTTTTTGAAGAAACTAAATTTACAGTGAAATTCGTTCTCATGGTTTGGTTCGACCTATTCAGTAGTAAGAATTGATCGCCCACGAGAGGGAAGAAGCAACCGATTTGTCATATAAAGATCATTTAGGAAATTGATTTATAAACCGTTGAAGACAGGACTTTGGAAGTTTAGGTTTTTCAGAACATTGGCAAAAATCTAATTTCTTATGCAATTGTCATAGGCGACGCTAAAGCTCACTCACCGCTTTGATATTCAAATATACCAGAAGACAACAGAGGAGCCTTCGAAGGCATTGAAATCTGTCATGGACTCATTTTAACACCACTAAACTATTATAACCAGACCCGCTTACCGTTTGTTAACAATTGAGTATTTTCATCAGAAATCTCTTCAGCATCATCATCAGTTTTACTCTCTTCAGTTTGTTAACCGCTTCTAAATTTGGATTCAGACCATCTTCCAAATTTGATAAAATTCTATATAACTGAGCTAATCCCGTTTTCTACAGGAAAAGTTTTTTTAGTTTTCAATAAAAAGAACTAGGATAGTTTGACTGAAATCAAAGAGCAGACTTTCAAACACCGCTGTAACAAACGACGTGAGCAAGGCTCAACATTTTGTAAAAAAACGTAATCTGAAAGGCAGCAAAGTATCATACACCAAAGAGGTAATTCATTTATATACCCGTACAGCGTCTTACTTCGGTTTCAAGAAACAAAGAAGAGAGGTGGCAAAGGAGCGAGACGACCTCAGACTAGAAGACTACTAATCAAACCTTGTCTCAAAAATTTTAAATCCTAATTTGATGAAAAAAACTGCGAAAAGGCACGACTTTAAGCAAACTTTTAGCCTGCAAATTTCATCAATTAGGTTTTGGAAAGAGGTCAGCTCCTTAAGCGGTACACAATGTGTGACTAGATACAACCCATTATTTTTTATTGAATAAAACTTTTCGAAGACAGAGAAACAGCAAACGCGTTTATGTTCAAATTACTAAACTGAGAGTCCACAACTTGCACAAAATGCATTGGAAAACCAAAAAAATTTTACTAAGCCGCTGAACGTCTGAGCCGCTGAACGTCTTGTAAGTTAAAACTGAGGCCGCCATTAAAACAGCAAAATCATCAAGAACACTTCAAGAACAGAAGAATAAGAACGGAAGAATAATACCTCAATTCGGGAAGAACTCGAGGGTCCTTTTTCACAAAGTCCAAGCAAAAATTTCGAAGTATCAGAGTGCTATTGCCTGTTTTAATATTGAGCCCGGCATTAGAAAATTTTTCTGGTAAGTTTTACTCAAACTTACTAAAAATTCTGAAAAGTAGCACAAAAGCATGATTTGAGACACCTATACTCAACAACTATGGCCTTAATTGCTCTTGAATTTTACATCAGCGATAGGTTTAATCAACAGCGACACCAGGAAAAGACTACAACTGCCACGCTAGATCTCTCTAAAGCTTTTGACAAAATCCGCCACCGTAATCTGTGGAACTGCTATCTAATTATTGATAGCAGTTCCAATTATCAAATGATTGAAAAGCGGAGACGAAATTTAAGGACGTCTTGAAAACAGCATGATTTATGCGTACAGGCCTTTCTCAAATCCAGTCACTATAACAACTCTGTTTAAATTCCACGTGCTTGATTAATCACCGCAGAAATAAAATTTCAGTTTTACGCCGATGATTTTCAAATTTTCGTCGAATCGCGCGACATGAAACCTATTGAGTACTTATTTCAATGAAAGATAATGATTTTTTCCAAGTTGATCATTAGTTTTTCTATCATCAAAAGTCGGTCTTTGTTTCTTTGTGGTCACAGTTGAAAATTTTTTGTTAGAAGTCTGACTCGCTTTCAACATTGCAGAAGTACCCTGATATTATCGGTGTTTAATTCGACTCTGCTTTATTTACTCCAAGAGCTGCAAACAAACTGCAAATAAGTCATGCGCGCGATATCGGTCCTTAGCGCACTGTCGAACTGAAACTCGAGCTGGTCGAACGAGCTTCAAATCATTACCTATAAAATTTCGTTGAAAAATTGATTACGCCTGTCCAGCTTGGGCTAATGCTGTCAGTAACATTTCAATTAGAAAAATGCAAACAATCTGAAAAGAAGCTCTTTGTATAGAGAACAGGTCCACTAAAATGAGCCCCATTGATCACCTACACTCAGAGTGCAGTTTAATTAATATGAGAAATCATCATAAGGAACTTGTATCTCAATTCATTCTCAATGCTTACATGCTTATAAGATCCTCACATTTTTTTTTACCTTACTCATGAGCCGCCTCAGAAAACCAAGTCAAAACGCTGCAGAGTCTTAAAAAGCGGATATCCAAGAGGCTTTTTTGAGGCAAACGAGTCAAGCTAAAAACAATTTGGCCAGATTAGTGTTTTTAGCCCTCCAACAAAAACTCTTCCTCTAAATCACCAAAATCACTATAAAAAAACTAAGACTCTCTCGCTCAACTAGACGCACCGTTGCTCGACTAAGATCTAGCTACAGACCCTATGTTAACATGATTTTAAAAAGATAGAGCCGACTGTCCCACAAATTTCCCCCAATGCTCAGCGTCCCACTTTTCACTACATATTTTAACTGTCCCTAAAACCCAATTTTCCTGACCCAAAAGACAGAGGCATCAACTTAGACCCGGCGATAGCTTGTCGGTCGCTCTCCAAAAATCGGTCGAAAAACAACAAAAACAGGAGGCGGATTCCTGGGGTCTTTATAGTGGTTTGCGAAAGCTCGAGAAATCACTTTGGTTGACACGCAAAACTTTAATTAATTTATTCATGAAAAAACTGCCTCTCCTGGCTATATGCATCAAGGCACGAATTGCTAGTTTTGCTATACTGTATCAGTAACCGATGTTATTTTGTCAGTACTTTTGTCCAATCGCGTGGCATAAAACACACTGAGTAGTTTTCTCAAAAAAACTACAAGTTCTTTTTACAAGTAGATGACTTAGTTTTTCTTCCACAAAATTTTCAGCCAGTAATTTAACTGCTCATAAAATTGAATTTAGTTTTTACCCCAAAGTAATAATGTGTGATCCAACTTTACCATTGCAGAAGTGCCCTGAAATTCTCGTTGTTTATTTTGACCGAGCTCTTAGTTTCTCCACACACTGTAGACAAACTGCAAATAAGCCAAGCCCAGAACATAGTTTGTGAAGGCTCAAGCTCGGGCTAGTCGAAAGAGATTCTAATAATTTCTATAAAAATTTCTTTAAAAATTTTGAATAAAAATTGATTACACCTGTCCAGTCTGAGCCCACGCTGCCAGTCTTACTTCAATTAGTAAAAAGTAATCATTGTAAGATGCAGTTCAACAGATAAAGAATGGGTTCATCTTAAGGAGGCTCATTTACCACCTACACTTAGAGTGCAATTGATTTAATGTGACAAATGACCCTAAGCTGCTCGCATCTAAATCCACTTAGAACTTACGTGCTTTTAAGTCCAAAACTTTTTTACTGCATTCACTTGCTCCTCCCAGAGGAGAACCATACCCAAACTCTGCCAATTCTTACAAAAAGGAACTTCAACAGGTTTTTGTCAGGCAATCAAGTCAAACTCTACAAACGATTATTCCAAGCTGAAAGTTATTGTCAACCAGATTTTGAAAACGCTGCTAATGCCCATTCACACTCACATAGTTCAAAAAACCATCGATGATGCCCTCCGACAAAAATTCTTCCTCTTAACTACCAGATATCTCTATAAGAGAACTGACACTCCCTCGCTCAACTAGACGTTACATACACTATATGAACACTATATTAACATATTTTTAAAGGATAGAGTCGAATTTCCCCCTAACTTCCCTCAATGCACAGCACTCAACTTTTCAACACATTAATTAAGCTGTCCTCAAAACCCCACTTCGCTGGCCCAATAGACCTGTGGCTCGAGTCGATAGAGGCCGCAACGTTCCCTGGACCCTGTAAAAGGATGCCGGTTGCGCCCCAAACATGGGCCGAAAAACAAGAAACACTGAGGGTCGAGTTCTAGGGCTCTTATATTGGTTTGGGAGAGCTCGCAAAATCACTTTTGTTAGCCCTTAAAAAGTTCTTACAAATTTTTTCATAAAAATAATTGATCCGCTCCTGTCTATCTATATGCGTCAATGCAAAACTGCTAATTTTTAAGCTACTGTATTAATAATTTATGTTATTTTGTGAGTAATATCGATCAATTATAGAATAATTCTTAAGCTAAAGATCTATGACCAGATTGAAAATAACGAGAGTATACACAGATGTTCATGAATACTGTCATTGTTTTTGAGAGTTTAATGCTAGTTAGTTTACTGATGTTCGAGCAACAATTACATACATTCTGAGCTTTACTATATTTTGTATTCGCAACTTTATTTTTTAACTGTGTCTTTTACAGCTAAATCTGTTTAAACTTGAGGCCGCCGTTCTTTACTCTTAACTCGAATATTATTCAACTGGATCCGCTGGGAGAGTTCATTTGACATGGCGCCGCAGGATAGAAACAAACCTATCAGGCTGAATGATAAGATCCTCTGGCAGAACCTAGGCGACTCGGACCTGCTCCAAATGGCAGAATATGCAGAACAGATGGAAAAGTGAGTGCAGCATTTGCACAGCAAAAATCCATAAGCATCAAAAGGCAATTTTCTTAATCAATTGGCAGAAATTTTGTCCCTGCTCTCATCAACTTGTAATCTTTTGTATATTTTTTCACTCAAAGGACTAAATGATCCAGGTCAAGGTTCTGACTTATAAATAGCCAATGAATGGGTGAAAAGAGCGGAAGACAACACATGAAGAAGCCGTATAATTATTCTTCTCCGAAGTTCCATAAAACGAGCAGAAGTTTCCTAACTACTTTTCAAATGTTTTCCGCCCATAGAAATTTTGTCATTGAAAGTTGTCCCGCCCATTTCCGCTGAAAGTTCATCATTGAATGATCTCAAATTGCTAAATAATTTGCTATTGTTGCCCGTATCCTTGACTAAATTCGGGCTTATGAAAGTTTCCACTTTTTTCACCCATCTAATCAATAAACTTTTTCTGAAAATTCAACGCAAAAAAATACCATGCGGCAATATTCTTTTTTCAAAGTTTTGGAGTTGCCGCCGATTTCATGGGTAATTGTCAAAGAATGTTTATAATTTTCCTAATTTGCACTTTCTCGTCATCCTAAAATTCTTGCTTTTTCTTCCCATCTTAAATATAATATTGCGACTATTAAAAACTCTGTCTCTATACCAGAATTGTAAGAAAAAGGTTTATTTGGAAAACGATGCATGACAACGTGGGAACAGCCAGAAATGAAATTTAATTTTAGCCGCAAAATGCTCTGTGAAAATTTTTTGAGGTTTTTTCAGATGTTGAACTTCAATAACTTTAAAACCGAAATCTCTTTTCTGCTTTAATGCATAATGAAGTGCAGTAGCGGATTTAGGGGGGGGGGGGGGAGGGCGGGGGCTGACGCTTTTTTCTCAAGGATTCGACCCCCTGCTGACCCAAAGGGTCCCTCCCCCCTTTGTACTATTTTGAGATATCCATATTTGCTGAGCGACCCTAAAAATTTTCTAAAGGCGCCTTCGGCGCGAATCTAGGTAATTTTGAGGGGAGGTGGGAGCGCGCCCCGAAAAAACGCAATTTTTTGGTCGAAATTTTCCAAAAAGTGCCTAAAAACGCCTTTTTGGGCCTTTTTTTAAGCCTTTTTTCAAAAATTTGCCTGCGGCGCACAAAATTTGGTTAAGTTAGTGTCTTTATAATGGTTTGGTAGAGCTCAGAAAACTAATTTAGTAGTCGACCGAAAGAAGAAAAAAATGTCGACAAAATTTTCAATTTTTTTTTAAAATCCGCACCCCCTCGAGAAATTCCTAGATCCGCGCCTGGTTATGTGCGCTTTTACTCTTCGTATTTTGTTAAGTTCGAGCATCCACCCCCATGGTAACGAAAACTGGGGCGAGCTCCATCGTAGCTTGTGTTAGCTAGTTTCTTGTGAGGGTCGAAACATCGGCTGAGTGGTTTATATTGTCTTATTTTCAGCTGCATTGGTTTACTAGATCCCTTTTTTGGATTTTTCTAATTTTTGGCTTTTTTGCTTTTTCGAACTTTTTGCTATTAGCGTGCCAAATAATGGGATTACTAAATGAGGGCACTGAGTCCCAAAATTAACTGCCCTCAGTAGCATAGTTTGGTTCACATAATTTTGCTCATGGGCGCATTGTTTTTGATTGCCTCTAGACTCCGGGAAAAAGAGTGACTTGTAATTTACACCTCTACATTAACCTTTTTGGGTTGACTTTAATAGACCAAACATGCTAATTATATAATTCCATAAACTAAGTCTATGTAAAAATACTAGTCATACAAGTTTCATACATTTCGCAAAAATGATGCCATCGTGTTTTGAAGAACTTTTTTCTTGTTTTTTTTTTCCATAAAACTCTGTGTATCGTACTAAATAAAAAAAGAAACACTTTTCGTCAAAAAAAGTTTTAATCATACAATTTCCATATAAGAAAATTGTATGACTAGCATTTTTTTGATAGCGACAACGAAAATTTTTCCAAGTAATTTTGAAATTGCCCCAAAATTTTTTTGCTTTTTTCCTCTTTTTCCTTTTCGCTGATAATTTTATTCAAAACGCTAAAACCTCCTAATTTTTGTATGACATGCTTGTAAATGCCTCATTACGAGGCCAAACTATGCACTGTATAGGCGCACAATCTTGTGTCTGTATGTTCCTGTATTCCAGAGACAAGTCTTTAACATGTTAAATTTTTGTATAAACGATCAAAGAAAATGAAAGAACAAAAGGAGAACAAATGGAGCGTCCTTGTTGCGGAATCCGCTTTCATTTCCCAAAAAGCCTAGTTTAGCCTCGTAATGCTTGATCAATGTCTGATAACTTAAAAATTCAAATTTTAATAGTAATCATCGTTGAAAAAGTTTGCCAAAATTTAAAAGTCTGATACTTTCGTTATATTGTTTGTGCAAGATAAAATTTAGAAGTTTCAGGCCGTTTCGAATGCATTATTAATGGGAGACGGTCAAACCTTTGGTCACTCTATTTTGAGTAACCAAGATTTAGTGACTTGTTCGGTTACGAACACAACCAAAAAATTTTGAGAAATTAAAATGAAAAAATCAATATTTTTGGTTTATGGATAAATGCTAGTCATACAATTTCCATATATGAAAAATCACTAACATAAACCTTTCATGCAATTTTCTGTTTTTATGGAATTGCATGAAAAGTGTATGAGTAGCATTTTTCCATATATGAAAAGTTTATGGCTAGCTTTTTTGGCTAACCTGGGTTCACTGTTACTGAAGTTATCGGGCAACAAGAGTTGCCCAAGAATACTGCCTTGAAATAATGGGATTAATGGTTTTTTTTAAACTTTTTTAAACGCGCAGAAAAATCAAATGCGTAGAAGAACGCGTATATTTTTATGTGCGAGTATGATTCTTACAAATGAAAAATCTCACGTAAACGAACGGGATGTTCCCATTTGACTCGCGCAGCTGTAGCCGGCTTATATTTCCCTCCCAGACAATGGTATAGAGCCATTTAGATGCTTGATCGTTTCAAGACTGAAGTTGCTACCGCTATTGAACCAAATGACCAATGGAGTGCGACGAATAGCATTATACCTTATAAATACCTTTGAAAAGAAACTCGTATTCAATGGTGAACCAATCTTGAGTTTTATTTTCCTTGTGGTCATAAAAGTATAAAATTGCGGTATCGCTGCTCAAAAATTCTCTGATTAATTTTTTTTTTAATTAGTCCACATCCACGCCCGAATTAGAGGAGAATCATTTAACAAAAGCAAACCAAGCAAAGGAAAAATTGCACTCACGGCCGTGAAAATTTTTATTATGCACTTATTGCAGATATGTAAGTGAACGTTAAATGACTTTGACAAGGAGCTGAGATCCAGGTGGTCAATTCTCAAAAAAAAAATTGGCTCGCAGATAGTGTAGGTACTGCTTCTGATGACAAAGGTTGTTATCATGAAAAAAAAAATTCCGCAAGATCAAGTCATACGTTAGGAATGATAGGTTGCTTTGAGTCATATTCAGTTTGAGCGAGGCTTACAGTTCCTTCTGTGGAATGAATGAGATTCGCGAGGCAAATAAACAGTGTGTCTCATGCGCTAAAGTTCGATTTTTTACCCTTGTTTTTTTTGCCGCGGCCGTTTCTGTTAGGTTGGTTTTCCCTTGTTTTGAATGTGCTAGAGTGTGCTAGTTTTTGGCTCAATTTTTGGTATGAAAGATTACGAAGTATGCGAAGCTTCCAAAATAAAGTTAGTTCACCGAAAAAAAGTTTTTTTTTTGGTACAACATTAAAGAAACAATGTTTGCTGCCTGCAGGCCATCACAGAGATCGCTCACGGGACCAAACGAAAAATCCATCCAACTACTGATGAATCATGGAACATTTTTCTTGGACTCTTTTTTTCAGCATCGTAGGATTATCTCTATTGTAGACATAGAACCATTGATCAACACTCGTGGCCTTTGTGAAATTCTTCCATCCTGTTTGCAATGAAGATAGGTTGTTTATATTCTAATTATAGCCACTGAAGAGCCATGGTTCACTCAGCCATCAAATGAATGATCAACTATTTAGCAATACCTACCTTCAAGCGGATAGCAAGATTTGAGATGAGGCAACTTTCGCAATTTTTTGACGCTTTTAACCAATGACGATTTTAATTCAAAAAGTTTTTTCACACGGAGGCAAATAAATACTGATCCAAAACTGGTACCAAAAGAAGTGATTTGAACCTATTCCGGTGCAAAAAAATGACCAAGCTTTCTACTCATTTTTCCAGGTATGGCCTATCATGATGCGAGGCATGAAACTTGACGTGGTGTAAATGGGCTGTTCATTGTTGACATTGAATACAATACAAACGCCGAGTTTTAGTTTCTGTGGAGTGTTTAAAAAAATCAAAACAAAATTTCAAGTTTTTTTTGACGTTTTTTTTTGAAAATCATCCCTCCCCCACACGTTATCTAAAGTTCAATGTGATATACTTTGCGATTCTTTGATGTCTTTGTCTTACTCCATTCCAAATTACCCTATTCCGTTTTAACCTATACTAGCTTACCCTATGTTCCTCTTACCCTACGCAATTTTACCCTCCAATTGAAGAAACTACAACTTACCCCAGCTCATTGACGAAACCAAAACAGAATATACCCGAACAGATCAATTAACCATAATTTTGATCAAAAAACCATCGACGCACGTAAGAACAAAATATCAAAGCAACGCAAAATTTGCTTGTTCAACAACCAAATGAGTTCAAAGCATCAACGAACAATAAAATTAATCTGAATATAATCTTTTGCGCTGTGACTATTTCTAAAAACAGCAAAAGTCGAGTACAGTTGAGTCGCTGCAGCTTGTTAGATAATGCGTGTGCTTTAGTTCGAAAAGTGTAAAAGATCGTATTAACGCGAAGTCAAAAAAATTTAATTGAATTTCCAAAAATATTATGAACTTCATTGGTTCAACAAAAAGCGAGCATAGACCCTCAGTGCCAGGCCAGGACGGCACCGGCACTGGGGAAGGGTTGGGGGAGAAGAAGAAAAAAGGGGCGAGCTAAAATAAAAATTTTAAATAATTTATAATTGAATTTTTATTGAACCACTATAATGTTCTCGTTATTTTTTTCGACTAGGATTGTCGTTTCCTCTCACAGCTATCCGGATATTTAAATTCTGATTTGGGGTTTCACTTCGTTGAGGAATGTTTATTGGGAGGGATGACTAACCTTAAACCAGGCAGTAACACCAAGATTTCATCTTTCTATAGCATTCGTTGTTCGGATCAAGCCAGTAGCTGCCTCCTTCGAATATTCCATAGACTTGTTAAAAAGAAAGGCTACCGAAAATTTCTTCATACAGTTTTCACTTGAAGCAATTTTTCTGGAAATACGAAGCAACCTCAACCACTATTTTTCAATAACTAAATTGTCCAGGTCAAAACGGCCGGCAACTTCTTCTTATTCCTCGATGACTTGAACAAATGCCAGTTCAATTAACTCAATATATTCAATACCACCACTATCGAGTAGATAGAAATCTTTGTTCTGATTAGGCAGTACAAAAAACTTATCAATTCTTGGCGTGACGAAAAGCTGGACAGTTGTTTTTGGTCGATTGAAAGACATGTTAATGGCAGAGCGTAAAAAAAGAAACTAATTGGATGTTTTTTTCATCGGACACTGTTTGAAGGCTAGTTGCAATAATGCAGCTGTTGAGAGGTACCTGCTGAGTTTTGGTTAAATGTTTCGTTTGTTTCACTAATATTCTGGCGGAGCGGCAAGGGAACACCTTGTGCCTGTGGTTTTTTTCTTCTAGATACCAGAGCTTCTCCCTGAGTGATTGCAGTCGCCTTGCATTTGGGGGAGTGCCATTGTGAGCGTTTTGAATTTTCGTTGCTATTCTTTGCTTCTTACTTTTTCGTGAATTCGTTTTTCTCCATGACAAGCATTTCGCAATTTTTCAGTTCTAATTCCCATGACGTGTAATTTGGCTCATTGTGTATAGTTTGCAAAAAAACGGTAAATTGATTCAAGCCTTGTGTTCATTTCTATATTAATTACTGTTTATGGGGATTGAAATCTGCTAATTTTGTTTTAACCTACTTTTTTGGCCAAAGTTTTTAATCGAGTCCATAGAGTACTCGGTTTATTCACCGAGACATTTTTTGAGTCTACATCGTTGAACTCAATTGAAATACCACTTCCTTACATGTCCCTAGCACCTAGTGTGATAAAGGATAGAACATAATTGCATGTAACTTGGCATAGCTAGATTGGAATAGGGTAAATTGTCCTGCCACCATACTTTGCATATAGCGAAGTATAAAATAGGCCAAAAAGCATGCCGCAATCCAATTGGGAACAATTTTCAAGACGGATTAAAACTCCGCTCACTCGTAAATCGCCCAAAACTCATCGCGCGTTACTTGTCTCAAATTGGCCAAATTGTCAATTTTTAAACCCCATAATTTTATTTTAAAATAATCAGAAGTCAAATATCTTTTCAAATTTGAGCTTAGGACAACAATATAATTTGAATGATATAAATAGAAACTGCTATTTAAAAAGTGGAAATTTGTCTGGAAAAAAAACCACCACGAGCAGAAAAGTTCCGTCATTTTCTTCGAAAGTTGGAACGATCAAGTAAAAAGATTGTTTGTAGTTTTCTGTGTCTTTTAGCTGGGAACGCATTTTGGCACAGTTTTAAATCTACTTCGGATTATTAATAAATCATTGGAGACAGTTTCGGTTCCAACTTTTAGTCCATTCTAATAGAAGGTGGTGTTTCGAAGTGACCAAGTTTGACGCAGGATGTGCTCAGATCAGTTTGAGTTTTGATAAGAATGACTTACCTAGCTGGATTTGATATTCAAGGGTAAAAATAATTTTCCCGATTTTGTCCAATTTATTTATAAATTTTGCATCATTCCGCTCAGGTTATTTTTGGAAGTTTTGACCGGGTTGTATCAGTTCGCTCCTTCCTAAAAATTGGGTTTTATTGGTGCTGATGAGCCATTTTGAAAAAGAAGTATTGATTGACCTAAAATAATATCATGAAATAGCACTAAGAATTTTAATAAAAGTGTCGAGTTGGTTGTGAAAAAATATTCAAGTAAAATACTGATTAGCGAATTGCTTATTGTACCAGTTTTTATACCATTTGAGCCTGTGAATTGTGATCCGGGATGTTCAATCTTAAAATGGAATGTATGTGTTAGTCAGGCGGGCATAATAGCGGTTCCTCGTATAAAGCTGAACAGTTTGTATCTTTGTCCTTTGCCTCGTGGATACTCAATATCTCTAACTTTCAAAGATTTCACAATCTCTTAACATGATTCTTGTGTAGATTTGACGACATGCGACAAGCGATGCGCCACTTCGTGGAGAGACGGAAATGGGTGAACAGCGAGGAGAGGAATCTACTAGTGGACGCGTACAAGACACTCGCCACCCAACTGAGGGGACAGTGGAGGGTGGCAGTGAGTCTGTACCACACCCAGAACTCAAACACAGACTCGCTCGCCGAATTCTCCCATAATGCAGACGGAAAAAAGGTAAGTAGGGGCAGGTTTTTTCATTTCAACCATTTCGATTTTTTCACCTGAGAGTAAAAATTGCAGCATACTTTCAGCTGGAGTAAAAATTGCAGCATACTTTTCAATTTTGGGGAAAAACTTCGAAGAAAAAAAATAATGATGAAACTTTTTAACAATAGAAGTTCAAGCTAAAACCTTGAAAAGTTTTCCGAAACTATGATTTGAAAATGTTTTCAAATGTTTGTCTAATTGCGTACAAGCATTTGTCATGCTCTCTAACCATTGTGTTTGTGTGTGTGTTTTGTTCAGATCACAGTGAAAGAGCAGGAGCGTCTGTTCGAGTTGCGGCGGAAGGAGTCGCGTCTGATGGTGGCCCAAATTAGCAAGGAGATGCGGGAGTTGTGCGAGGAGATCATGGCTCTCATCACCGACTACCTCCTCCCCTCCACCCCCGACAACAAGGCCGAAGACAGAGTTTATTGGCTCAAGATTAGGGTAATCGTTTTCATTCTAAAATTGACTCGCGCGCGTGTGTGTGTTTGTGTATGTGTGTGTTTTTGCCTGCGTGTGTGTTTTTGTGTGTGTGTGTGCGTGTTTAATACTTTAATAGTTTTTGTGCTGACGAAACGAGGTTGTTCAAAACAGTATTTAGTTAGCCTTTAAACGGATTAGAAGAAAAAGCAATGTAAAAGAAAGCTAACGTTCGAAAATAATATTCTTTTTCGAGAAAATCAATTTGAAGTGTGTGTTTACACTTTTGGCAAAATATAGGCTGTTGCAGACGCTTAATTTGTCAATCCAGGTCGGCCTAGGTCGTTTTAGGAAGTAAATGTTTTATTTTTTCACGAAAAAAAACGATGTGTTAGAAACCTGTTTTAAAGCGAAAAAATTCGACAATTTTTTTTGTTAAGTCCACTGGCGATTGTCAATTTGCTCAAAGAGCGGATATAGAAACAAAACAGTACAACACCAGTCTATTTCATTTTTCTAATTGCAGGCTTAGGCCTATCGGCTAGGGCGCAATCATTTGCTATAATTATAGTTTAACTTTCTGTTTATCACGCAGGTTCCACAAATAATCATCGCAATGGGTGGAGTGAGAAATTAATTTAAAGCCCTCTCAGACTTAGTTTAGACGATTTGAAATAAAATTTTTAAACAATTTTTCAGTGTCGACTGGTTTCAGTTTTTGATTCTTAGTCTTATTTCGAGAAAATAAAGCGAGCGAGCAAGCTTAGAATAGTCTGATTTTTACAACACATAAAGTCGTGGAAGTTTAATTTTTCCCTTGTAAAATTGGTTTTGGACATTTTCTCTAGCCTTTTCTTTAAAATAAAAAAGTTTAAAAAATTATTATAATTTATGTTTTATGTTTTTTTTCTACTCATATTTGAAAAAAAAAGGTTTTGAATATACCTTATTTACTTTTTCTATCAAATATGTTTAGTTGTTAGGCCTCAATTCAGATCCTCCCATCAAACCAAAAACATAAAATGAGAAAATTTGAAAAAAAAACAATTTCTCACGTTTTTACAGACAGTTAAATGAAAATTGACAGCTCAAGCATAAGAAAGTTATTTCAATCGTCGCGATACAAAGCATCGAAAGCCAAAGTCACGAGGGAGGAGGTTGCCAGAATATGATCACAAATGACTCATGAGAAGAACAACATTATGCACGTCACAACCGAAAATGATTGCAAGTTTTTCGACCAAAAGTATGTGCGTTGAAAACATCCTATCGGTCATGAGGACAGGAAACTTGGAGATGATGAAAAATACGACTGGTTGTTTAAAAGTACTGTCTGTATTCTATCGAGAAAAGAAAAACATAAAGCAGAAGACCCAGAATTTGACAACAAAAAGGCGACGCTAATGAGTTGTTCAGACGAGTCGAGTGCCAACCAGGGAGGGAAATAAGATGGTGACTTTAACTTTGTAACGTCAATGGATACTGATTCGACAATACTGCAAAGTGCACAATCATTAGTTGATGGACGCTTGAAAAGTGAGCAAACATCAAAAAAGACTGTTGGAGCAAACTGCCGCAGCAAAGATGGAGAGACGAAAGGCGCTAAGAAAGCTTAACAGACCAAAGTTGGAACAAGTCAACTAGCGATGCCAACCATCTTTGAGAAGAAGAGGAAATGGCCGAAACTCTACTGCGGAGAAAAAAGACCTCTACTGCAAAGGAGAACAAAAAAAAGAAGTGAACAATCCCAAAATTATAACAAACTAGAAGCAACGATTGAAGAAATTGTCAGTAGGGAATCACTTAACCGATCCGATACAGGGGAGCAAGGACCAATTCAAGTCATCCTGGTGGATTCGAACACAGAAGAGAAAAAATATGACGCCCAGGAAATCAATATAGTTGAGCCACCGCTTCGAGTAAGCCATTTTTACCGAAAAGACAGTTAACGGCTGTCCGTGCAGCTAGGTGAAGAGTGCTTATCCAACCTCTCAAAATTGTATGACAAGAGCTCGCTGGCGAGCTTCCCTCCGAAAACAATTGGCTGAACCGTCTTCGGCGTGTCGTGGAAACAGGGGAAAAGAAACATTTTGAGCTAATGGGACCCTATACAAACCCGCTCCGAAATCAGATGGCAGTGCTAGACGAATGCGTTCGGGTGGATAATCGCCTGGCGGTTCCTGTGCAGTTGCGTCTAGCCATAATGAAATGAATGGACACTATGGTCAGGAAGCTTTCGTAGGAGCTTCGAAGTACTTGTTGTGGCCCACTTGCAAAAGGACATTTTAAATCTTGCGGGAGGAAACGTATAATTGATCAGTATAATGTATAATGCATCATAATGAAACGTATAATTGATCAGTCACGGGAAAAAGTCAAAATAGTCAGAAAAGGAATGTCAACCAGAAACACCAGGCCAATGTTTGAGAAATATTTGTCAAACAGTAAGAGAAAACTAGGGAATTAATAAGAGAGGCAAAGAATTTGCTCAAAATTAAAGCCAAATAGAACGAGGAGCATCGGGACGCCGCAAAGAATGACATCAGAAGGATTGAGGATTTGGCGGGGCAGACAAACCTGGAGCTCAAAAGGGAAAAGTGAACTTATGGGAGAGGGCTTTATCGAGGTTAAATAAGAGGACCTAACAAATACTTTTCCATTCTGAAAGAAAGATAACAGATAGAGCGGGCAATTGGTTAAAAAACCGCTCAAAAGAAAGGTCGTATCAAATACAAGTTTTGCTATCAAGACGACTGGATGGGCAGTTTATCGCAAAAGGTAAGATAAACGCGTCAAGTGAGCCTACGCAAAAGTCAAGCAAAAACCCTACAGCTGAATCAAAGATGATGCCTCAAAAAATCAGAGCATCGGAATGGCTAAGAAGAAAGCGAGTCAGAAGAAGACAACTCTTACTTACGCAGCCTCAGCAGGCCGATATTGATTTTTCAAATGAGAGGTTCCAGGAGAAGCCCACTAAAGTGACGTCGAAAAAGACTGAATCAGGAGCGACGTGAACTTTTCGGTCAAAAGCAAAATTGATCATGGGAGGACCAAAATTGGTGCAAGAGAACCGATGACGCAAGAAAAAATGGCTAGGAAATAATCAAAGAAGGAAAACCGACCGTGCAAGAGGCTCGACGCGAAAAAAGGCTCGGCTCGAGGAGCAACCAAGGTCAACACCAAAGGAGGCAGTCTCAAAATTGAAAAAACTACGAAGCCCTGACAGATCAACAAAACCAGATGAGATCGTAAATGCCTTTCAGAACCAGGACTTTTCACCGTTCGAATGGGCTGACTTGGCGGGGGGTGGGGGGGGGGGGGCGTGCAGAAATTCAAGGATGATTCAAAAGGAAAACATCAATATTCTCGCTAAAAATGCGATGACAACTTTAATCCGCCGCCACGATTCAGGTATAGAGGACAAGGGAATTAGAAGAAGCTCTCGTCAAACAAGGGCATGAAGACAATATGTTTCAGAGAGCTGTTCAAACAATCAATGAAACTAATTTCAGCAGAATAATATTCCGGAGGACGTGTACTCAAAGCTGCTTTAACAGCATAACGAGAAAACTTGGCAATGTTATTTATCAAATTGGACCGTCTGGGACTACTAGAACGTCATCTTTTCCGGCAAAAACTTGTTTATGCGACCTTTGATCCCAAAAAATCATAGAATGCGTGTTGAGAGAAACAATTGACGGAGGACTGAAAGCAAACAGAAATGCAGAGAGGACTTAAAAAAACATTTTGCATTCGAATTTTGCATTGAATGCTAAAAAAAACTTCTATAAAATTATTTGTTGAAAATTTTCCCTGCCAGGCGGCGAATGCGATACTGCGCTAGCAGTAACCTCAGATATTAAATTTATGTCAATGTTCATGACGTATCAAATTTAAACCAAAGTCAAGATAGATCCAATTATTTAAGCAGCTGGAATATTCAGATTGCGATATGCGATAGCTATGACTCAGCTGAAAACAAAAGAACAAGTGTTCAAATATCAATTGAATTATTTCTGAGTTTAAAACGTTTTATAACCAAGAGATTTCCTCAGAATATCATAAAACCTTTGATTTTTGGTTCGAACAACATTAAACTGTTCCAAAAACATTTCCCTTGTCGAGAAAATCAGATTTATAATTTTTGATTTCTCGCTTATTTTCGAATAAGTAAAGCGATAGATTAACGTTCGTTAAATATAATATACGTATAATATTTCCATGTATGAATTTTCCAGATTTTTCAGATTTTTTGTTTCCAGATTTTTTATGCAGCTCGAATACTCAGAATGCGATTTGCAACAGCTATGACTCAGCTAAAAACAAAAGAATAAGGATTCAGATATCAATTGAAAAGTTTTTGAATTAGGAATGTTTAATATCCAAGAAAATTCTTCAGGATATCACAAGTCCTTTGATTTTTGATTCGAACGACATTAAAATTTTTCCAAAAAATTTCCCAGGACGAGAAAATCCGGTTCGAAACTTTTAGTTTTTCGACTTTTTTCGAGCGATTAAAACGATCGATTAACGTAAGGTATATATGAAATTCAGCAGTTCAGGCTAAGAAAACTTCAGATTACAAAAAATGAAACTAGTTTTGAGAGCTTCATTTGGAGCTTCTTGGCAGAAAAATTGTTCAAAAAACTCAAAATTTTAGTGCAAAAAAAATTTGTTTAGTTTTTTGTTTTTTAAAAATAATTGGAATTTGCTAAAAATCAATTAGCAAATTACAGGAGTAGATCAAAGTACTTTGAATTAAATTAAAATTATTAAATTAGATCAAAGTTCCTTACTTCTGAAGTACCCATAAAAAATATACTTGTACAAATAAAAAGATAAAAGACAAACGGATCAGCTTTTTTTTTTAACTGAAAGTCAGAGTGAGCCGTGGACGTAGCCTTTTAAAATTTCTACAGAATGTAACGTTTACAAATAATGGATTACAATATTCAACGCCTATCACTTTCAGCTGAGTTTAAGTTTCTAAAACTTTCAAAATTCTGACTCTGGAAAATTCTACCTTCTATTTCATAAAAAACTTCAGGAGCCTTTCCATTTATGAAAATAAGACGTTAACATTGACAACTTTTTCAGTTTTTTTTAGCTTACAAAAAATGCAACTCTTTTGAGCCTGCTGCTCAAATGAAATTTTGACACCAGATAGTGCAGAATATTTTCAAAAATATATAAATATGTATATATATTTTTGCAAATAGATAGACCCGGTGAAAATACCGTCAAAAAATACTAAAAAAACGCTCAGTGAAATGCTGAAATTTTTTTAAAAAAAATTAGCAATCATTTCAAGCTTTGAAATTAACAAATAACATCTCTTGAATTAAAACTGAAAAAATGAATGTCAAATTGATGGAACTTAATCGCCAGAAGTTAAATTCATCACTTATTTGCAGCTTCATTGCTTGAATGAAAAAACTTGAAGCTTGCTGAAATTTTTTTTAGTTTTTCGACTTTTTTTGAGCGATTAAAGCGATCGATTAACGTAGGGTACATATAAAATTCATCAATTTGGGCTAGAAAAAACTTCAGTTTACTAAAAATGTAACAAATTTCAAAAGCTTCATTTAGAGCTTCTTGGCAAAAAAAACGTTCAAAAATTTTTAAAATTTTAGTGCAAAAAAAGCTTTGTTTGAAAACAATTGAAATCGGATATGCCTAATTTACTAAACTTCTACGCGTTCATATGGTTCTATCATCACATAACGTAGAAAAAAAAGACTTGTACCCAGGGGCGGATCTAGGATTTTCTCGAGGGGGGGGGCGGATTTTCAAAAAATTTTCCAAAATTTTGACGACCTTTTTTTTTTTTTTAGGTCGACTAAATTGATTTTTCGAGCTCTCCCAAAGCACTGTTTTGGCCCTACTTTGGCTAAATTTTTAGCGCCGCAGGCAAATTTTTGAAAAAACAGTCAAAAAAGCCGTTTTTGGGCAATTTTTGAAAAATTTTGACAAAAAAATCGCGTTTTTTTGGCGCGCGCTCCCCCTCAAAGTTAGTATATATTGGCGCCCAAGGCGCCTTTAGAAAAATTTTAGGGTCGGTCGGCCAAAAATGGATTTCTGAAAAAGTATCAAAGGGGGGACCCTTTGGGTCGGCAGGGGGTCGAGTCCCTGAGGGGGGGGGGGCGTCCGCCCCCCCGCCCCCCCCTAAATCCGCCCCTGCTTGTACCATTCTGTGCTACTTGCACAGCGACCGGCTATTCTTGTTGAGATTTTGTTTTACTTGGCTTAACTTATTAACAACAATTTACCAGACAAGTTATTAACAAACCAGTTAACATGAGTGTGTTTAGGCGGACTACTACCGGTACATGGCGGAGACAATGGAAGGGGAGGGGCGGAAGATGCAGGCTGAGAAGACAGAGACTGCCTACCAGGAGGCATACAAGAAGGCCATATCACTCACCGCATACAACCCAGTCAGTAGCAAATAAAATTAATCATGCATGAATATTATTATGACTCGGCTTTGTTGTCTAGCTCCCTCCTTGTTGCCTATGCTGAATTATGATGGTTGATTAGGATTGGGATCTATTTGATCGTTGTTTAAATAGGTCAGACTGGGTCTGCTGCTGAACATGGCAGTGTTCCATTTTGAGATCTACGGCAACCAGACCAGAGCAGTCAAGATTGCCAGGGACGCATACGACAAGTGTGTCTCCAATATGGGCAAGGTAGGCTCACTCGAAAAAAAACATTTCTGTTACTTCTTAACTGTTAAATATCTATACAAAATCTGTACAAAAATCTATACAAACAGTTACGATATTCACTTTGAAATGAGTTTTTCCGCTCATTTTCAAAATTGAATATTACTTATGAGTTTATCAAAAAATGCAGCAAGTAACAAAAGATTCAAAATTGTTTTGTTTTTTTTTAATTATTTTTTGTCAATTTTATCTAGAGGTATCGATATCTTTAACGTAACAAAAAAAAATCCGTAAAAACTTTTAGTTTCAAAGCTAAAAATATGGTTGAAAAAACACCCTTAGCACTGATACCGGTTCTTCCTTCAAAAAGTCGAAAAAACATGGAACTATTGACTCGACTCATCACTCTGTCGAAGTAATTTATGAAATATTTTCCCAGTTAAATTTAATTCAACTGAGTTTGTTATTTAAGTAAACTCAAATCAATTTTATTTCGTGTCAGTTATTTGTTTATTTACGAATAAATACTTAGTTTTCTATTATGTATCGAATCGATGCGCATAAAAGTTGTGTTAAAAAAATTGCTAATTGATTTTTATACTTTTTTTCATCGAAATTGGTTGAAAGATTGGCTTGATCATCTTATATTGCGTCAGTGAAAAACTACACTTTTCTAAGATGATCAAGCCAATCTTTCAGCCAAATTTGATGGAAAAAAAAAAATCAATTAGCAAATTACAGGAGTAGATCAAAGGACTTTGAATTAAATTAAAATTATTGAATTAGGTTAAAGTTCCTTACTTCGGAAGGGCGAGCAGACAATTCGGCCAAAAAAATTCAGCCAATTTGAAATTCAGACAATTCAGCCAAAAACATACAGACAATTCAGCCTGAGACAATTCAGCCAGTTTTACAAAACGCTAGATTCGAAAGAAAAATATCGGAATCGGAGTTATTTCTCGGTTTAAGGTCACCGGTGGGCGCGCTAGGCGCGCGTCGCCGCTTCGCGGCGATAACCGACTCTAAATTTCGTATAGAGTCCTTACCCTCTGTTGACAAGCTCGCAACACGCTGGCGCGACTGCGGCGGTCACTATTATTGGCTGAATTGTCTCTGGCTGAATTGTTTGTATAATTTTGGCTGAATTGTCTGAATTTCAAATCGGCTGAATTGTCTTTGGCCGAATTGCCTGGACGCGTTCGGAAGTACCCAATAAAAAAACAATATTTGCACAAATAAAAAGCTAAAAGACAAACGGATCAGCTTACTTTTTAACTGAAAGTCAGAGTGAGCCGTGGACGTCGCCTTTTAAAACTTCTACAGAATGTAACGTTTACAAATAATGGATTACAACATTCAACGCCTATCACTTTCAGCTGAGCTTAAGTTTCTAAAACGTTCAAAAGTCTGACTCTGGAAAATTCTACGCAAATTCTATTTCAGAAAAAAAACTTCAGGAGCCTTTCCATTTATGAAAGTAAGACATTAATATCGACAACGTTTTCAGTTTTTTTCTGGCTCAAAAGAATTGCAAAATTTTTTGAGCCTGCTGCTCAAATGAGATTTTGACACCCAATAGTGCAAAGTAATTTCAAAAAAAAAATTTTTTTTCTGCAAATAGATAGACGCGGTGAAAATACCGTCAAAAAGTACCAAAAAAGAAGCTCAGTGAAATGCTGAAATTTTAAAAAAAATTTTAGCAATCAAATCAAGAATTGAAAATAATAAATAACATCTCTTGAACTCATTTTGAAAAAATATATTATCAAATAAAATTTTGCACACTGTTGACTATATATGAAAATAATTTGAAATGATTGAACAATTTGCCGGAAAAATATAATTCGCACGACAATTGATTGAAGCTATGAAAATAAATTCAACTGTTAAACAGTTATCTAATACTCACAAATGAAAAAAGCACAAGACCAAATTGACTCAAACGATGAAAAAAGATTCCCCTACTTTCTTGTTTGAAAGCAGGATTGAATAATATTATAATTCTTCTCGAACCAAATACAGCTTTAAAATGGCAATTTCCAAATCGCTCGCAAGTATCAAAAAAACCTGTCTGAAAAGGTTTATTTCTCTAAGGAATCGAACCATCGACCTGAAGAATACGAGTCTCATTTTCTCACAGTTGCAGCAACGTCACCTTGGAAATTGCAAATAGCTATCAATCTAGCAGATAGAACGGATGCTTTTAAACCGCCAATGTTATGCAGCAAAAATGCCACCAAACGAGCACTTGTTTTTGCGAGTTGAGTGAGAAAAAAGGATTTGTAATATATCACTGCGCTCACTAGCTCGATTGAAGAAATATAGGCTAGAACCTGGCAGATCTTCGTGCTATGTTTTGAGATATTTTATGGAGGATGCAATGTTTTCCGATAGGTAATAGGATTCAAAATTTTAGTCTGTGTATCGACAAAAGACGGTAAAACTCAAGATGGTAAAGCTGATTGGATACTTCCCAGTTTTTGTGAAAGATTCTCCTTAATTCATTTAAAATAAACAATGATGAAAAAATAGAACTAGATTGGAACAGATCAATACAAAATCCGATAGTTTTAGAATTGCACTCTAGCAAAAATGTCAGAAACTCATATTTCACTCAAATGCGTAATATTTTTTTCATCCTTATTTAACTAATAAAACAAAAACTAGGAGCAAAATAAAAAAATTTTCTTTTGGATAAATTTCGAAATTTGTCTTTCAGTAGTTTATTTATACAATTAGCTAAAAAAATATGTCAAATAGGCTATTCAAATACTGAAAAAAAGTTAAAAATGATAATTTGAGAATTGTTCAGTTTTGGTTTGTGTGGGGCTCGAAATGTATTCAAAGAGTTTCGAGATAGACCTATTTTTCAGTAACGGCTCGCTCCATTTACCGCAACAGATATTTAGCATTGGCCGATGGTCATAACCAGTGGACAGAAACCACGTAATAGTCTAAATAGCAAGCCTGCTCTTAAATCACGGCAAAATTCTGAATGTTCCGACTGCATTTGATTCAAAGGTTATTGGCAAAAATATGAGAAGTGTACACAAAAAATGACCAATGAGCTCACTAGATTTCAATTAGGAAAATTCTGTGAGCGGAATTTTTCGTGTTGAGCTTTCAGCATCATAAACGACCAAAGGAAATATAGACTACAGGTTATATCTCCACGGATCAAATTTTAATCAGAATTTACTTCACCCGAGAATAGAAAACCACCAGAGGCATTTATATTCCTCGCTTTCTTTGAAAATCGGAACAATAAGCGTCAACTCGTTTACAATGTAATTATATTACAGCATGCAATTTTGTCCCGAACAAATTTTAGATCGGAAAAGAGCTAAGGCGTAGAACAATTTTTTATTGCTTTATTTTGACAAGTTCAAAGAAAACAAAATGGTTCCAAGTGAGGTATCATGTTAAAGTTTTCAGTCGTAATTCGAATTTGTTGTTTCGAGAAAAACTGGTCCTAATATTTTTGGTTTTGAGCCTTTTTTCAGAAATTTAGACATTTGTATTAAATAAGTGAAAGCAAATGGATTTTATAAAAAAAATTTCTTTTGTAACCGTAGTCGGACCATTCTGCTACTTCTAACATAACCGACTATCACGATATTTTGGCTCTGGTTCAAACCGATAGTATGAAAGATTCATTTTTCAGAATAACAGAAAGGAGCGCCTTTGTGAGCTTCCAGGATCTCACACACGTCACCGACCCGTGCGCTGTTTGATTTTTATCTTCACGGTGTATATCCTATGTAATGAATATGTCTGTGAAGTGGGGCCTAGGAAACTAGACGACAAGCACATTAGACGACAGTAAAACAATCATATTCCATAACTGACATTTATTTTCTCAATTGTAAACCCTGACTGTTCTCAGTCAGAGCCCACATGCTATCGAATAGTATACAGTTGTACTCATAATAAACCCGCTTTAACCAGCATTTTATTAGGCTTCATTGAGACATAGAAATTAAGATAAGAGTAAAGGCTAGGACCGACATTAGACTAAGGAGTTGCACGAAGCTATCCGGCTGAAAATAAGATAGCCAGACATTTTTAATAGTCCGCAATTACTATCTTATACAACCTCTGGATCAACTCATTACATTATTAAACGTTTTTACAAGTTTATGGTTCAAAGAAGGTTTTTTGTCTACAGGTGCCCGATGACCAGTTGAAAGACGTGAAGCTGATCCAAGACCTTTTGAGAGACAATCTAATGCTGTGGTGCTACACAGAAGACACCGACATATGAGTCATAGAATCCCTTAAGCCAACCACCCCACCTCAGTTGAATCATCATTGTCAACGCAGTCGCAATTGCCAGCGCCAAAAACCACACTTCAGAGATAATGACAACTTCGACAACTGCTGAATACAAACCATCACACTAAGCTAGCTTTTTGAACGAAACTTTAGTTAGAAATCTTTAATTGTGTAACTATAAATATCTTTATAAGGCATTAGAATCATTTGAAATACATAAATGTATCTTACGAGCTTTTGAATCAATTAATTTTCAACAAAAACGAGTCATTTTGAAATAGAAAAATATTTCTAGCATGTGTCTAATGATATAGTTTTGATTGGTTGTGTTCGTGAACAAAAAAAAGTTTTGAACTCATCGAATACTGTTCACTTTGCAGGACTGATTACTGTGCAGCTCGAAATTGGGTTTGAGCCATTTGAGACCCATGGTTCCAAAGGAGGCACTGGACCCTGAGATAGAGGCCCAGTCACGTGAGAGGGATAGGGCGAGGAGAACTGGTTGTTTGCAGGGTTCCCAGAAAAGCCCCCAACTTCTGAGAAGTAGCCCCCTAATTGTTGCACAGGTGGTCTGATTGAAGCTGTGAGGGGGGATTGTTCTGCTCGGTAGAAAAGGGAAAAGTTGTTGGTTGTATTTGCATTTGGCTGAAGAGATGCGAATGATGTTGAAGTTAATGAGCCATTGCTAGAGAATCCAAATGTTTTGCTTGTTTTAGCTGAAGTTTCTAAACCAAAAAAGTTCATCTAGCAAAACATCAAAAATGTCTTTCAGACTTTTGGCATCGCGAAAACTGAGAAAACTTTAAATTCAAAATTCTTTGAAATTATAATAAAAGAAGAAAATAAAAGTTCGCTCGAAGCCAATTCAGATAAGCTCACGTTGCTTTACAAGGAATTTCTTTTAAGAAAGATTTTTAAAAGGTTATGATAGTACCTGAAGTCAACGCATCAGTTGAGTTTTTTCGTTTTCTTGCTCCTTCTGCCAACTGATTAGTCGTGCCATTTCGCTCGCCCAGAATCTTCTCAATCATGTGATTATGAGTCGCGACTGAAATCTTCACTCCATTTGCAGCTGACATCAAGTCACTTCTAGCCGAGGGACTGATTTTATTTGGACTAAAACTGTGTGGCGATTCGGAGGTCCTTTGAGAGTCGTAAGTTACCGATTGTCCATTATTCGACTGCGAGGCCAAATGTGGTTGGTACACAGGGACCAAAGCTGGGGGCGGATAGATCTGGGAGTACTTAGCCAGATGACTTGGACTTGTGTTCAAACCATGTAATGCTGGGTTTCCAACTGAATCGTATCCTAAATGGGCCAAGGAGGCATTTCTAGACTGTGATTCGAAGCTGGCCTGAGCCAGAGATCCATTTGAAGCGACTCTTGAGGTCTGTTCGTTAATTGCCGATGATATGGAATCCGTTGCATGCTTAAGACTGTTGTGGCTCTGCTGACTGTAGTATCCAGGGTAGTGGAATCCTTGGGATCCAGGAGTGACACCTGCAGATGTGATCATGTTGGGACTGAATCCATTGCAGGCGACTGTGGGGGAGGGGCCGTAGGGGATGAAGAGGGGACATTGGGGATATCCGGCGGGTGGTCCAGAGGGGAAGAAAGCAGCTGCGGCGGCAGCAGTGCACTTGTCGTCTTGTACTAAAAAAGTGATGCAGTTTTAGGTTTATTGCATTTAAAAAGCAAAAAACAACTCGCAGAAAATAATGGCTGGTGTTTTTTAGATAGACTACATAAAATTAGACTGCAGCATAGCTGGGAAACTTACAAAACCCTATTGCCGATTCGACTGAATTATAAAATAGATTATTTCAAAAAGTTTGTGTGCTTCTGCATGAATGTGTGTTATTATATTTTTAATCTTGTTATTGCCTGTTTTGTCGTTTTTATCGTTTAATTTTTTCTGTTGCTTCGAAGCTGTGAATGATAACTACCTGAGAACGAGTATGCTGGTATATTTCGCAGTATTCTGTTGATGGAGGAGACGGAGGGTAGGCTGGTGTCCATGCAGATGCCACTCTCGTTCAACTTGTCCCTGATCTCCCACGCAAAGATGGAGGGGTTCTCTCTTTTCAAGGCCAAGATCTTCTTCACTACCTCCGGGGTAGCTACCTGTTAAGAAAGTAGAAATGTTATGCAGGATATACACAGACAAAAGATGGTGGCAGAAAATTTTGGACGGAATGTTTGCAATTATTGACAACCAAAAAATGGAGGGGAATGAACCGAAATGAAATTTTTAGATAAGAGAAAATGATCATTTTAAGCCTTATCGAGTGGACAATGAACCACTAGTCCATCGAATTATTGTCTATAGAGAAATAGAACAAATTAGGGATTTAAGGATTGCTTATGCAAGTCACAAGCGTCGTGTTGTGTTCAGGTGTACCTTTGGCTTGCTGCCGCCGATGGCGCCTGGTCTAACTGTGCCCGTCTCGTAGTACCGAGTGAGTATCTTGCTCACACAGCCGTGCGACACAAGGAGCTGCCGGGAGATGTCGCAGGGACGCACTCCCAGATGGGCCATCTCTATGATCTTCCTCCGCACGTAGTCCGGCAGGGGTCGACCATTCACAAACACACCTCCCAGTTGGTTCACTCCTGAAAAAATAACAATGCTTGTAATGAACAGCTGCGGGGCGTGGTCCTTGCTCATTTCGAATATAGTCGCCCTTTAATAAATTACAAACCATCGCGCTTAGCGAATTTTGTTACAGCTTTTTCCATGTATATAAAAAAACTATTATAAAAGCAATTAGAAGCAAAATATCAAAATGTTGATGAAAAACAATAAACGTTTAAAATTGAGACAATGCAATTTCTAAGACAACGCAATTTTTATTGCAATGCAATTGCAGTTCAAATTGGTAACAAATAATGATATTGGATTACAATATGTAGGGTAATCTTTATAATTGGATCTCACCAGTATGAGGCATTGCTGACACACTTGAAGTAGGGATGAAGAAAACAATTACTGAGCTCTAAACAATTAACATTATTTTTTCAATTAAGAGCAATATTGTAATTGAGCTTTTTTATATGGGCCAAAAGATTTTGTGTTGGGTATAGAAAGTTGGAAATATGAAATTAAATGCATATTTAATGATTTAAATGAATTATTTAAGTTTTGACACTCACCTGATATCAAAAAAGCTAAATAGGAATTGAGAGTGAAAATGATGATTTCAGTTATCTATTATTCATAACATGAAAGAGCTGTAAAATAAAAATTGAGAATTGATTTTTGGCTCTTATTGCGATCAGGGGCAGTTGTTTTTGTTGTTATTTTTTGTTCAAAATACTTTGTAATTCGCTGCGAACAGTTGTTTAGTGAAGGTGCTTTGTTGTAAGTTGAGATGTTTTATTGATTGCAAAATTATTGATCTATTTAGTGGCGATTATAAATTTGAGTGAAGACACACTTTACGACTTGCCAGATCACCTGGCTTGAACAAGGAGTGAACAGAAACACAGAGAGAGAAGGAACAGAGAAAAAATGGGATTGGAGGGGGGAGGGGGCGTTGTTGCAGTAATTAATAGAGATGTAGAGAGAAAAAGAGAGACAGAGGAGCAACAACTATAGGAATGTGCGATGGCGATGGGGAAAAAAGAAAAAGATGAATCTAGAGGAGGGGGGTCATGTTTGAGAGAGATGAGAATGTATCACCGGTAATGCAGGTGGTGTTTTGATTAATGGCTTGTCTCATTTTGTTCCGGACAAGTGATCTGGAAATAATAACTGGCTCTATGCAATCTGGCCCGCGCATCCCCCCGTAGACACGAACAATGCGGCCGATCACCGTCGAAACACCTGAACAGAGATCGAAAATGGGCCATGCAAATTTAGATGCACATGGCCAATTGAGCGATTCCAATTAACCGACTCGCTTTATAATTATTGCACTCACTCAACTAACACTAACTAATCACCCAACCATTTCCTGCACATCATCCAATCACCAATCACCCCATAATCACCAATCGCCACCCTCAGCGCATTCACTCAACCCCCTCAGTTGAGAAACCTCAAAAAATTCGAGCCCTTAATGCAACCCAGTTTGCATTACAAATATGAAAAGTCTCAAAGCGCTGACGTAGAAATCGTGGAACCAGGTTTGAGCTTAAGACTTCAAAGTATGAGCTTTATCTACACGGCAAACTGAATAATTTCCCGAGGTTTTTGTCCAAAATAGGATACTGCATATCATATTTTACAATTCACTAAATTCGAAGTTTTTACAAAAGTTTCTAATATTTGTGATGGGCGAGTGACTCAAATTATCTTAAAATTTTCATGAGCGGGATCGTTCAAACCAATTGGGAGCAATTTAAAACAAAGCGAGCCAAGCCAATAGAATGTGAAACTATTATCAAAAGAAAAGCTATCAAGAAGTAACAAAGAAGGAAACACCTCAGCAAAAACCCTCAAACAAACAAACAAACAAAAACACACACGCACACACACACTTACATACATACACATAAACTTTATTTACGCGTCAAATGAAGCAATATGCAACCGATATAATATTAGCCGAAAGCTATTATGCCGAAAAAAAAGAAAAAAAACAAAGCCGAAAAAAAATAGTTCAAGTCTAATAAAAAATTATTAAATCCCCCTCACCTCCAAACACATACACAGCTCGTGAAACGACGCAAAATGAAGACAACGTATTATGCTTCTGAAATAAATCTGATCTTCAAATTTAAACGAAATTGAAAAAATTCTTTGAAGTTTCGCGTTTGCTTTTTTGTTGGCACTTTATGTTTTTTTTAATCTGAAAAGTTTCTTGAAAAATTGCTGCTGAATGAAAATGTTTTTTCATTTGTGCTCTGGAAAAAAAACTAAAATGAAATTCTAGCTAAACCCAAAATGCCGCTCTAGAAAGTGCAATAAGAAAAAAAAAATTAGCCTCAAATCAGTAAAAATTCGACTGAGTCTAGGATTCGATCTGCGCCCTACTGCAAACAAGAGATTTTGAGTCACACACTAACAACTTTGCACGCTTAACCACCGACAAACTAGTCCCGAATAAAGCGGCCACTTCTGCTAATAAGCTGCCAACACGATTCAGCAAAGGTGGCACAAAATACAAATAGACACAGTTTTGCAAGTAATAACTTGGAATATAACAAACTGAAGGCATCCAAGTTAACTTTCCATGTAGCAACTCGCAAAGCATACAGCTAAATTATAAAGTATGCTTTTCAAAAATTGGTGAAAAAAATTTCTGAAATCGAGTTTTTATGATTGTTATGTTGTTTGATACAAAAAGTTTTTTCTTTTGGTTGATTTGATGAATTAAAAATGCATCATCTGTGTTAACTTATCTGTTTGAATGTCAATGCACATTCTATCAAAAAGCTGTAGATGTGCCAAAAAATTGCCACCAATATTTGCGACTTAGGTTTGAAAAAAAGAAGGCTCTTATTAATACACAAAGCTGACGCTAGTGTAAATAACTGAATTAGCTGCATATACTTGAATGATGCTTCTACTTTATTGGAAAATGTTTTTGTCAAATAAAAAATCATGGCCATGCGGCTTTGCTTAGTTTTTGATAGAGACAAAAACTGAATGAGTAATACTTTGAACAAACAAAACTTTTTACATGACGCGCGCCAATTATAAGTATACATAATTGCTAACTGACGCAAGCCATTTATGACGCGTTAGCAGTCAATTTGAAAAAATGCAATTCACTAACTAACATGCCCGTATTTATAGAGCAGACGCATTTTAACTAGTATACGAAAAAGTTCATTTAAAACATCCGGCCCTGCACAGGTTCAAACCCTCTTATTTTGCTGCGGGTCTCCGTTTGGCGACTGAACCTATAATCTTTCTGAAGATGCCAATATATACTAATTTTGAGGGGGAGCGCTCGCCGAAAAAACGCAATTTGTTTGGTCAAAAATATCCAAAAAGTGCCTAAACACGCCTTTTTTGGCCTGTATTTTTAAAACTTGTGCCTCCGGCGCAGAAAATTTGGCCAAAACGGTCTTTTAAGTGCTTTGGGACAGCTCGGAAAATCAATTTCGTCGGCCTAAAAAGATCGGCAAAATTTTTTGAAAATCCGCCCCCCCCCCTCGAGAAAATACTAGATACGACTCTGCTATCACACAAGTTTTGCTTGTGTAAAAAACAAAACTCTCCAAACAAATCTGCTCATTTACTTTAGCTAGGAGATTCGCCTAACTATTTTTTATCATATCGTTTCTGGTGGAACTTGATGAACATTTTCTCAAAGCACCCAATTCGCGTATCAGGATGTAGTTGCATAAGCCACTACAATGGCGAGAGATCGATGCGGCGTGCTTGTATTGCTCCCAGCCTTAAATTATAAGTGTGATGTCAGTATCATGTGATGGTATCTGTTGCCAGTGGCTGCACAAAGAGTCGTCTGCAAGGTGTTAGTGGGTACTCCAACAAAAATGCTAGCGCAATTCCGTACCTCTTTGACTTAATTCGTCGTTGCGATAGCTTTGCTGCCTTACTTTGTGCTAAAATCTTCTCTGCTCAAGGGGTGTAGGAAAATGTGAGATCGAATTTGAATTCTACATAGACGCACAAACAAAAATTTGTAATACTCACACACTTTAATTCAAAATACTGCATCTCTATCTGTTTTTTATACTATTACCAATTAATTGGTTAGTCGAACACCACATTAGCAGCACTAGTCCATCAAGTACCTCAACGCTCTCAAATGCAGCAAAGATTGTTTTGACGAAACACATGAATAGACATCTAGAAAGTAAATCTGTCGAACCTACAAATTTAACAACCAAGTTGCTCAAATTTAAAATATACTCACAAATATAATTTGATTGATTTTTTCACTGCACCAGATATTCATTTGATTAGTTATTTGTAATTAATTGATAATAGAATTAGTATTAGACACAAATTATTCTAATTGTACATATGTACACTATTAAAGACACTAATATTGTTTGCCACTCACTACATTTAATTCAATTCAATTATTTCTCAAAGACAACAAAAAACTAATAATTGTAACTGCACCTAAATTTTACCCAAAATAAACCCAAACTATCCTTGCATTAACACTAACACCAACAAACTTCTAACTAACTGTCATTATTTATAATTTAAGGAATGTTATTACTTTAATGTAATTGCAAATACACAACATACAAACACTTAAGTAAACTAACCAGATTAGACTTCAAGATGAGATGCGCCCATTTCTAGTTATTTAACTACTCACTTTTTCACATTTCTTAATTTTTTCAAGTTTCGAATGTTGGTAAGATTTGTGAGTACAGCAAGGGATGCACAATAACCAAGTGCCTTGGGCGACAGAATAGTTCTGTTTTAGAATAGAGATACAAAAATAATGTTAGATTTAGTTTTATAATTTATTCAATAGCCCAACGTTAATTGACGAAGCAGCACCAAGACAAGACAAAATAAACCTATTCCCAGTACTTTCAGTTATTAATTATTCGAATTAATTATTGAATTTTAATATACTACCTCTAATAAATACACAAAAACCGCATCCAATAAACGTGAAACGAGAAAATGCCAAATTACGGGGTAGAACGCATGAGCTCTGCTTGAAATGGTCCACGTAAATACTGGTCATAAAAAATTTGAACTGAACGAACATTTTAATTTTTTTTGTCGAGCTGGAAGTGTAACTTATTGACTAAGCTTAAAATTTTACACCTTTTTAATTCAATTAGCTATTTTACAATCTTAATTTCCTATGAGACTTCCTCTGAAAGACTAATAGCTCCTTGTTTCGTTCAGTTCAACATTTAAAACCAGAAAATAAATATTTTCATAGCTAGCAAACCTTAACATTCAACATTGCTATCAAAATAGTATTTCGCGCTTTCGGTTTGGCCAATGATGGTTGCAAATAGCTCCAATCCCAGCTTACTTGGACCATCGAAATAATTCAAAGATTGACAAGTTACTGAAAACTGAAAATATAATCATGTAGTGAAACATTTGACGCTTTTCAGTCTCCTATTTTGATTTCACTGCTCAGCAATTCAATCAACGCTTCTACAGCGTCTCTTTTCAGCTCTTCCCTCTTAAAATTGCTGCAGTTGGACTCAAAATGAAAATAAATTGTTTATATTCAATTTCTTTGTTACAGCAGTTTCTGCTTCTTTTCCGTTTTACACAAACATGTGTTGTACGTATAGTGTGAGTAGTGCCACCAGAAGAACGAACACAGTTAGAACCATGACAGCTATTTGCTTGTCAGTCGGCTGGAACTCACGGATACTCGTCCTCGCAACACATAAAGCACGAAGGAACATTCCACACTCACGACTACTTTCATCTGTCTCGCAGGCTTTTCCTTCCGAATAACTCACAGAAATGCTCCCATTATTCGACTTGGATTTGCGTTTCTCATTGTTACTGCTAGCTCCTGTAGCTGTAACTTGAATAGAACTATTATTGCCATTACCAGTATAGCTATCGCTTTGGTCCAGCTCAATCCAGTTTGCGTTGTCCCGGTCCCGACGATTCGAGGAGTTGGACGTTGATCCACTACTTGACCTTAGAGACAAACTGGCCAGGCCAGACCTAGCAACTACACTGGAGGATCCACCGGAGTTTGTGCTCGATACTCCATTAGCAGATGTGTTATTATGATTGTCAAGAGAGTATAGGAAACTGGACATGGGACTGTACTGTCCATAAATCATCTGGTCGTCCTCAACGCTGTGTCTAATAGCACACACTTTCAGTCTCATATCCAAAACACTTCCATTACTGTTCTTTCCAGAATTGGCCGCGATCGTTGCTCCCCTGGAGGTAGCTAGCATTACTATCTGGTCCATATCCAAGAACGTCTCTTCTCCTTTGTATGCCTGAGAAAGGAATCAAGATAAACTTTAGCTCAAAAAGGACAACCAACTAACGGCCCAACTAAAGCTAGAGAAACCTGTTTGATAATTTACTTCGCACTAATGCGAGAGGAAATGCGTAAACGTCGAAATTCATTTTCCCCAAAAACGTGGTAGTTTCTCAACTAAACTAAAGATAAGCCGCTTACGTAGGGGAGATTCCTACTACCTGTTATTTCAATTGAACCATCTCATTGCCACGGTATTTTTCGAAAAAAAAAAAAACGATCAAAATATAACAATTTGTCTTTTCCTAAGACCATAACAATTTTTCTTCAAAAAATTAGGGCGCAGCCACTTATGCAAGTATACTTGCCATAGTGTTCTTTCGATTCAACCGCTAATCACAGATTTGGCGGGCTGAGTTTTCGAGACAATGAAATAAGTCAAAAGTGAGCCAATAATCCCCCGAGTGAAAAACTGAATGGCCATAGTAGGTAAGGTGAGACATGTGGAATATACAGGTACACAGTTGAACAGTTGGTCTTACCATTGTTACCACTTCGGTGAAAAACGGCAGAGATTTTTTTTAGGTGAGATATGATGTATCACGTTCTCACATCTGCTCCTCGACCACCTGTATTATTACTAACACTAGCCACGAATAAAGCATCTACAGTTTATCAAATTGCCAATGCTACGCAGCAAAAATTCGACCAAAAAAAATTATTTCAATGTTCCGGATTTGGATCTTCGACCAGTTGATTAGGGGTCTTACTTCCTCGCATCTGCGCCACGGTCACTTGAAAGTAAATTAGTAGCCCAGCTAATTCTGGATCCACCTGTTTTTTAATTTTCTAGCCACATGTTTTTTAAAATTGAAGTCTCCATCTAAAAAAAAATAACAGTAAAAATTTCAAAAAACGGATTTATCAAAAGTCCATATCAGCTTTTCCACAAAAAATAAGCTGATTTTGCAGGCCAAAAGTAAGCACCATGCTACTTTGAAGAAATTGTCTACCTAAATATCAGCAGCTTATCTTTTGAAAAAAAAAAGAATGTTATCGAAAAACGGGTTAAAGTTCAAAAATTGGAAATTGTTTTAAGCCATATTTTTTTTCCAAAACGCAGGGCATAGCCGCTTGCGCAAGCAAGATTCGCATATTTGATTGTGTTTCTTTCGGTTATACCCTTAATCTGGGTTATACCTTAATCGCTTACACCCTTAATGATGTCAAAAATAACAAAATGGGCTTGTTTGAGGCCATAACTTTTTTCTACCTAGTTTAGGAAACAGCCGCTTGAAAAGGGGTATTCCCCAAAAATTTTTCATTTGATTGAAACCCTCATTTCAGATTTTTGTAGATACTATTTGAGAAAATGAAAAAATTCAAAACAAATTGAAAAAATTCAGAACCAATAAATCAAAAATCCCTCAACTAAAAATTTCGAAGGCCGTAGAACGTGGGGCAAAAAAGGAGGCTAGCGAAAAAAAGCAGGCACATAGAAGAGCATTCGGTTTTTCTATTGGTACCTTTTTTGAGAATTGGTGCAGTAGTTTTCAAAGAAAAATCGAAATTTCTGCGAAAAGTGCTAAAATTTTCCAAAGCGTCGCAAAAAATAACAAAAAACAACAAACACATACATTTTCATAATACCAGTTTTTTTTTAAACAGGACCTAAAACAAGCCAATAAAGCAGCAACACATGCTTTTAATTTGCTTATGTTTAGTTTAACATAATTTGCTTATGTTAAACTTTTATTAAATTGAAATATACCAAAGAGCACTTTTATTTACAACTGCTTAGTTATAATATTTTTCGCTATAATATATAAATTCTTCGTTATAATTTACTTCTCTTCGCTTGTGTAATTACGTGTTTCATCAAATAGATTTTAAAAACGAAAACGATAACCCTGTGTTTTAAACTTTTATTTTTAAGTTAAGCTTCTATCAGATCGCTCAAAAAAATTTTAGTCAAAGCAAACAGACGGTTGGAAAAGCATCATCGCGAAAAATAAAACTGTAACAAATATATCAAGTTTGAGTCTTTGAAGCTAAAAAAATCTATTATGATTGACAATTATTTTGATTAAATAACTTAATATGAGAAAACTGATAAAAAATCTACTTTGAAAAACCTTTTTTGATTAAATAACCCAATTTGAGACATTTTTCCTTCGTAGATAGAGAGCGTAATTTGCTTTCCTTGGCCGAACTAAAAGGAAGTGAACTCAAAAATTGTATATATGACAAAGAGGCAAAGCTGTAATTTGCAAGCACAAGCGAGAAAACGACATAAAGCTGCTAAAAAATGGAATAAGAAATTGCAAAAACAGCCTTAAATTAAAAAACTTCTGCTATGTCGGATTCGAACATCCGACCTCGGAATTAGAATTAAACCATCCTCGTATCTGAGATACCTGCCTTTGGCAGATTGTGAACATTTGACACCAATAAAGCAGCTACAGGTGCTAATAAATGGCCTGTGCTATGCAGCAAAAATGCCACCAAGTAAAAATAAAACTAGTGCTAAGTACGCAACTAAACCTTCGACAAGTAGATTCGGAATCTCACATTCTTCCATTTGAGCCAGTGTCCCCTGACGACCGGCAAAAATTTCCGACCAATAAAGCAAAGAATAGATGCTATGAAGCTTACAATGCTACAAAACTGCAACTAATTCAGCATTTTACTTCCGACTTAGGGTAGCGAAAAGAAGATTCAAACTATTACACTACGCTCGCTAGCTCACTTGTTCAATGAAATCCATTAATGCGCATGATTGAATTTCTGGGCATTTAACGACTTTATTCTGAAAACGAAAAAAATCAACACAACCCATAAAAATTGTCTTCTGTCAACTAAAATTTTTTGACGACCTAAATAAGTGATATATCACTTCAACCATTGACACTTAAAACATGATTTCTTATGCACAGAGAGTCATAACGAGGCATTGAAGTTGACTAAAATAAAAGTGCCCCGTTATCTTTGTTAAATAATTAGACCGTTCGCAAGTTAGGGATAGTTGGCTAACAATGTGTTCAAGTTAAGTGATGTACCTGTAGGAACTCGGTGCTGTTGGGAGCGAATGCGACCATGAGCTGGTAGAGCACTTTGTCCTCCGTGTAAGAGGAAACCACTGCCACCCAACTCACCTCCGCACAATTGCTCTCCCGACACACTCTCATTTTCGGAGCTTAAACAATCCAAACATCCCGCATTGATTTCGATTGCCAATTTCGTCATTTTATTCAAGATCACAGAGAAAATCATTTAATAACCGGTAGGTACCAAGTTGCAACTACAAGACAGGAAAACAGATAAAATATCGCACTTGTTTGGGTATTCCATCAGCTGCTCTGGTCAATTTTAATGGCCGCATCACATTTCAGTAAAAGAAAAACTCTCAAACTCTACCAAGTTATTGGAAGTGCAAGTTTAAATTCATCGATTAACCTATTTAGCAAGACTCGAGTTAAGCCTTCAACCATTTTTGCTAATGAGTAAATCCATGGTCAACAAAGCATTTTTGAGGTGAAATCACAAAAGTGTTAAGAAGGTGATGTGTTGATTTTTACCACCTTTGATGGGCGGTGGTGGACTCTTGGTGGTGGTGAAACTGTAGAGAGATGAGAAGGGGCCCGAGCCGGCGTCATTGGAGGCGTTGATGCGGAATGTGTAGGACGTCTGCTCCTGCAACTTGATCACTTTGTAAGATACTGCAGCACCCGAGAACGTAGTCACGAATCTAAATCCACAAAATCACTTCTAATTGCAGATCGTTGAGTGGCCACCAATAAGTACAATTCATGAAATAGTCTATCTTTCTAGTAATTTTACAAATCGAAGCTTCCCTATTTTAACTGTAGATTCCAAAATTATTATTTACCGAGAAGCAATTGAATAAGTTGTCTGTATTTTTTTTTTGGTGCATTTCGATTTAAGAAAATCTGACACGAAACTCCTTGCGTGAAAAACACTCCGGCTTGGGAGGCTAGGGTTTCTAAAGATTTATTTGAAAAAACTATAGCTTACCTGGCTGCTTTGTCTTCCATCTGCAAGTGGTACTTGAGATCCTTGCTGCAACTGTTCGACAGATCAGTCCACCTCAGCTTCAAACTACTACTAGTGGCATTCACACATTCCAGCTGGGGTGGGTCCGGAGGCACACTGAGAGTGTGTACACTGATTGGAGTGCTGAACTCACTGTCTCCCCTCTCATTCGTTGCTTGCACTCTTACAAAGTATTCACAGTCACTCTTCAAGTTCCTCATCGTGAAACAAGTGTCCTCGCACATGTACCTAACACAAGTACCCCAATGATTTACCTATATAATATGTACCTATATGATTTATATTTAAAAATGGCTTTGACGGGTTTCGCTTGGATTTGAAAAAAAAATTGACTTGAGGTTCACATTCTATCAGTGAAATTATAAAATTTTTGGAAATGAAGACAAACAGCTGGTTCTTTTTTGTTAAAAAGTGTAACCTTTTCGGTTTGCCAAAGCCAAATCGTACCTATGAATGTGAGCCACTTTTTCGTCTGGGAACTGCAGCTGGTTCTTGTCTCCGATGACGACTGGGATCGTCCTCTTGGGCGAGTGGAGAGAGAGGGAGGAGGCTGCACCGGAGGAGGAGGAGGAGGCGTAATAGCTGGACTTGAGTCTCGCACACTCTATGTTGTAGGAGAGAATCTGGGCCCCATTGCACTCTGGCTCATGCCACCTAACCGATATCCAGTCTGCACCTGCAAAACAATGGAGAAAATTAGCTGCAACTTGGGGGCAAAATCAAGAACGCCCCCCTCAGGGATTCGACCCCCTGTCAACCCAAAGGGTCCCCTTCATACTATTTTGAGATATCCATTTTTGGCTGACTGACTATAAATTTTGAGATATATACAAATTTTGAGGGGGGAGCGCGCTCCGAAAAAACGCTTTTTTTTAAATCAAAGTTTTCCAAATGGTGCCTAAAAACGCACGCTTTGGCCTGTTTTTCGAAAGTTTGCCTGTTTTTTCAAAATCAATTTGCTTGAATTAAAAAAAAAGGTCGACAAAATTTTTTTTGAAAAACCGCTCCCCCGAGAGAAAATTTTAGATCCGTGCCCCTGGAAATGTCCCTAAATTGATTTTGAATTTCAGAGAGAATATCAGATCCCAAAACATTGAAATTGCTCGGCTAATGTACTTTTTTTACTCAGAGGCGAAGCTGAGCTGAGCACCACGTGCGATGCAAAACAAGAAAAAAATTGAAACAAAATTCAAAAAAGTCGAAAAAACTAGATCTATCAAAATGAAAAATACTACTTTTGAAACAAAAATATGCCAAGCCAATAGAATGTGAAATAATAATCAGAACATAATGTTTACAGCGGTAACAAAGCCAGAAATACCTTGTCAGAAACCCTTTAAGCCAAAAAAATCAACAAGTCTTGAAACTTATGAAAAGTTAATAAGTCCCCCTCACCCTCAAAGTATAAAAACACTCAAAAAACTTTATTTGCAAGTCAAATGAAACCATATGAAGCCAGTAAGCCAATATAAAATAGGTCGAAACCTATAAAGCCCAAAAAAGGGCAAAGCCGAAAAAATTCAAACTTTTTTTACTACTAATAAAAAGCGATTAAGTCCCCTTCACCCTTATAAAAAAGACACGCACACACAATCTATTAACGCTAGTCGAAAGACGCAATATGAGGTTACTAAGCCTATAAAATATAGGCCGAAACCTATCAAGCTGCAAAAAAAACGAAAAGGAAAAAATTTTTCATGAAAGACAAACTATAATTTCGATTAAAATTTTTTGAAATTTATGCGATCCAGAGTTGAGCATAAAAACTATGTTTCCTTTGAAATGACTCAAAATTAGGTCATTTAACCGATAAAAAACAGACCAAAATCATTTGGGCAGAAAAAAAAATTGAAAGCGAAAAAAATGTACGAAGTCAAGGTCAATAAAACTACAAACAGCAGAGGTAAATCAGAAAGCAACTATAATAGAAAAAAAAAATTGAAAAAAAATATTCGACAATATGGTAACTCAGCCAACAAAACATAAGCAAACAATAATACGCCGACAATTTAATTTTGAAATGGACTAGTTCCGATTTGCAATTCAAATGAAACAATATGAGGCCAGTAAGCCGATATAAAATAGGTCGAAACCTATTTTAAAATTAAGATCTGAAATGGTAAATCAACAAATAACAAAACGACCATCAATTATAGTTAAAAAAATGTTTCAATTGGAAGAAAAATATCTGCTTTGGAAGTTAAGTTCTTACAAAAATGAGCAGACAAACGAAAAAAACGAGGCCTGATCGGAACTCCAGACCTTAGGGTGCAAAGGGGCCCGCGTTACCGTAGGACCAAGTGAGAAGGATACTGAAATAATTTAATTTCAATAATCGAGCAAGTGTAACTTCTTGTTGTTCACGGTGAAATAGTCTAGTACACGATAACAAGTCATTTGAGGAAACTGGATCATAAGAAGATATTTTTTCATTCCACCGGGATTGCTGAAAATGCTAATCCACTTTTGCAATTTTCATTTAAAAAATTTTTCCGCGCCATATGCACTTTTCCATTGAAGAACTTAAGTTTCCTCCCATTTAGATTATCAAATTGATCAGAAGAAATCAGAAGTCAAAGCGCCAAAAAAAACAAACTTGAGAGCGAAACACTTTTAAGACAATTTTCCTTAAAAACACCTAGTTTACAAAGAGGCGAAGCTGCTCTTCGCAAACACTTGCGAGAACACGACCAAAAAGCAGCTCTGTCAAGAGAAATAATGGAAAAAAATAGGCCTCGAATTAGCAAAAAAAACTCGGCTACGTGTCGGATTCGAATCTGCGACCTAGCAAATATGAGTCTCACGCAGTAACCACTCAGCCACGGAGGCTTAAAATCCCAAAAAAAACAAGCCACTAAAAACGCAACTAGATATGCTAATAAATTGCTAATTTGATACAGCAAAAGTTGGAAAATTTCTGAATTCGAGCTTTTTATCATCGTACTGCTGTTTGAAACAGCTTTTCTTGGTTCATTTAATGAAATAAAAATGCATCATCTATGTTAATTTTTCACTAATCAAATGTGAAAGCACATGAGATTATACTGCTACCGCAGCCTTTCGATTCAAAAATGCCACCAAAAGTAGCACATTTTATTTGCGACTTAGGTTGGAAAAAAATAAAGTTGTTACTAATAACCTTTGTTTCGCAAGTGTAATTAGGCAAGTAATAACGCAACTCTTATTTGATAAACCACATGTCAATTTCGCAACTTTTTTGTACTAGTACATGTTTGAGCAAACAACTTTTTGACCGGATCAGTTTGATATCTTTGGCTAAAAAATCTGACCCGACTAAGCTCGTTTAACTTTTCGTGTAATTTATAAAAAAAAGGAAGGCCAGAAAGTTCAACATTCTGAGACTTGATATTCCGCCTAAAATTCACAAAATCAATTATATGGCTTCATAATAAAAACAAATTTGATTATTAATTTTTACGCGTTCTTTCTTCGGTCAACTCAATTCGCGTGAAACAATTTATGCACTCTCATATTTGTACCAGCTCACAAAATTGAGAATTTTAAACACCATTTGAATGTGGATTAGCTCACCTTTATCTGCAAATATCTTCTCCACAATGTTTGGCTGACTAATCGGGGACTCGATCTCAGTCTCCTTGCTGAACACACTGGCACCTATCTCGTTAACAGCCTGCACTCTGAACGCGTACTTGGTGGCCGGCTTCATGTTTGTGTAGTCGAACGAGAGCTTTGTCCCATTGTACAGAAGATAGAATGTAGGAGAGTTCCCTCCTGAAAGCAGCACCAAGCTCAAATTTCGAATAAATTTAAAGTATAGATTTTATTTACTTGTAACTGACATCTAAGTTAACTCCTTTGCATGGTCATCAAAAGCTGCAATACTCATAAATTTTTTCTTGATGATAATTCAAGTCTATTTTTTTAGAGTTCCTTAAACACGAATGATGACAACTTATTTCTGAATGAAGTATCATTGAAACCAACCATTATTATTTGAGTTGCTGTTTTGATTGTTATTGTTATTTTTGGAAGCTGCTGTGGCGGCCGAGTGTCTTTGGCGTGTGTTGTCCTCCTTGGCCCCTCCGTATGCAGCCCCATACCGGGAGGTGGAAGCGTGATTACGGTAGTTCATTGACTGATGGCCCTCTCCAGTACCGCCTGTTGCCTTATTGCTGGATGATGATGCGGATGACATGTGAAGATTAGAAAGGGATGCAGCAGCCGCCACCTCTTCCGAAAGAGGAGACTTAGAGCCGGTGATTGCACTGCACACTACACAAAAAGCAATACTCATACTAAAACAGCACTTAGCGACTTACAAATATTTTGCCACAGCAATAAATGCCAAAAGTTTTGTTATCAATCGAAGCGACCAGAAACAAGAAATCAAAATCAGCTCGAAAAAGATAATGATAGCACAAATCACTCCTAGTCCCAATTCAAGCAAAACAAAAACGAATATTCGGAAAAAAGCCTTAAATGGAAGAAAAACAAAAAGGAGCCTCGAAAAAATAATACATTGGCAACAGTCAGTTGTAAAAATTCCAATGGACACAAGAAAACTGTGAAAATGGCTGACTTAAAGGAAAAAAACTTCATAAAAAACAACAAATTGTTTCCATTATCATCTTAAGGCTTTTTGAATTAAAAGAATCTTTTATCAGGAATTTTTTTTGGATAAAGCTGACCCGACTTGACAAAGGCGAAGCGGAACTTCGCAAAAAAGCAACAAAACGCCAAGAAAGATATTTTATAAGTTAAAAAACCAAATGCCTTCAACGGGAGTCAAACCAAACCCCTGGAGTATCCAAGTCGACAGTAACAAAGCGGAGAACACATACTATTAAATGGCAAGTACTATACGACTCGGACTGGGAAACAAGTAAACTCGTATTATAACACAATGCTCGCAAGATACATTGTGTAAACACTGCATCAAAAAGTTTTTTATTCCGTAGGGAAATCTAAAAAAATAAAATCTACTTCTGAAATTAAAACTCAATCACCTTTTTCGTGTAATTTTTGTTTTTTGTAGGCTTCAATTCAACAAATGAATTTGAACAAAGAAATCAAAACACAAACCTCGTAGGGACAGTACAACAGTGCAGAAGTAAAACATTGCGGAAATTCCCAAAATCATGTTCACCGGCGCCCAAAATTATTTGGAACACCGTTTTTACTCATCCCATATCACCAACAAGTAATTAGATGCAAAAAGACGGAAGTTGAAAAGACAAAAATGGCTATTTTGATTGATGCGGCTTGTTACACAAAACGGAAGTTCCTCAAGAGATGCATCAAAATTCTTCGGAACATAAAATTATCTCAGCAAACTGTCAAATGTCTTGTCGGTTTGGCTAAAAAACAAATCAAAGCCAACAGACAGTTGGAAGACAGTCAATGAACACAGTCAAAGTAAGAAAAAAGACAGTCAAACTAAGAAAAAATACTGACTTAATTTTTAAAAATTAAAAAAATTAATTTTTATGGATTATCTATAATTTTCAAAGAAAACAATAGATAATCTTTAAGCTTTTTGAAGTTTTAGAACAATTTATGATTGACATTTTTTGGATAAACTTAACTCAATTTGCAAAAATTGTATCAATACGTAAAATTTTTAACCCGCTGGCAAATCTAAAAATTAAGTTCCACTTTCAAAAATAGAAGCCGATCACGTTTTCCGTTACCGTTAATTTTTTGCTGTTCGCTAATGGAGTTTCTCTTCAATTTAACAAAGGAAATGAGCTGAACTCAAAAAGAAATCAAAGCAAACCGCGAAAAAGCGAACTAGAACGTGAACAATTTTTGATAACTCTTCTTGAGAAAAAAAATCGAAAAAATCATCGCGGCCAAATTGAGTCTGAGCTAATTTCATCGTATTTTTAAACAATATTCAAGCAAAACCGTCAACATTTCAAAAATAGAGCTCCAATTTTTCAAATATCATCAATTTTTGACGATGTTGAAAACATTTTCAGTTTCGGAACGGTTGATTTTTGGCATTGCTGAACGCCTCTACCGCGAAACATCGAAAATTTTTCCCCACCGCAAAAAAAAACTTCGAACAGAACGATGGAAAAGTGTGAAAGATTATATAGGTCGTGATGACTTATTTTCAGGAAATCATCTTAAAATTTGAATCACTCATGATTTTTCACGGTTTGACTTTTTTCTTTTCAATTCATGGTTAAAAGCAAGGCAAATTCCTTTATGATTTAGTCAGATTTCCAAGCGGATTAAACAAAACTACCTATTTCTAATCACGGGATAATTTATCAAAAAAGTATCAATCAACAATTGCTCGTAAAACCAGACACAGAGGTGAAGTTTCGCTTCGCAAACACTAGCGAGAACACGACAAAAGCAGCTCTATAAGAGGAAAGAAGAAAAAGTACAAATAAGCCAGGAATTACTAAAAAAAATCGGCTACGACTCGGATTCGAACCTACGACCCGCTACGACCTAGAGACCATGAGCCTCACGCACTAACCACTGAGCCACGGACGCTCAATTAACGCCAAACACTAGCCAAATAAAAACCGGAAAACAGATACTTTGAACTTTCCAATGCTACAGATTATGATTAAAGCAAAAGTGCCACAAAACGAACACTTTTAATGAACTTTTTTATTAGAGAGTTAGGTTAAAAAAACGAATGTTCGTATTAAGAGTTAGGTTTAAAAAACGAAGGTTCGTATTAATACGCTAACGCTCGAAATTTCGCTAGCATAAAGAGCTTTAAGGACATATATTCTTTAAAATTCGAATGTTGACGCTGAAAAAACAAGTCAGTATTTCGTTGCGTAATAAAAAGAAACGAAAAAAACTTGCTGGCTTTTTTAACAACGATCGAAATTCAAATTGAATATACCATTACAACTCTTCTTCAAATTTCACAATCAATTTATGGTTGTTATTTTATAAATAAATTAAGCAAAAATGGGAAACAGGTTTTTATAAAAACCCGCTAGAAAGTATAGATATTTGGCTATTCCATATTCGAATTTGCCCTGCTTTTAACAGAGAACTACGCTGAAGCAAAACAGAAATCAAACCGAAAAAAAATCAAATTGAGTGGGAAAAAAGTTTAGGGTGAGTTCCTGAAAAAAAATCATTGCGACCTATATCCTGTCGTAAAGGTGGTTTTCAAGTTTGTTCAGATTGTTTTTGATTTTTTTCTAAGTTCAGTTTATTGACAAGTTTATGTTTTCTTCTGTGTGTTTATTGACACTTAAAAATGAAAAACACGACCCCAATCAGCGTCTCCACTTCGTTCATCGACATTTAGTGAGCATCGAAAACAAAAACACTGGTGATAACGGAACTCAAAACCGGAGCTCCAGATAAAGATTTACTCTTTAGAAGAAATCCGCGTTCATATTTTAGCACAAGCTCCGCTTGTACCAATAAGATAACCAAAGCTATTTATAACACAGATACGAAGGTGCAAATTTGCAAGCACAAGCGAAAAACGACAAAAACGAGCTCTGAAAGAGTCAAAAAGTGAAAAAAGGTAAAACTTATAAAAAATCTTGTATATGACGGAATCGAACCCCAACTAGTCAAACGTCCTAGATCTGTGCTATGTTCAGTAAACAATCTTAAAACAGCAGCAATCAATAAACCAGATACAAAGATATAATATTAAGTTATTGTTGCAAAAAGTACATCAAGCTTTATTAGTGACTTTGGTTGGAACAAAATGGATATCGTGATATGACATTACGCTCCACATGTGTAAACATAGCCATCTGTCACTTGGAAAAAAATAATGAACTCAAGGAAACAGAAAAAAAATACTGACTTGAAAAAACTTCAACTTTCGAATTTAAAAGTAAAAAATATTTGGCATTAACCCTCTTTGAAACTCAAAAACAAAACTATGATAGACTTTTTGATAAAATTAACTCAATTTGAGAACACTGGAATAACTTCACGTTTTTTCGCGCCATTTCCACGTTCGTATTCGGAGAGTGCAAATTATCTATTATTCAGCAGATGAATATATATTGAACTAAAAAAAAACATATCTAAGTACAGTCATAAATGCTTTAATATGTATTAAAGATACACATTGTACATCTGTAGTTATTAGAGCGTTTCAAGACTTTTCTTGAAAAAAAAAATCACTAAGCCCTATAGAAAATTTAAATCACTATAAAATATATGAGTGCAAGGCTACCTTCAAACTTGACATGAGATGACGATGTTCGTTTTGTCTCACAGCCTTCCAGTCTGTACTCGGTGATTTTGCTCCCGTTCGAATGCTTTGGCACAGTCCACGACACTTTGGCATGGGTTGCTGACTTGAAGACGACTCTGGGTGGCTCCGGTGCGGATGGTTTGTCGGACGCAGTTCTGATTTTTGCAGGAACAGACCAGGGACCAGCCTTGAATCAACCACATTAATATTTATGCAATCTCAATCATAACAACAACAGACTTAACTACCTGCCACACTATTTCGAAAAATCACAGAATTCAGGCTTCCATGTAATAAAGATTCACCTGCTTGTAAAAATATTCAAAAAATGGTTTGTTTACAAATCTTCATGACACCATGCTCGTTGCTTGAAAGCAACGCGACCTTAACAAGCCAAGTTGCTACCTCTAGATAAATAGCAGAAATTAATTACAATTGTTTGGTAACAAAGGCTGCCTAAAAGTATAATTTGAAGAATTACCCCGACTGAATTGATGGCACAGACACTGAATCCGTACACACTGCCCGGGTTCAGTTCACAGACCAGCACCTCGAAGCTGAAGTCCCTGCTAATCTCCACTCCAGTCTCCGGCTTGTCCAGGTTCGCTATTTGTTTGACTGCGTACTGCATGATAGGGGAGCCCCCGTCATAGTCCGGGGGAGTCCAGGAGAGATGAACATTCTGGGGTTTGATTCTGCCGTTGACCACTGGTGGATTGCACTGGTTGGGGATGACTGGGTGCGTGTAGCAGAGACAGGATGTCGAGAACTGAACAAAAGAGCAATCAATCGGTTCATTGAAAAAATCAACGAGAGGCAAATCGATTGTCTGCAAGCCTTTAGCACGACTGGTGCAAATTTTAGAGCCACAATGGATGCCAACTTAGTTTTTGCTTCCATAATCAATGCACAGAGGCACAACTGACCTTGATACTACTTGCGGTCCATTAGGAGATAAAAATCATCACTTGAAAAAGTTTTACAATATAGACCAAAAACTCAAACACAAACAATCGCTAGTCAAGAAAAATTGTTTCAAAAATTAGATATTGTGACACAAACAAACTCTCAAAATGCAGTAGTTATGCACTAATGAGACACAAAATGTCTCACAAATAGGTACAGGAAGTTCCTATCGCAACTATCTTCGCAGAAAATAAAACTTAAACTATAGGTTATTTTTTCATATGAGAGGAACAGTGAATAGTGATAAATGGTGCTATTTAGTCTGCAAAATAAATTTTTAGAAAAAACTTTTCTCGACAGTGCTCAAACCACAATTAAAGAAGAGATGATATGAACTATCAAAAGACTTTGCAAGACATTTCTTTGTCATACCTTATTTTACATTTAGAGAAACAACCGAACACGAAGCTTCTCCCCAGAACAAAACGAAACTGGAACCAAGTTTAACCATTTCTCAGAATTCAACGGCACAAATCATTCAATTTTTTTTTTCTAAATTAAATGACACTGAAAGAACATCAAGAAGCGAGAAAAACCGTGGAATTGAAATATGAAAAACATAGCCAACAGACAGTTGGAAAAGAGTTCATAAACGCAAGTAAGCACAAAAAAATACTGACTTGTAAATATCTCAGTTTTCGAATTTCAAAGTAGATGCCGGTAAAACTCTTTGAATTTCTAGAGCAATTTATGATGGGCACTTTTATGATAAAATTAACCCAAATTGAGAGAACTAGGTCAAACGGTAAAATTTTCATTTTGCTGGGAAATCTGATAATTAAATTCCATTTTCGAAATTAGAATTAAATCACGTTTTTTGTGACCTGTACACGTTTGCTGCTCGATAGTGGAGTTTGCCTTTCTTTTGACAAAATAAATGAGCTGAATTTACAAACAAATCAAAAATCAAACCACGAGAAAATAAATTTGAGCCTGAACAAATTTTGACACTTTTCCTGAAAAAAAAATCATCGCGATCTATATGAACTCTAAACTACGTTCATCGACACTTGAAAAATAATCCCTAAAGTAAGCAAATTACCTGTCGTAATTTTGAATCTAAAAACAATTGAACACTGAGTTCTTTCACCAGAATAAATCAGAACTTGGACCAATTTCAAAAAGCTCCAATAATATGCACTCAAACTTTTTCTTTTCCCAAAAAAAAACGGAACGACAGTGAAGAAAAATCGAGAAATAACTTAGACTTGAAAGCTCTGAAAAAAAAACAAGAAAAACTATCACCACCTAAATAAGAGTCTGGACTATATTCATCGACTCTTAATAAAGATGCGCCGAAAATATTTTGATATGACAGTCTAATCACTAGAAAAATCATATGAAGAAAAAAAATCAACCAAACGATTGTAATAACACTAGCTCAGTTTGATTTTTGAGAACTTGCGTGCGAATACCTGCTTAGTGTGTCAGCCAGGCGCCGATCTAGGATGTTTTAAATTTTTTCTTCATTTTCTTGGATGGACTTATTTGATTGTTCCAGCTCTCCTCGAGCACTATCAAGACACTATATTTGCAGAAATTTTTGCGCCGCAGAATTGAAAAAATGTCAAATTAGTCTAAAACCCTCCTCAAAATTTATCTGCTCCCTCAAAATTAGTCTATATTGGCTCCTTCAGAAAATTTAATGGTCAGTCAGTCAAAATGGATGAGGTAAAATAGTACCAAAAGGAAGGTTCATTCAGGTGTCAGGGGGGTCGAAAACCCCCAAAAACTGCAACTGGTTTAAGAAGGTAAAAAGACATTTACAAGGATAATTCTGGTATCCGATTGTAAAAAAAATTGCTTGTAATAGACGAAAAAGGCCTATGTACCACTTTTTCGTATAAAAATTCACACATGTTTTAGCATTAAGAAGTTTTTCGTGCAAGTTGCTTGTATATCTATCTCATGCACAGTAAGATGCAGCTAGCTTATGCCGAGTGTGGCGTATTGTACCTTTCCCTTTCCGACCGAGTTGACAGCTGCAACTCTGAAGTGGTATTCCATGCCTGGGAAGAGGGAGGAGATGGGGAGAGTGACATCGTCCCCGTGGTAGATCTCCTGAAACAGACCCCCCGAGATACTTCTCTCCACGATGTACTCCACCACGGCACTTCCCCCGTCGTCACTCGGCTTCTCTACACACATAGCAGAACAGGTTAATTGCCAAATAGCCCCATGTAACACGTGATTCATTTCACATCACTATCATCAACAAGTTCTTTGCCCAAATCGCACAACAACTTTCATGTTCAGACACTTCAAAACCCATGAGCACTTTTGTCCCCAAAGATGACAAATTGCATCAAGTAACAACTTCCTTCGTTTTAACGCTACAACTCATATAAATTGTGTTCCAATTTTTTCTTAAGGAATACCTTGAGTAAAACCTATACTATTCACCAGTTTTTCAAATCATTTCTACAGTAGATTTAAGAAAAATTAATTCGACAAACTTAGTTTAAAGGGACAGAGAAATAATATACTTGATTAGATCAGTCAGCTGTACATCATTTAATAATGGTAAAGGTCATCATTATTGAATACCCGCACACACACCTGCAGTTGATAAGTTGATGTTAGCAGAGCATGTTATAAAACACCGTTAATATTGTTTTTTTTTCTAAAAAACGAGACGGCTACCACCTTCATGAGCATGCATTCTAATTCAGATTAAGCAAAAAGGTAAGATTTAAAGATTAAGCAAAAAAGTCTTAAAATTGCCTGCAAAATTCACAGTTTGACCTTTCAAGGTACTTTATTCCGCTGTCTGGTAAAATAGATGACATTAAGAATTTGAGCATTTACAGCCAGGCCCAGTAGAGCTGCTAGCAACAGAATTAGCAAAATATGCCTCATAGGGCAGAAACTTTTTTTAAAAAAAGAGCAGCAGAGAGAGCAAAGTTTGGCGAACAGGGCAGAATTTAGTAACTTATGAGCAATTTAAAAGAAAAAGTCAAATTTTTGACACATTCTCAGATACGAGAGCGAATTTTAAAAACGTATAAAAAGGGTACGAAGTTTGGTCATTGTTTCCCGTAACCAATCAATTAACCCCAATTTATTGTACAATTAACCCAAATCAATCATGAATATTGTACCTTAAACGGTTAAATTAGCAATAAGCCGAATATCCCGTCAAATTTATTCTAAATGCCAGAAACGAAGGAAAAAATGTAAGTTAATTGATATGTTATTTTTTTCTACCGTAGGCTCTTTTCCATTTCCCCCTACCTCACACGGGCATCAAAGGGGAGCGGTGGTGAAGTGGTCACGTCTCCGCCTCTCAATCGAAAGGTCGGAAGTTCGAGGCCCACCATGAGCCGTGCTCGTTGCTTGAGAGTGAAGCAACATTACTCAGCCCAGAAAAATAACCAAAAAAATTGCATGTAGTTCGTAGTTCTTAATCAGGAGCACATTAGCGGGTCGCCGTGATGAGCTGTACAGCTCTTTTGTTGGTCCTTTCTGCCAACATCGTGGATAAATGGTCTTAATCTTAATTTTACGGTCTGAGGAGTGGTTTTACAAGGTTAATTATGAAGAAGAAATATGTTTGTCATGGCCTAATTAGTCAGCATGCCAATTTTCATGACGATCGAACAATGTGAACAGTTATTTTTATAATAAAAATTTGCAGGTGGGGGATGGAAAAAGAGCCTTACCATACTTTATTAAATATAGTAAGTAGTTCAAAAATCCTGCTTTGCAGTTTCACGTTTCAACCCAGGATCTTTTCATTTCCGTGATAGTGGTAAGAGTATCTCCGGTTAATATCCACCAGTCGTGCGACACTTCCTTGATACCCCCTCTGTCAATCAAAAAGGGATGTGCTAGGTAGAATAAGCGGCTTTCAGACCAGTTGGCAAATTTCCAATTGATTAACAGCTTTAAAGCTACTTTAAATCCCTATGCCACTTCAAGTTGTATTCTAATTATTTCCAAATAAGTTATGCTAGACAAGAAAAATCAATTTTTTATTCAAAAATTTATACATATCTAGCGTAAAAAATGGGTATTTAAAAAGTGCTGCCATTTAAATTTTTGTATGTTTTTTGTATGTCTGTCTGTTGATGCCACTCAAATAAAAAGTCTTGACATTTAAAAAGTCAGTACTAGTGGAGACAGTTTAATCAATTTCTGTTTAACTCTGCACTCGCATTGGTTAACGTTTATATTTAGTTCACTGGTTATTGACTTAGAGATGGTAATAAGCAACAGAAAATTGGATAGAGGAAGTTTTAACACACCGTCTTCGTCGACTATTCGGTCTGAAATGAACAAAAAATTCAATGTATATGGTAGAAGTTTTGAGCACCAACTAATCATTGTTTTCGAAACTTGCAGATTTTACTTGTGCATCCGCCTATTACTGCCATAGAATTTGTATCTTCTAATAAGACATCAAGATATTTTTGGAACCACGAGAAAAGAAATGAATAATTTCTGCAACTATAATGGCTACAAAATATTTTTCGCTTTTTAAAGACTCTTTGGTTGCGATGTGGAATAATGCTAATATAGATTGTTGAGTTGGCTACTCACCCCACTCCAAGGAGCACTTATTCGATGTCACATCCACACACTTGAGTCCGGTGGGTGCACGAGGCACACTGTTTAAAGTGCAGAAAGTGGCCACCTCACTTGACACACTACGCACACTCGAGGCAGCAGTCTCCGCGAACAACTGAACACAAATAAAAACAAGGATAGCTGGATTGCTGTACAAGTAGCACAGAATGCTCCGACGATATTCTTAGATAGTTTATTTTCCAAATCGTTTATCGTGTCGTTTTTTGTGCGTGATACATTAAAACACAGAGTCGAAGCTGAGCTTCGCACCACTTGTGGTACAAAATTGATTTAAATCAAACGGAAACATTTGAAGAAAAAAATCAAAAAAAAAAAATGTTTTTGTCAACAAAAAAGCGGTCTCAAGCAGTTGTATCACCTTTACGACAGATGGTTTATTGAATTTGAATTTATAATTACAATGCGGTAACAAAGCCGAAAAAACCTGAGCAGAAACCTTCCATGCCGAAAAAAATTCAAAAACATTCTAAACGAATAAAAAAAACTCAGAGCACACACACGCGAACTTTTTTCGATCCTCTGAAGTTAGACGTGCATCTTGAGTAGGAATAGAGATGCATTTGGAGATTTATTCCTATTTCAAATTTCAGTCATCCCGTGGACAAAGCTGTTTACTGTTGTTTCTGTATAAAACCACCATTACTTTTTTGTTACAAAACTCAATGTTTGAAATAAAAAAATTTAGAAATTTGAAACTTTTGATGACAAGGTAAACCGTGAGAGAAAACGTTCGCCATCATTCATTTTTTATTCTCTCATCAGTATACCAATACGTTTAACTGGGTTCAAGGTTAACGCTTCTAGAAATGCATTCCATATATGACAGAGGCAAAGCTACCCTTCGCAAACACCTACAAAAAAGCTCTAAATGTGCCAAAAAGGAACAAAAAAATCGAACTAAAATTCTGTCATGTGCCTGAATCGAACCTCGTTTTATAAACAAAAATCACGCAAAAAATCACCTCCTACATAACACAAGTTAAAAACTAGAAGCTCAGCTACAGCTGGAGATACCTGTTTGATAATTCTTTTCGAAATGTTATTTTCAAAATGCTTCAAAATCTCGAAAATTGGATATTTACTAAGTCCGAAGCTGATTCTCACATCAACAGACATACAGATAAGGTAACAGAAATACCTAGCAGAAATCAGGTAAAACCAATCATAATTAAATTCCTGTATCATCATCAAAAGGACTTGCTTTGGCGAAATAGGAAGGAACTCATGAGGCATGATAAAACCAAGCATGTGTACATAGTGGAGCGGCTTGCTGAGTGGGATCGTGATGTTGTAAACTACGCAAAGGATCATCAACTGTTGGTAACAACAAACAATTGTCAACCATCAGTGAAAATTGGTGAGAGCTGGGTTCAAATTAATTCTAAAAATGATGTAGATAAAGTAACCGGCATAGCTTATTGGAATATGAGAAAAGTGCAAGGAGATCGAGTAATTTTGTTCCGATTCGGCAAAATGATAGCAAATTTTCTACTGGTGCATTGGATTTGAATATGGAAACTAATGTATTGGAACCGCAATTATAGGGTACTGTTAGAAAGGGAGTACAAAAAGGAAGTTGAATGCTGATGAAAAGTTGGATAAAATCTGCACCTTACTGGAGACTGTGATATCAACAAGTTTATCTCCGCAATCAAAAAGCAACAAACTGGAGACTTTTCAGAATACCTCGGATGAGGAAACTGACGTAAAAAATTCAAATTAAAACAAAACTTTTTAATTCATTTTATTATGGTAGACTTATCGTGGAGGGTAAAAAGTGGAATACTTGAGAAAGATTATCTTTTCTTTCTCAATATACAATCACTTAGATTCCATCATGATCTATTGAAAGTGGAGTTAGGCAGACTAAAAAACGCTCACGCATTGATAGCTTTATGTGAAACATGGCTCACTGATAATGATCCAATAGGACTTTACAGCATTGATGGCTATCAGACAATCATAACAAAAACAGGGTTGGTTAAAAGAGAGGCGGTATTGCTTGCTTTGTTAAAAATGGTTTAACGGCTTCTTCAGAAAGCTTTGATAATGATATTGAAAATCTAATGATAACTGTTGAAAATGATCATTCGAAAAAGCCACTTTTGCGTATTATACAAAACAACATCAATGAATCAGGATATTTTTTGTTGCATTTGAATTCCTTACTTCATGATGTATCTCAGATCAAAGAAGCAAAGAAGAAAAATTATTTTGTGGTGATCTTAACGTTGATATCTTGGTAAATTCCTCTTTTTTAGTTGACTATAAAAACTTACTCCTATCATTCAATTTGAAGTTGTTAAACGAAGAACCGACTAGAGAAACTACCCATAGCTCATCATGTATCGATCATGTTTTAGCAAATATGCATCACGAGGTATCAACATTGAAATGCACTATTAGTGATCACTACGCCCTGCTGGTTAAAACTGATCTAGAAAGGCATTTTGAAATTAATACTCCTAGAAAATATCGAGATTTCAAATGTTTATTGGAGGAGACTACGGCATGTAAACTGCTTTTTCTACTCAACCATCGCTTATCAAACCTTTTGAAAACCTGGATACCTTTACTCTATAAAAAATTGCTATAATAGAAAAATCAACTTGCAAAGCAATGCAAAAAGTCTTTTCAACGCTTTAAAAGAATTTTCCTGAAAAACTTCTTCGGTTGGTCCGATGGTCATGATGGCATCAATATAAGATGTTCTTGTGTGCATGCAATAACTTCTGCAATCGAAATAGTGAGTCACTGTATAGATGATAAAAAATCTGGATTAGCGGGTTTTGTGGATCTTAAAAATGCTTTTGACACAATTGATCACTCCATTTTACTAACCAAATTAGATCTCTATGGGTTCCGCGGTATAACAAACACTTTTCTGCAGTCTTATTTAACCAATCGTAAACAGTATGTATCTTTTTATGGAAAAAACTCTCAACTAAAAACTATTACGTTCGGGGTTCCCCACGGCTCTGTCTTAGGTCCACTGCTGTTTTTACTCAGTGTAAATTAGTCAATCGGTTGATGCGTAATACCAAGAGAAACTACTATGATAGAAAAATCAACTTCCAAAGCAATGCAAAAAGTCTTTTCAACGCTTTAAAAGAATTTTCCTGAAAAACTTCGTCGGTTGGTCCGATGGTCATGATGGCATCAATATTAGGATGGTCAAGTTTTGTGCACCAAAAATATTGCCATTCTTAACTTTCTGCTTTTTTATCAATGCTTTAATGCTGGCGTTTTTCCATACATTTGTAAAATTGCAAAAGTACTACCATTTTATAAAACGGGAAAACGGACAGAGCCAAACAGTTTTTGACCCATAACTTTGCTAAGTACTTTCAGCAAAATTTTTGAAAAAATTATACACATTCGCATGATTAAGTTTATATCAAAATGCAAGCTTTTGGTGCCTGAACAGTTTGAGTTCCGGCGCAGATGTTCTTGTGTGCATGCAATAACTTCTGCAATCGAAATAGTGAGTCACTGTATAGATGATAAAAAATCTGGATTAGCGGGTTTTGTGGATCTTAAAAATGCTTTTGACACAATTGATCACTCCATTTTACTAACCAAATTAGATCTCTATGGGTTCCGCGGTATAACAAACACTTTTCTGCAGTCTTATTTAACCAGTCGTAAACAGTATGTATCTTTTTATGGAAAAAACTCTCAACTAAAAACTATTACGTTCGGGGTTCCCCACGGCTCTGTCTTAGGTCCACTGCTGTTTTTACTCTATATTAACGACATGCCTAAGAAAGTAACGAAAAGCTCAATTTGTCTGTTTGCTGATGATACGTGTAAAAACAATTCGATTGATAAAAAATTTAATCAGGACCTTAAATGGATAGAAAATTGGTGCACAAATAAGACTAATTATCAATATTGATAAAACGCAAGTATCCAAATTCGGAAGGAGTTCAAAAGAATCTGAAATTTTATTGGGGAATCAGAAACTTAATGTTGTGACCTTCTTCAGGGGTTGTGGTAGATAATAAGCTCTGTTTTAAGCAAGACATAGATCATATTTGTAAAAAGTTAGCTAAATTTAATGGAATTCTTTATAAAGCAAGAAATGTTTTTTCTAGAACATTTCTTCTTAGATTTTATCAAGTTTATGCCAAACCTTTAATATCATACGGCATCTTAGTGTATGTATGTGCGTCCAAGTCAAGACAAATTTAAACAAAATTCTTTTAATGCAAAGGCGAATTCTTAGAACTATTTTCTTTAGGCGCAAATTTGATCACATTACGGAAAAGTTTTCAGAATATAATATTGATACCGTGTTTGAATTGTTTCTAGATACTGTTTTTAAAGAAGTTATTTATCAAAAACTTGGTAAATCGCCATTAAAATTAGTGCGTAGCAGCCTATGCAGAGGAGATGGGAGATCTCCAGCACACGCTCTTTTGATAGAATCCTTAATCTCGGATTTGTCTTGGAAGTTTTCGAGAAAACTATAATACAAAAAATAGGTCAAAAATTAGCCTTATTGAGATTCAGATGTTACCTTGAATGCAAAGCTGGAACTTCTGGGTAAATTAGTGAGAGTGTAGCATGTGTCTGGCCCGCAGTACTTGGTGATGAAGCCGTGCTGCTTGTTCTGCTGGTCTTCCATCTGCAGCGTGAAGTCTATATGCTGTCTGGCCAGTGTCTTCAGGTGTTTGTTCAGATACACACTCCAGTTCAGTCTGATCGTATGCGTGTCTCTATACACCAGAGAGGGTGGGTCTGGCTGCGGAGGCTGCACGGGCAGAGTGCGCAAGATCACTTCTGAACTGGGCACGCTGAAACATGTACGAAATAGTCAGTTCAAGTTCTGAAAGGGCTTTCGTTCCGTCCGACCACTTCACTATGTGAAGGGAAAGACTATGCTATAGACTGTGTTCGTTTTCTCCCGGATTTTGACTACCTCAAAAGAAAGCCCTGATTTCAAACGTCTAATTTTACAGACTGCAAGCTTTCGCCTCCACTCGAATCGTTGTATTTCCAATCTAAATATTCTGCATCAGATTTTAAATGTTTTTGCCATTGTCATTGATTCCCATAGCTTATTGACCTATTTGGTCCTCTTTTCGACGAGCGGCGGTCGCAACTTTCTGCAATACTTGCACCAACTTGCTATAATTGTTAATGAATACATCAACGGCATGCGATTTCATACTAATTACTTCAGACTACAGCACATTCTTCGCTTCCAGTATAACCAACAGAATAGAATAATTTGGTAAACCGTTGCCCAAAATTTCCAATCTAGCGCACATGGACTGTGAGCTACAGGAAATGTTGCCAGGCTTTTGTATTCGAGTTGACATACTGTTGGAGACGATCAGGTTCTTACCTCGATCCATGTTTGTTGCATGCGACCAGTCTCAGTCTGTACTCGGTGTTGGGCTGCAAGTGGTCCAGTTTCGCACTCCGCTGACAACCCTCATACTTCAGCCTCTCATCCACTCCAACTACACCCTCCACATAACTGTTACCATCTGGACCACCTGTAGCACTGCCAGCTGCTGGAGCCATGGTCACCTTCCACACATCCAGCCCACTCAAGTCCAACTGTTTGCTCTCCTGCAAATTAAGTTCAAATCAAAACCCAAACTCTTCAATCACCTTTTAAATTTCTAACTCTTCGTAACATGATACACAGAGGCGAAGCAGACTTCGCGCCACTTACAATACAATATAATAGAAAATGGCAAGGTAGTCGAAAGCTACCAGTAAAAAATGAAAAAGGCAATAAACCACTAAAAAACACAATACGATGAAAACCTGTCGCAAAACGCGAATTCTATCAATAAACACAGCCAACAGACACATGGAAAAGAAAATTAAAAAAAACAAAAAAAGCAAAAAAAAATGAACGCAAAGAAACAGAAAAAAATGACTTTTGAAAAACGTCTACTTTCGAATTTCAAACAAAAAATATAAGGCCGTAAAGCTCGTTGAACTTGAAGATGAATTTATAATTGACACTGTTTTGATAGAATTAAACCAATTTGAGACAACTAAATTATTGGAAAAAGTTTCTATTCCGCTGGGAGATCTTAAAATTAAATTACACTTTAAAACTAGATGCTTTTTTTGCGCCATTTCAGCTTTCAAAGAATGAATTTTGCCATCCTTCTAGCAAATGAACTGGAATTGAACTCAAAAAGGCATATATACACGTACAAAGCGCATTTATATTCATATACGCATTTATAAGTATGAATGCACTTCTTTTGTTATTAGAGCAGTCTTAGACTTTTCCTGAAAAAAAAATTATCACGACCTATTTGAGCCTGAAATTCATCGACTAGTTACTATGCAGACAAAAAGTGGTTGAAAGCGTGTTAATCCAAGAAAAAAACGGCCGAGATTTTTAGGACAAAGATTTTTTAAATTCGAAGTCTAAGTCGTCCGAAGCACACCAACGAAATTCAGTTTCGTTTTTCAAACAACGTAATATACTTTAACTAAGTTGATACAACACGTCAAAACTATTTCAGTCGAAGAAACACTTAACGCGAATTAAACAAAAGCTTGAACACATCTACCTGCAACATTATAACTTCGGATATGGCAATTTTCAATGTTTAAGAAGCTGAATTATCACGAGAAGTGCCTGCTGAGGAAACTTAGCTACAAAAAAAATCCGATACACGATAGTGCAACAATAGAATAGGATCCCAGCTAAAGCCGGAGGAACCTGCTTGATTTATTTTGAATTTGTTGAACTGATGCGGGGTTTCAAAACTTGGTCTTCACCCAAAACCTTAGTTGCTTCTCCAATAAAAAGTTTTTTCGCGAATATGGCTTCCCACAACCTGTTGCCATGATCAAAATCTTGATCTCAAATTCAGCTGGGTAGTTTTCGAGAAAAGTCAATACGTTTCAAACAACGGACTTTACCGCGTCAAAATAGTGACTTTACCGCGTCTCATTTTTTTGTCAGAAATTTTGGACACAGCCAATTATTCAAATGAGCTTCTTTCAGCTTTTTCTTTTGATTGAACCCAAAAGCTCACATTAGGAGGGTTTTTCGAGAAAAGTCAAAAGTCTCAAAAAACGGTCGAAAAATGGAAAACTTGTTTTTCGAGGGCCATGACTTGTTTTGAATTTTTTTTGGGTGTAACCACCAATGCACTGGAAATTCACAAAAATTTTTCTTTAGATGGAACTCAAATATCATTTTTGGGAGTGAAGTTTTCGAGAATTTCAAAAAACGGTCAAAAAATCACAAAAATGAATTTTCCGAGAACGAAAACTTTTTTGTATGAAAAACTGGGCATAGCCGCAAACGCACGGCAGCTTTTTATAACAATCTAGATTTGAGAGGATAGTTTTTGACAAAAAAAAATGAAAAACTATGAGTTTTCCAAGGACAATTTTTTTTTCGTAAAAAGATTTGGGTGTAGCCGCCGCTAATGCAGAGGAGCTCCCCTCAACCCGTTCTCTCTATTGAATCTAAAGTCTCAGAAGTTTCAAACATTGGACAAGAAATCAAAACATTCACTTTTCCGAGGGCCATAACTTTTTTAAATTCATTTTTCGGAGGGCTAATACTTTTGTGTGGAAAAATGGGTGTAGCGGTTTATACAGGGAAGCTGCTCATAACCCGTGCTATCGATTGAAATCAACATTTTATATTTGATGGTAGTTTTTGAGTGAAAACAAAATCCAAAAATTATGGTTAAAATTTTCCCTAAGGATGTAAAAAAAGGAGGTTTGGTAAAAAAAACAGACTAGGAGAATAGTCAAAAACACTATTAAAAGGGCGGTCTTTCCTTTGTTACTTAAAAAAAACAATGAAGAGTTTTTGAGAAAAATAAATAAATTTTTTGGGAAAAAAGAAAAAAATTCCAAAGCGTCTCAAAAAACCAAATCCCATACATTTTCATAACAACTATTATTATCAAACAAAAATTTATAGATAAGCCAAATCCTTAAGCCCAGTAACAAAAAAACTGTTCACAAGCAGAAACGTTTAACTGAAAAAAAAGCTGACAAAAATTAACACCGCTCAAAATTGAATTAAGAATAACAATATAGAAAAAGAAAAATAAACAAAAAAAGTATTGGAAGAAAAAAAGCAAAAAACAATTAACTGATATTTATAAACGAAAAAATTTCAAAGTTATGAGCAGAGACTATAATTTTTTGAAAAAAAATAATTTCTGATCTGATACCGTTATTGATGTAGAAAATATTTAGACCACAGAGCACTTAATGCAATAAAAATTCGGTTGATGAAAAAATACCATGAAAATGCGCATAGCCCCATGATTTCAAAAAATATTATTCTACCCGGACAAAAAACTTTAAAAACGTTTTTTTTTTCGAAGTGCGTTGAAATTTTGTTTAGAAGACACGACGTGATTAGTTTAGCAGAATTACTGGATGCAATTTACTTTGGGAAACACGGGCCCAATTTTAACCCCAAAAACAATTTTACCCTTAAATATTTGTCTTTCATGATCAGCCAAAAAATATGGGCTCAATTACAGATATTACTATATCAAATTGTAGCCCTACAAAATTGATAAAACATAATCTTCTCACATTTGTATATATAAATTTATTTTTGTTTGATAGCCAAAAATGTCATTTGTTTACTGTTAAACATTTATCAAATTTAATTTTAGGAGATTATAATTATTTTGTTGTACTGTGGCTATAAAAGAGGCTCACTTTGACAACGTTTTTTTTGCAATGGAAGGATAGTTATGATGTAATTTTTGAGTGATTAAAAAGCCAAAAATGATTTAAAAAAAAAGGTCCCGAATTTTGCAAAAAAATTGCACTAAATTAATTTTCAGCAAAATGTCTAACAAAGTCTTGGCTTCTTTTTTTAAAGTCTAACATCAGCCTAATCTGATAAATTACAAGTTTTATTCAACTTTTTCATAAAATGTGGCTTCCCACAACCTGTTGCCATGATCAAAATCTTGATCTCAAATTCAGCTGGGTAGTTTTCGAGAAAAGTCAGGCTCCTGAGGCGGACTTCTGAGGCGGGTTAAAGGGCCGCTCACGCGTTATTAGCTTGAAGAATACGGTGCGGATAATTTTAACACAGAGGCAAAGCTTTGTTTTGCAAACACTAGCGAGAACACGACATAAAGCAGCTCTATAGTAAACAAATAGAAAATAGAAATAAGCCTCGAATTAGCAAAAATTCGGCTAGGTCTAGGATTCGATCTGTGCACTATTGAAACCATGAGATATTGAGTCTCACGCATTAGCCACTCAGCCACGCAGGCTTAACCATCGACTAACACTAGTCACGAATAGAGCAGCTACATATGCTTACAAAATGCCTATGCAATTCAGCAAAAGTGGCACCAAATACAAATAGACACAATTTAGAAAGTAACCATTTCGAATATAACAAACTGAAGGCATCCACACTAATTTTGCATGTAACAAATCTCAAAGCTTAAAGCCACTTTATTTAAAGATTAGGCATTTTAAAAAATACGAGCTATATTGAGGTAGAAAATTTCTGAAATCGAATTTTTATTATTTTCCTGTTGTTTGAAACAAAATCAAATAAATTTTTTCGGTTCATTTCATGAATTAAAAATGCATCAACTGTGTAAACTTATTACTGTTCGAATGTAAAAACTGGCATGAAATAAAAAGTGGCACCAATATTTGCGACTTGGGTTAGAAAAAAGGAGGTTCTTAATAATACACTAAGCTGAGGCTAGTGTTATCAACACTGTATACTTCGTGCTATTAACACGTCAGCGGCCATTGAACACGCCCCAGAAATTTTTCCAAAATTTATAGAGGCATGCTTATTCATTTAAATGATACGCTGATGTATGCGAAATATATCACTTTAAATTGCATGTGTGTGGAATTTTTATTTTTTTTTTGAAAATTTCATGATTATTTCAAATGAAAAAAAATGAACTCAATAGATATTGAAGGGCAGTCAGAACATTCATTGCGCCGCCCAGATACGAGTAGTTTTGTTTAATGTTTATTTTCAATAGCATTATCTTTGCCATTTCTTCGTGTGCGTTGATAACTGTTTTTGTTAATAAATTATAAAAAAGGTAGACAATTCAATTACTGTTGTTGATAAAAGACCTGTTTACATGTAATACTTCGGCCGACCATATGCCAGTACAATTTATGCTCACTTCAGTTTAGATGGCAACGCGATAAATCTAAAGGCTACTTCAATTTAGTAGAATTCCTTTTGGGAAACAATTTCATCGGTCACTCAAAAATGGAAGCTATTTTCAATTTGCTTGAAAGCTAGATGTAATAATCGTATTCTCTCACAGCATCCTAAAAAGTGCACTTAACCCTTCGTCAAAATGTCACAAAACCTCTCAATTAAATGGAAACTTAATTAACAAGCGTTGAAAAGTCAGGCTTGAAAAATACTAACAACTTTTTACTACTACGCCGGCAATTACAACAGAAAACAGAGCATTGAAACATCCAAAAATATGAAACCTTTTTTTTACCAGGCCAGAAATTTGTAAGCAAATCGGCCATGAAGTGAGAAACTTACATGCACTGCGAAAAGTTTGTATGTGGTGATCTTGGATCCATTATCACTATTAGGAGGCTGCCATCCCACCACTAGTGAGTTGCGTGCTGCTGTCTTCAACACAGGGGGCGATGGTCTATCGGGTGGGAGTCCCTTGGAGGTGAAGGAGATAAGAGCACTGTAGTGACCTCTGACCTCGTCCACAGTGGCCTGCAGAGACACTTCGTAGTCGTGCAGGGGCGAGAGGGGCTCGAGAAGACAGTTGCACACATTTCCACTGAAATAGAGGACAAAACTCAATCTACAACCACAAAAAATTTCTAGCACCGATCTACAGAAAACGACAATATCTGCGTAACAGTATTTTTAACAGAAAACTTTGAAACTCTCAGGCTGAAAATTAAAGTCGCTCCGGTCATTGGGGGCTTCAAACTACCTGCAACCCGAGCAGATGCTGACTGAGTAATTACTTCAGAGCCTCGCGTTGATACTTCTATAAGCAGCTTAGCAGTCGCGCATTGCGCTTTTGAGATTTCGGACATTAACGCACGCAAAATAAGCGATAAAAAATCAGTCAAATAATTTACCATGTTATTTGGGTGCGTTTGTTTGTCTCTTTTTCTCCCCAGCTGATCACATAGACCACTCTATCAACAATACTACCTCCGGATGACGTCAGCGAGTTAGGGGGGAATGTAGTGGGATTGCAACTGTCCCATATCACTTTGGCTCTTGTTGCCTCGATCTCCACCACCCGTGGAGCACCAACTGACGAAAGAGCAGTCTTCACTCTTTCAACATAGTCGGCACCTGATTATACAGAAACAGTACAAAACAAATACAAAACTCGAATTATAAACTGTCAATTCAAAAAGAGACATTAATTACTAACCAGTTGGTTCCTGATAGGGTACCAATTTGACTTTTCTCTTTGCCCTTCGGGACCCACCAGTGGCTGAGAGAGCCCCATTGGACACGATTCCACTGTCGTCGCAGAGGGGAGATGACATTGATGAGCAGTGCCTATGATGGTCGCTGGTCGGTGAATGAGGACCCGGACTTCCGCGGCTACTGTATGATGAGTCGTGTGACTTCTCGCTACAAGGAGACACCTGTCGGCTCCCTGTCCTTCTAGTAGTGCCGTTGGACGCATGATTATGACGAGTGTCCACGTGTAACATACAGGAAGTGTCGCCCGATGACGAATGCTGTTTGGAATCCCCAAGAATGATTACTTCTTCCTCCGAGTTTGTCTGATGGTGTTGGTCTCTGCTGTCTGGCTCACATATGAACAATCCACTGTCATTCCCATTATCGCTTGCCTCTTCTTTTGTTTTTCCTACACGAATAAACTGATGTCGGAAATGTTTTAATGAAAATTTCGCACGGATTAAAAAATTGATTCATCTTAATCCGGATGAAAAACCTAGATAAAAGCAGCGTCCACTCATTAAGAGCAATTATCCGCGAAACATCAAGTTAACACAATTCGAAAACGGACTTTTTGTTTATTTCAGTCTAAAGCATACAGGTAGCTCATTTTTTTTTCATTTGCGAACACTTGGCACCACTCAATCGAACACCATTCACTTGCTATCAATGAAAATTATACTTGAAATTCTGAGTTACTAATTGTTGAAGGTATGCATATTTAAAACACCGAACAATGTCAGACACCTGTGTCGCTGAGCACAAAGCAGTTGCAATTGATGTGTGCGTGCAAAGGAAGACAACGTCAAAGATCACTGATATCAAAAAACTTAAATTCAGGAAGAAAACACTGAAAGACCGAGCAGCAGTTTCGGATGTATTTTTACAGCCCAGAGTGATGTTAACCGAGAAACAACAGTTCATTTATCAAGTTACTCTGCTATTCGAATGCTTCTGTCTACAGAATTTCTGCCCGTAGAAGACGTCCCCGCTGCTTAGAACTTCTTCAAAGTGTAGCATTCGAAGACACACAACCGAATTTTAACTATTTGGCAGACTGACTACAAGGAAAATAGAAGCCCAGATTTGACATAGAGGAATGGAGTTGTCATCAAAGAGTACAAAACAACCTTCCCAACAACAACGCTGTAGAAAGTTAGAACATCGATTTCGTTAAACTAGTCAATAGCAAGCACCCTTTCTTTCCAAAATTCATCGTGAAGTTCAAGGAAGAACAAAAGAAGATAGCAATTTTTCTTTAAAAAATGAGCACAGGACAAAAATTAGCCAGACCCATTAAAATTAAATGCCAAAAACTTGATACCAATAACTTAATGACTATGATTAGGTTGCATCATTCCGATATCATTGAGTTTCTGTGTAAATATATTTATATAATTAAACTAAAAACATAAGTTTATTTCGTTTTCAATTTTTAAAATTAATTCAGTATTGCTAAGCAATAAAAATTTTCCAAGTTCAACTATTTTCCTTGATATTTCAAAAATGAGCTAGTCGATCTGAAACCGGCAAAAATAAGTTACATGAAAGGTGTTGATTTTCCTTTCTTATCGCCTAACTCTCTAAGTTTGAGCCCATTTTTTGTACTCTAGATATACCAATTTCATACGCACCCATATTTCTTTTTTTTCCGGAAACTTGGAAAGAAATTAATTTGTGCCTTCGGGTATCGATCCTTTGATCTCTAGGGTTTGAGTCTTTTACTTTAACGACTTTACCATGAGGCATTTCATTTTTGATGATTTTTTTCAATCGTTCTTTGATATTTTATTACCCTCAAATTGAAGTTTCAAGCGTAAATCAATTCTGTCGGCGCCAAAAGATCAAGTACAAAAAATTCAAATGGTTTTGGATTGTTTTGTATGAGACTGAGTTTAATAAATGTTTAGAGATGTTTCGGAAGGTTTTGTATGGGACTGTTTTGTATGGGACTATTTTGTATGAGCACAGCAATAAAAAAGCCCGTCAAAAAAAAACTTTCACGACAGAATCTGAATTTCATTTGTGTTAAGCTCAATGAGAACGTAATGTACGGCAAAACCCAGTATTTAACTATATTATACTCTCACTGGCGTATTGTCATTTGTGTAAGTCCTGCCCTTTAGATATGTTTCAGCATGATTTATTGAGCGGTTAGGCAATTCTTTCACTGAGGTATGCATGGGTTAGATGCTTCTACTGATTCTCTGAGAAACTTGACGAAAGAGAGTTCTAATTTTTTAACAGAGGAGAAACTTCGCAAAAACTAGCGAGAGCACGACAAAAAGCACCTCTAGAAAATGCAATAAAAAAAAACATAACGGAGCCTCGAAGTAGCAGAATCCGGCTAGCTCTAATATTCGATCTGCGACCTATTGCAATCAAGAGATTCTAAGACTCACGCACTAACTACTCAGCCACACACTTAACCACCACCAAAGTCTAGTCACAAAAAAAGCAGCTACATATGATTAAAAATGGCCAATGCGTTTCAGCAGAAGTAGCACCAATACAATAGACACAATTTTGCATGTAACAAATCGCAAAGCATAAAACCACATTGAGTATAAATTATGCCATTCAAAAAAAAATGCGAGCTATATTGAGTGAGAAAACTCTTATATTTATGTTGTTTGAAACAAATAGATTTTTTTTCGGTTCATTTGATGAACTAAAAAAGTATCAACTGTGTCAACTTGTTACTATTCGAATGTCAAAGCACATGCTATCAAAAAGTGCAAAGGTGCTCGAAGAGTGGCTCCAATATTTGCTACTAAGGTTAGAAAAAAATTAGGTTCTTAATAATACACTAAGCTGACGCTAGTGTAATTACCTTCGCTTATCAACTCAGACTTAATTCAGCTAATCCTCAAAGTGTTATACAGAGCAAACACTAGCGGAAACACGAACTAAAATCAGCTCTATAAAACTCGAAAGGAAACAAAATTCGGCTACGACTCGGATTCGAACCTACGCCCTACTGCGATCAAAAGATTATAAGTCTCACGCACTATCCACTCATCCACGGACGCTTGATTAATAATAAACACTAGCCACAGATAAATCAGAGAACAGATGCTATGCAATTTCCAATGTTACAATGAAATTTCCATATAAGTGAACACTTTCAATGAAACTTTTATTTGCGAGAAAGGGTAGAAAAAAAAAGGTTCGTACTAATACACTAGCGCTCGCAAGTGTGATGAGTGAGCTATATCTTCGAGTACTTAAGGTCAATATTAACTCAAACAGAATGGTCATATAGAATTTTATGTTTTGTAACATCTGATAACTAAGTAAATCAGCATAACATGACATGACGCCAATTTAGGGACGTCTTAATTACTGACCTCGTTTCCAAGGATTGTAGTCTCCCATTCCCGAGGGTGATCCGTCTGGCGCTCTCTCACTCAAATCGGACGCTCTCCTCTTGTGGTCTCGCTTGTCATTTCCTTCTTCCGTGAACACTCTCAACTCCCCTTCAATTACTCCTTCCTCCTCCTCCGCGTGATCACTCTTCGAGGGAGAGGAGCTCAATGAAGGTACCAGAAGAGACGCCTTGTCCCGTATCTCGTACGTGGTAGTCGGCTTTGCCCCTCGTGCCGTAGGAATGTTACAGGAAGCGGCTGTAGATGCAGATATTTTTGGAACATCGCCCATTACACTGGTCATGAGTCCGTCAGAAGACGCGAAGTTAAGGATGGCCGGCCCGTGTATGATTCTGATTTTGTCACCTACTTTAACCGTGCACTTTTCCCCATCAGGGATTCGATAAGTGTGCTCTCCAGTTCGAACCAGTCTGTTGCCACCATCGCTCTAAAATTCAAGCATAGTTCAGGTATATAACAAAGATAACCGGTTGCTGTGCAAGTAGCACAAAATATTCCGACACCAGTAAATTTGAATTTTAAAAAATGTTAACGTTATTTTTAGTTATTTTCTTTATTAGCCCCCGGCCTGCTCAGTGCAGGGCCAACCGTGGGGGAGGGGGAGATGTCATCCATGTTGCCGCCGCCGGTCCCACCTTGAGGAGGCGGATGACACAGTCAGAAGCAACAAAATGAGCAGCGCTGAATAGTCGCTTTTTCTTGCCGCGTTTAAACAAATTGTTTTGCTTCGAATTTCTCAATTCTTTCTTTACGTGTGAAATTTCTTTACTACTAATTTCAAACTTATGTATTTAACTGAGAGTTCCTTTAACATGGGATCACGTTTTGAGAAAGACATGTATTCCTCGATGCTGAAAAAGATTTCCGACACCAATGTGAGACAGACTTTCGATAAATTATTGACGGATCTGGGCAAAAAAGATGAGATTATTCTAGATCTTGCGAACAAAGTGGATGATTTGGAGCAAAGAGTATCTGCACAGGAAAGGTATTCTTCTAAGGATTGCCTAATTTTGGAGAACCTGCCAATAGTAAACAATCAGGTACCGTTGTCACATCAGGTATGCAATTTTTTGGCCCAATTTCTTCAGTATAAAACTAGCCCGAGTAATTTTAAAGCCTGTCACTTGCTTGGAACGTGGAAAAATATCAATTATCCCCCAGCTGTGATAGTTAAATTTTTAAATTTTGGGGAAAAAAGTGAAATCTACAACAGAAAATCTTGGTTGGCTAACATTCGAAACCCGAATAACAACAAACAAATTTTTCTCAAGGAAAGGCTTCCACCGGCAGACCGTCTACTCAAACAATACGCTGATGATTTGGGTCTTGTAAATACCAGTCAGAATTGTCAGGTTAAAATGTTTAAAATGGACGACAGAGGAATTTACAAATCTTTTCCCGTTAGTTCGAAAAAGGCGATTGATGATATGAAACACTTAGCGACTAAGAAATCTGACAAATTTCAGTCGAAAACTGGAAAATCTACGGAAAATTATAGTGTATCTGATTATGAAAGAAATACGACACCAATCAGAGCAAATAATATTCAACGGGAGGAGAATATTAAATCTATTCTGAAGCGATTACGTGACTCCCCAGAGCAAGAAGGAGAACAATTATTGGAGCAATTATGCAAAAACAGAAAAACTCTTTCAGAATATGTTGTAAATCCCTACGAGGAAGGTTCATAGTTATTCATACATTCTTGCATGCTCTATGGGGTTGGGATTGATGAAGCATACAAGAATGTTTGAGCGTGGCTTGCAAGTCAGCGCCTAATTTTTTCTGTTTCTTATTTTTGTTGATAAATGAGTAAATTATATTATCGAGAACTCCTAGAGGGGAGACAAGTGGGCGTATTAAATAGCAGTTTTCTTTTTTTCTTGAATATTAGATCTTTGCGATGTCATTATGATGAGTTAAAAATTCTTATTGACGACTTTGAGGTTAAGCCACCAATAATAGCACTTTGCGAGACATGGCTAACGGACAATGATCCCTTATCAATTTATTCAGTTGAAGGCTACCAACCTACAATAACTACTAACAGAAAAGGTACTCGCGGAGGTGGTTGTGCATTTTTCGTTAGATCGGATTTAAAGGTGTCAAAATTGCAATTGGAATCAGATCTTGAGTTTCTAGCTATATCTGTTAAAAATGAAAAACATTCGAAAAATTTTATTGTTTTGTATAGAAAACCATCTTCTGCACTAAACGACTTTTTTGAAAAGCTAGAATCTTTCCTGGATACGGTGGCTACTTGGAAAAACCAAACAATAATATGTGGTGATTTTAACATAGATTCACTTGATGCTTCAATCACTAGTGAGAATTTTTTGACATTAATGAACTCACATGGGTTTCTCCAACGCAACTTTGAACCCACACGTGTTACATCTTCAAGTCAGTCTTGTATTGACTATATTTTTACCAATTCTTGTTTGAACAAAATAAATACTTTAAAAACTGTAATCAGTGACCATTACTCAATTTTACTTGAAATTGATGACTTTAAAAGTAAAAATGACATTAAAACACAGAGCGTTTTCCGAAACATAAATCCATTGAAAAATGACAAAAACCTGGTGGATTTCCTTTTCTTACTACATGAAAAACTCAATAAAATGCAAAGTTCACTAAACGCTGATGAGCAGATAACTTACATTGTAAACAGCTTAACACGTATTTTAGATAAATTTTGCCCATTATCTCAGGTGAATAATAAAGCAAAACCAACTTGGATTACCCAGGATATTAAAAAGCAAATGCAAAAGAGAAACATGTTCTACAAAAAATGGATAATTGATCCAACTCCGACAAATTTAGAGAAATATAAATTGTCCCGAAATTTAACCACATCGCTAATAAGAAATTCGAAACTAAAATTTTACCAACAAAAAATCGAAAAATCGAAAAACAATAAAAGTATTTTTCAGGCATATAACGATTTCATACAAAGCAAAACATCTGCCAAAATAGAAGTTGAAGCTGATGTCTTCAATCAGTTTTTCGCTCAAATTGGTAATAAATTAAGTGGTAAAAAAGTCAATCATAAAATTGCCTTAAGGCATGTTAAATCTATACCTAATTCAATGGTTTTTCAGGAAATAACAACAAAAGAAGTTTTTGATACAATTATTCTTATTAAAAATAAGGGGTCTTCAGGTCCGGATGGTATAAGTAATCAAATTTTGAAACTCTCGTCGACGGTTATTAGCGAACCTTTGTCAAAGTTATTTAATCAATGTATAAAGCAAGGAACGTTCCCGAATGCACTAAAAATTGCAAAGGTGCTTCCGTTTTATAAAGATGGTAATTGTCAACTACCAGAAAGCTATAGACCAATAAGTTTACTCAATTCGATAAGCAAGGTTTTTGAAAAGATCATTTTTGGCAAAATGTATAAGTTTCTAAGAAAATATCGAATTCTCACACCAGAGCAATACGGATTTCAACCTAAAAAAAGTTGCGCTGATGCTTTATTAGAATTTACCGAGTTCATTCGAGAAGTTATTGATAAACGCCGTTACGGTGAAACATTTTTCATCGATTTCCAAAAAGCTTTTGATACAATAAATCATGAGCTACTTATTCTTAAGTTAGATAAGTATGGAATAAGGGGTAAACTGAACAAACTTATCCGGAGTTATTTAACTGATCGCAAACAATATGTTGCTTTTGACCAAAAAGAATCTCGAATAGAACATTCAACATATGGCGTTCCGCAGGGTTCTGTTTTAGGACCTCTGTTGTTTCTAATCTTTATTAATGATCTTCCGATTGTTTGTAATACAATTAAACCAGTTTTATATGCAGATGATACAACTTTATGTTATTCAAGTACAATAAGGACAAATAAATTTGAAAACGAAATGAAAAATATTGAAAAATGGATTGATTGTAATGGCCTGACAATCAACTGTAAAAAGAGCGTTTTTATGAGTTTCGGGAAAAATGTTGAAATGATCAATGTATTTGGAGATAATTTTCAATCGAACTGCCAATTGCCTGTTAAATATTTGGGATTAAAAATTGACATAAAACTGAGTTTTAAGCAACATATATGTGGCATTGTTAAAAAGTTATCAACTTTCTGTGGAATAGTTTACAAATGTCGTGAAGTTTTTCCGAAAGCAAGTCTTCTGTTGTTCTACAGAGCATATGCTCAATCCGTAATTCAATATGGTATTCTTATTTATGGCAATACATATAAAACTCATCTCGATTCAATTTTAAAACTACAAAAACGCATCACGCGGGCTATATTCTTCAAACGCAAATTTGAACCAATAACCCAATATATGAGTGAAAACAAAATTTATTCAGTCTTTAATATGTTTCTGAAAACTCTCTTCAAAAAATTATTTGAAATTTTAAGATGCCCCGATAAGAATAGTTTTTTGAGTTTATCGAGCCTAGAAAGGCTTCCTCACACCCGCAGCAAGACTAAAAAACAAATTACAAATATAGCTTTTAAATCAAATGCCATGAAATTCTCTCTTAAACGTAGGCTAGCAATAGCATATAATTTTGTTTTTCAGAATAATTTACTTCCAAAAGATTTTTTCGAATTAAATAAATCAGAACTGAACCGTTTTCAGGAATCTTTTTTCCATAATTATATTTTTGATAATGAATTCTTACACAAACTGCTCTTTAATTGATGCCCACTCTGGAGACTTTATGTCTCTGCTCTTTAAGTTCTCGAGGTGTCCCACTCGATGAGATGAAATTCTCTTTGGGTCACCCTCCATGCCTTATAATAGTATTCGTTACTGTTGTAATGTAGATGGTAAATTAAATTAAAAAAAAAAAAGTAACCCCTCCAGCCGCGATCGAAGCGGGAATCGCACGCATGACCCTCGTGTTGAAAAACATGTGCCTAACCCACTCGACCACAGCTGCTCAACGTTATTTTTAGTGAACACTGATTGAATTAGTTGAAACTGCAAATTTCAGATTTTGTTTGAGTAGTCTGAAAATTGGATAAACCCGTTTTTCTCGACACAACTTTTTTCTGTCTTTTTTAGAATCCAAATCACTACAAATAGGGCTTCAATATGATAACACGTTTGCTGGAGGTAGTCAAAATTGGCTGGAAAAATTAAATAACGGACCCTACGGCATAGTTCCTTCCCTCTCTTCGAGAGTGATCGAAGAAAAAAGTGATGACGTAAAATTGGATATGACATAAGATTAAAGCAAATCGGTAGCACTCACTGGCATTGCGTCAGTGGATTCATGCGACTTGTTCAGACTGCTGTCATTTGAAGTAGAGGAAGAGAGGAGTGAGGACTCCACATCGTCCAGATTAGATGAGAGAGGAGCTTCTGATGGATGAGAAGCCGACAATGCCACACCTTGAACAACATTTACATTCCAAACCTTTTTTTCATCACATCTACCCAAATCATCGGCATCAAGCCCAATGGATAGCCACTTTTAGCTGGCTCGGCTTTTCTCAAAATCTATTTACGAAAGTCTACTTAAAATGAATTTTGATGCTCTGAACTGCAATCAAACGTATAATTTTTTTAAAACCTTTAAGACGCAGATGTTATTTGACTGTGCAGGTTTATTTGTTTTGTAAGAGTTATTGGCTCTTTTCGCTATAGTACGTGTTCTAGTGGCTAATAGCGTGCTGTTATGATGTAAACAATGAACAGCAATATCGTTCGCAATATTTCAAAATAGTTTGTTCACCATGCAACTTTGCATTGCAATATATCAACGTAAAAACAGTTTTCAAGCTAGAATTTGAAATGTGAGGGTGGAGGGGAGCTGGGAAGACAGACGCACTCTTCATATTTTTGAGGGTGCGATTTCTGCGCCAGTAGATACTATTTCAAGGAAAATCAGGCAGGGGCCCAAAAAAGCGTAATTGAATAATGTGAACGTTACCGAATGAATAAAAATTTTGAAAAATTGCTCATAAACAACTTTCAAACAGGTTCGTATCGTAACTTCACCAGGGGAGGGAAACTGGACAAGAGCCATCAAAATATTCAAAAACAAGCACAAAGTAAGCGCCATTGTTTTTCGTGTTTGCGATTCATACAAAAATCTACCTGATAAGCTGCCAAGTGTGGAGGACAAGGACAATGACAAGGTGAGAGATGAGGCTCCTATTGATTCAGCTGATGTGTCGTGTTGATGCTGCTCACTGCCTTGTTCATGCTCCACACTATCCTCGTGTGAGGGAGAAAACAGGTGTGAACAGTTGGAGTCCCCACTCCCATTTGCACGCATCTTAGTGTGGATGCCCCCGTTAGAGCGTGCGTGATCATCTCCGTCACGCACTGCGTTCACGTAAGACTGCATGTGTCAGTGTTAAGTCCGCAATATGCCAATATGCACTTGTTCAACCGCAAAGCAGGAAAGATGTCGAAACCTATCTCAAAATGACTCGACTGGCCTTAGATGATGGAAGAAAGAACAGGTAGTAGTAAGAATAAACGGTTCGAAAGCTACTAAAACTAGATTGACAGAAATGTTGATCTATCGACTGATGTGATCTATTGCAGTGTTTTTAAAATAAATGTTAAGGTAACGAAACTAAATAAATTACTAAGTTGATTGCACGAAATTGAATCTGTTCATTGGTTCATTTATGATTAGGTTCTAACTTTACAAGAGTGTGCTCTAACAAATAAGCAACAGTAGGTTGCAAAAACGTTTGATAATAGTGGTAACAATATCGGAATAACGAGCTATGTTGTTGCCGAAAATGGAAGCAAACGATAATGTAATATGCGTTGTTCTAATAAAACCAGCTCGTTGATATGAATTTCCAATTTGTTTTCCTTTCAGAGCCACCAGATGCTTGACCCTCTTTCCAGATCCCGCTCCCGAAACTCTTCAGCGAGTTTTAGATGGTAATAATATCAACAGTCTTCAATTGCTAACTCGTCACACACACAGCAGCAACAGCATCAAACTAAAACAAGCGCACAGTCAACGTATGAGACAAACTACCATTACGATACCAAGCTCGGTTTTTTAAAGGATACGTTTATTACAGAATATAAAAACGAATTGATAAAAAATGGGTCCGATACATGCGTTCAAACAGTTAAAAATATGCTCGTGGATTTCAGTGACAAAAAGAACAAACTGACTGCGGAATCCATTGACAAAAAGTGGAATCCAGCAACAAAAAGAATAAATTGACCGCTGAATCCACTGACAAATAGTGGATACCAACGACTATGGAACCCACTTCAAAGGCCAAAACACGTTTGTCTGCGAAATCCACAGACAAAAAATAACTTGTCGGCATTTTGTGTAGGGATCATTTGATAGTGGAATCCGCTGAGAAAAGTCTCTAAAACACGCAAAAGATGTGTCAGTGGAATCCAGACGCGTAAAAGCACAAATATGTGCATAGTTATAAAACCGAGCTTGACGTCGTAACGACACAAGAACAGCTCAGTATTTTCTCCTCTCTAACTGATTCGACCCCTGCAGCGATTTCGTTTGATAATGTCGTAAGACAATCAGATATCAAGGCTCTTTTCAAATTTCGATGCGAAAGGGCAAACGATGTGAAACTTTCCTTAAAACACATCAATTTGATAGGATGCTAAAACTACATATTCTGAACACACGTTTGTTAATCATTCTTTCCATCGTACGCATTTGAACATAGAATCATTAACAATTCGAGGCACTATGTGGGGAAAAGTTGAGAAGAGCCAATATAAGACCCAGATAAAAAAATAGCTAGTAAGTAGCACCAAATCACACGTGCTCAAAGCCCTCTAACCAGAATAATACTCTGTTCACTCAAATTGAAAAGGCCTTTAAAGGAGCATGTGCTATATATAGTCATTCAAACGAGAAACCGTGGTTCTTTCCAATTGTAATCTCCAGAAATTTCTTGTCCCTTCCCCTACTTGCTAAAAAAACAAGACGATTTAGTGGGCTTATTTTTTACTTGGCTAGCGGGCGATAATGGGCAAGATGAAACGTATAAAACGATGAAAAACCCCGAAACATAGCCAACTGACAGTTGGAAATGAGTAATGAACGCAAGGAAACTGGAAAAAAAAAACTGACTTGTTTTTGGAAAAACATTCAACTTTTGAACTTCGAAGAAAAAAAATAGATGCCCGAAACTCTCTGAATTTGTCGAACAATTTATGATTGACGCTTTTTTGTCAAAATAAAACCAACATTTATTTTGCTGCGAAATCTTATAACTGATTTCTGTTTTCTAAATTAGACGTCGATCACGTTGCTCGTGACCTTTATATTTTTGCTATTCGATAGAGGAGTTTGCCTTTCTTTTAACAAAAAAAAATGAACTGAAACTGAGAAGTCAAACCGCGAAAAATCAAAATGAGCGTGAACAAATTTCGAAACTATTTCCTGAAAAAAAAAAAAGAAATCGCCAAGACCTTTATAAGACCTAAACTACGTTCATTACTCTTAATCAACAAAACATAGCCAACAGAGAGGTGGCAAAGAGTCAATGAACGTAAGAGTAAACAGAAAAAAATACTGCCTTGTTTATTTTGAAAAGTCTCATCTTTCGAGTTTCAAAGAAAAAATAGATGGCCTCAAAATTCTTTGGATTTCTAAAAAATTTTATGATTGACAATGATTTGATAGAGCTAGCCCAATTCGAGAAAATTGGGTCAGTAAAATTATGTTTTGCTGGAAATCTGAAAATTAAAGAAAAAGCAAACTCAACATGTATTTATACAATAATCACTTTCATTTAACCCCTAGAGAACAGCAAACGTACCCAATAGGGTCTCAACACGCTGACTCAAGTTAGCATAAAACATATTTTAATATCGCCAAAGTTTATTACAATAAGCCATATCAAAAACAAATAAATGAAAATTAGGAGTATAGAAAAACTCTAATAAATGAAAATTACTGACACAATTTCGATTGAATTGAGCGAAAAGGAAACCAATGCGGAATATGATTCAGTTAACGCTTACCAATTTACTTTTGATCAGGCTGAAGCTAATATTTTGGGTCCGAAAACTCGCAAGTCGTAAATAACTTAATACGGTATTTAAATTTTTTTAAACACCTGTTCACCTAGCTTCTAGCCTTCGTAACGCTATAGCCTCCATAACACCAAAAGAATTGTTTGGAGGCTTTTTTGGACAGAGGACACCCAACTGAGCACATGCTGAAGCAAAGAATACACAAGCTAAAGAAGGTTCCAGTTCTCAGATGAGAACTGGAACCCACACTCAAAAGCTTCAACAAGAAAAACCTAATCAATTCGTCGATTATGTACTAACACAATTCCATAATGATATGGATATAAATTAAAATAGCGTGAAACGCACCTCAGGTGCTTCTAAGTTTTGACAACTCATTAAAAACCGCATATATTGGAAACTAGATCAGCAGGCTTTCAGTGTACTCTGACAGCACCCAATTTCATGGTTGGTAATTTCATATTTTATAAATTTTTTCAATTCCTATTTTCCGTCAAATCTCGAAAACGTCAAATTTCAAAAAGTACAAAATTCGAGCAGTCATATTTGGAGGCAATATTCGCAAGCCCAATGTGTACCCAGACAGCAACCAACTACAGAGTTAGGAATTTGAAATAAAAGAAAAACAAAGTTGCATTTTCTGAAAAATTTTAAAAAACAAAAAAAACTTCATATCTGGAAAACTACCAAATATTGAGCAGTCTTATTTCGTTGCCAGTTTCGCAAACCCTGAGAGCACTCAGATAGCACCCAACTACAGGGTTGGGAAATTCAAAATTTGAAGAAATGAATTTTGTTTAGGTTTTCCAATTTTTTTAAAAAAAAAATCACAAAAAACGTCATATCTCAAAAACAACAAAGATTTGAGCAGTCAAGTTTGGAGGAAAGAATTGCTATACCTGGGAGTACCCTGACAGCACCCAACTACAGGGTAAACAAAATCTAATTCTTTAAAAAAAAGTAAATTAATTTTTTTGAAAATTTTTCGAAAAAAAATCACAAAAAACTTCAAATCTTTAAAACTACAAGAATTTGAGCCGTCATATTTGGAGGCAAGATTTGCAGCCCCTATGAGTACTCAAACAGCACCCAACTACAGGGTTAGAACTCTCAAATTTACAAAAAAAAACAAAGTTGCATTTCTGAAAAACTTCAAAAAAAACGCAAAAAACTTCAGATCTGGAAAACTACAAAGTATTGAGCAGTCTTAATTCGTTGAAAAAAAAATTGTTTGTGTTTTCTGAAAAATTAATGAAAAAACCACAAAAAGCGTCATATCTCGATAACTGCAAGGACTTGAGCAGTCAGATTTGGAGGCAAGATTCGTAATCTTTGAGAATACTCTGACAGCACCCAATTACAGGGTTGGGAATTTCAAATTTTCTAAATTATTTTGTAAATGGAGTTTTCGGAAAAATTTTGAAAAAAAAATCATAAATCGTCGTATCTCGTACACTAAAAAGATTTGAGCATTCTAAGTTAGAGGCCAAATTCGCAACCCCTTTGGGAACCCTGACAGCATCCCACTATTGGGCTGTTTATATTAAACTCGGTAAAATGACCACTGAATTCAAACTGGAAAATCGAAAAAATCTTAACCATGGCAATATACGATACAGCTTAAACGTGAAAAAATTCTTTCGTTAAACATGCAAAAAAATTACGTTAAAAAAGCTTAAGCGTGGCGAAATAGTGAAGGATCGAAAAAAAAATCGAAAAAGTTAGAAAAAATGAAAAAAAAAAATAAGATCGAAAAAGAAGGATCCAAAAAAGATTTAAAAAAAGATAGAAAAAAATGGGAACGAAAGAATCGAAAAAAAAGACAGAAAAATAAGTTCAAAAAGATTAAAGATCGAAAAAAGATATTAGAGAAGGATCGAAAAAAAAAGATAAAAAAAGAGATAAAAAAGATAGAAAAAGAAATATAGAAAAAGAAGAAGGACCGAAAAAAGTTAGAAAAAAAGACAGAAAAAAAGATAGAAAAAAAAGTAGATTAGAGGCAACCGTTTGAATGTAGTATTATTTTAAACTGAATCGTCGAAACCAAATTGAAAGTTCAAAATTGGGAGACGAGTAGACAGACATAACCAAAATAATTTAAAAAGTAGGTATACAGACAGACAGACAGACAGACTTAATTACCTCGAAAATTACTGAAAAATTAATGACCTTGCGAAAAACTAACTGAAAAATTTTTCTCAAGCATTGCAATATATGTTATAGCTTCAACAAGAATTTAAATAAATAAATAAACGATATTTTAAAATTTGTTTGAAATAAGTTTTTGGAGTAAAATTTTTTGTTTCACTCAATAAATAGGAAGCCCTAATTCAATACAGCTAATGAAGCACCTTGTAATTTTTGTTTCGCGTGAAGGATTTTCGAGTGTAATCAATTCGACTTGCATTTTGAGCTGAAAATAAACTATTGAGAGACTCTACAGAATGAAGATTGGCAATCGAACGCAAAAAAAAATTCAAGAGTTTATAAATATGCAACTCATAAACAGTTAAGGCTTTGTTTCAGACAAATAAAATCCACGAATGAGCAGAGTTTCTTCTAAAATAAATACGCTTTAAGTTTTTCTTTTGCAATAAAAAGATTGCGCTGAGATTTGAAAAACATGTACACTCATAGACTGAAACTCCATATTGAATTATTGGAGTTATGTTGCTTTGAAAATAATCAATCAACTAGCGCATGACTCGTACCCACTGTGCTCCAAAAAGGTCGATGAACGTAAAAAGAGCTTTCGAAACCATGTAGAAAAACAGCGATAACTAATACAATCGTGCAGATAAACTGAGCTCATCTATCAGGTGTTTCTATTTCATAGAAAACACCATATCTCGAAAGCAAAAATCACTTGAGCAGGAACAACAAGAGGGCAAAATTGCCACGCTATATTTAACCTGACAGCACCCCATCACAGGGTTGAGAAATTCAATTTCTATAAGTTTAATTTGTTTTTAAACCTACGTTTTTTTTTTAAAAAATCATGAAAAAAGCCATATCTTGGAAAAGAAAAAGGTTTGAGCAGGAAAAGTAGGAAGCAAGAATTGTACCATGATAGTCCCTCGTGAATGTATCCTGACAAAACCCCAATCTTAGGGTTAAATATTTAAAGATCGGTTAGTTTTTTTTCAAGTTTTTTGAAATTCTTTTTTATATAAAAAAACGCCATGTCTGGAAAATCAAAAGAATTTGAATAGTCATACTTGGACGTCAGATTTGCAACCTCGAAGCGTACCCTGAAAGCACCCCACTATAGGGTTGAGAACTTCAAGTTCAGTTAGTTTTTTTTTCTAAATTGATAAAAAAAAGAAAAAATCATAAGAAACGCGATCTCGAAAACCAAAAAGTTTGAGCAGTCATACTTGGACACCAGATTTGCAACTTCTGATCGCTGAGTGCACTAGCATCCCACTATAGCTTTGAGAACGTCAACTTCGGTTATTTTTTTATATCAAACTTTTTTTGAAAAATAAAAGAAAAATCATAAAAAGCGCCATATCTCAAAAACCAAGAAGGGTCTGAGTAGTCATACTTGGACACCAGATTGCAACCCTGGCAGCACCCTTTACATTGTTGAGAAAATCAAATTCAATAAAACAAATTGTGAAACAAAAATTTTGAGTTTTATGTTGCGAATGCATTCGCGCTCCAACAGATTTTAAAAGATCGAATTGAGTTAACATTTCAATCCTTGAATTGTTTTGGCCATTCAACAGACCAACATAGCGCTTTTTTTTACACAAGTGCCAAGTGAAAATTCTTAAGCATGGTACGATATAGCTTAAACATGCAAAATACTTTCGTTAAACTTGCAAAAATAATGCGTTGAAAAACGCTTAAACATGTCAACATTGGGACTTCTCAAAAATGTGTCAAGTGAAACGCCAATTAAATATTGTATATATAGATTGTTTTCTTGGTACACAATGTCTCAACTTACAAATCACACCGCATTGCTTCCCTTTTTGAATTAAACGCCTTGCTTACCTTTTTTAGCCTTGCTTTCCAACACCGCATTAGGGAATGCCTTGCTTCCCCACACCGCATTGCTTCCCTTTTTTTAAATGAAATGCCTTTTCAAAACTAGAATTCAATCACATTTTTCGTGAATTTTACACTTTGCTGTTCGATAGTGGAGTTGGCCTTCATTTCAAATCAAAAATCAAACCAAAAAAAGTAAATTTGAGCCTGAACAAAATCTCCATGACCTATACAAAAGTCTCAACTACGTTTATCGACTCTCAAAAAATGCCCACACCATGTTGACAGAGTATAACAGAATATTTACAAAAAAAAATTCAAGGGTCGATGGCCTAACGGTTTTATGGCTAGTTTCAGTTGATTAAACGCCTTCATATTCTCAAATATTCCGACCAGGGGCGGATCTAGGATTTTCTCGAGGGGGGGCGGATTTTCAAAAAAAATTCGAAAATTTTGACGACCTTTTTTTTTTTTTTAGATCGACCAAATTGATTTTTCGAGCTCTCCCAAAGCAGTGTTTTGCCCCTATTTTGGCTAAATTTTCTGCGCCGCAGGCAAGTTTTTGAAAAAACAGTCAAAAAAGCTGTTTTTGGGCACTTTTTGAAAAATTTTGACAAAAAAATCGCGTTTTTTTTGGCGCGCGCTCCCCCTCAAAGTTAGTATATATTGGCGCCGAAGGCGCCTTTAGAAAAATTTTAGGGTCGGTCGGGCAATAAATGGATTTCTGAAAAAGTATCAAAGGGGGGACCCTTTGGGTCGGCAGGGGGTCGAATCCCTGAGGGGGGGCGTCCGCCCCCCCCTAAATCCGCCCCTGATTCCGACCCATGTCCGAGGCAGCACACTATTTTTAAGATCTCAACTCGCTATTTTAACAACAGCTAAAAACGGGAATAAAACAAAAACAGACTCTCTCCACGGTAGTATTTTTTGCACAGGTCGCAAATATGGAAAGTAGCCGATAACTTTTTGATAACTATTTGATCTCCCATTTCGGTGATTTGGATGTATTTGCCGCTAAGAGTTACGTGTAATTATCTGACATAAACCGGACAAATAGCTTTGTTTTTTTTGCACAATATGGCTACAAACATTAAACATATGAAATGAAACCAAACATTTCATCGTAAAAAACGTGGCTATTTTTATTTTTCTCCCCAATATCGACTTTTTGCTATGTAAACTAAGGTTCGCTATGTGCAATTATAGTCATATTTGGCATACGAGCTAAAAAGCTTATTCCAAAATATTTGGTCTTCATATATACTTAAAATATATGGTTGGCAAACACTCGTTGCACCAAAAACTGGGTCTTTTCGGTTATAACCCCCTAAATGATGAAATATGAAAATTTGAAACCTTATAACAAAATCGGAGCGATATCACTAGGAAATTCAAGATATTAATAAAGGACTGGTCAAAACGAAGCATTTCTACTTTATTTAGCCTCTAACTAGCTTTTTTCTTCTCCATTTTTTTGCAGTTTTCTGCAGATAAATTTCATAAAAAGTATGCCAAAATACAGTTTTTTTATTGTTTATTAAGCATTTTTTGCATTTTTCCAGCTTCCATCTAGATTATTACATCTGTGTTCGCAAAAATTTTTTTGACATAGTTCCACAAATTAAAGCCCCTATGTTCTGATCTTAGTTTACTAGATTTGGCAGCGAAATAGATTTGCTGAAAAAAATATGTGTAATGTCTGCAATAAAAATAAATAACCTAACTAACTAAAATAACTAAATAACCCTATGTGACAAGCTACATAAATAACCCTTGTTGTGACAAGCTACATAAATAGTGTTTTTGTTCCATAAATAGTGTTGAAAATGGGGAAGAAATTTGTAGTCGGGTGTTTTACTTTTTGTTTCTCACGCAAAATCAGGTACCACAAACAATCACTGGAATGGGTTGAGTGACATATCATATTGAAGCACTAAGAACTTAATTTTTCTACATAAATAGTGTTAAAAATGGGGAAGAAATTTGTAGTCGGGTGTTTTACTTTTTGTTTCTCACGCAAAATCAGGTACCACAAACAATCACTGGAATGGGTTGAATGACATATCATATTGAAGCACTAAGAACTTAATTTTTCTCCCGTAGATTTAGTTTTCAATTTTTTAAGCGGTATTTTGGGAATAAACAACTCCAGATAACTGGGAGCTGTTGATTACTCCCAGATAATTGGGAGTAATAAAAAACTGGGAATAAACAACTCCATTTTTTTCGGGTTTCTTGTCATTTTTCGACAAACATTGTTGTGCAATTTGTGTTTCAGGAATATGGTCGAAACATTCTACTTAAAAAAACCAATTATTGATAAACTAATTTTTTCTCAAATTATTGTCTTTTTGTGCGTGGTGGATAAAAGGATCTGAACGAAGGATAAAAGGATCTGAACGACTTAGGTATATTCGACAGTCATAGTAAAATAGGCAAATTGGACAAGAGAAAGTAGCACAGAACACAGTGAAAACTCTGATGTCTGTTTTTTTTTGCAGGAAAACCGCGCTCAGGAAAAGTCTTCAAATTTGTTCGCTCTCAAATTTGATTTTGTTTGCGGATTGAATTTTGATTTTTCTTTAAGTTCATTTCATTACCTTTGTTGAACGGAAAGCAACTCCACTATCGAACAGCAAAAGCGTTTTGTCTTTTTGCACAAAACTTTTAAATTATTTAGAATATTTTTATTGGAAGCGGTACATGAAGTTTCCAAAGCAAGTTTTACCTTTGATATAATCAAGTTTATTTAGCCCAAATGAACAATTTTTGTACAACGAACACGAACATTACTCGATCGCTTTACTTGCTCAAAAGTAAACAAAAACTCGAACTTTGGTGGTCAAAACAATCCAAAATGAATTTTTGGCTCATGATATTTGGTCAAATGGAATTTTTTGGCTCATTTTTGCAAAAACCTGCTTCCGGTCATTCGTTGCGTCGTGAGTATTCAAACATTCATAAAACAAAGCCCACCCAAATCGGATGCTTTTTCCCCGATTCTTCACGAAAAAGGACGTACCAAAAATCTGGAACAAAAACTCTGGAACAATTTGAACTTTTGCTATCGTTTTTTGATCCCTAATCTTAATATAAAAATACATGAAATTTGAGAAATACTCGTAAGAAGAATTCCTTCAGCTAAAATGACTGTGTGCCAAATATATATTTTTCTACATCGCAGCAAACACTCAAATGTTTAACATCGTTACTATCAAATCAAGAGGCTGTTTAAACATCATGCATAAGAGATAAAAACGCAACAAAAACAAAGCAAAGTTATCGCTCAAAAAACACGCTTATAAGACAGGTAAAAAACTCAAAAATTGATCACATGGAAAAAAAGACTAGAACGCTGTAGAATTTTTACGATTTAATTGGAAAAAAAAAATTGTGACTGAATCAAAACGAAGAATTCAGCTTTTGAAAGTAGAGAAAAGAATATGAGCTATTCTTACATGAGTTACTCTGAAGTTAATAGCTCAGGGTGTTTTGGGCGTAAGATATTGTTTTAGTTTGTTGAAAGTGGACCAAGGCAACCATGGAGGACACGGGAGCTAGTTAGCTGATAAAATGGCGGAGCGGAAGTTAATTAAATGGTTGTTGGGCAAAAAGACTAGGCTAGGCTAGCTCGAAATGAGTAGAGGGAAAATAGAAAGACTGGGGGATAAAACTAGAATAAAGGTAGGAAAAGTAGTTTTTCAGAGCAAATTAAAAGGAAATAAATAAAAAGTAACCAACCAACCAACTAAAGTGAAAACAAATTGGAAGTGTGCTAAACTGCGCTCTGTGTAGTGTGGTTTATGCCGTGGTAGTGGTGAGGCTGTCGCGCTGCCTTAGTGCCTTGTGTGAGTAGGATGTCTTCTCTCCTATAGCTAGCTGGTAGTGATGCTACTCTCAGTTTTGAATAATTCCCTTCCCTTCCCTTCCCTTTACAGCATCACATAGCCTCCTCGCTTCAGCTATTGCTATTGCTATTACTTCTACCAATGCTACACTTGCTAATACGCCTCTGCCATTACCACCAAACACTACTACTGGTGCAACTGCAACTATGTCCCGGGGTGTAGACTTAGAAAACTAGTGGTGTTGAGAAAAACTAAGATGACAAAATCGGCTGCTCGAAATTCTCATCGTTATAATATCTCTCCCTATCCTATCTCTCTATTTCGCGTTTTCCTTTAGCTCCTACCAATATAATGACTACTTATTACGTACTAAATCCCTAATTCTAACTTACTACAATAGAAAAAAGATACTGTAATATTTGCAGGAACAAGACAAGGGCCGTCATGGTAATATTAATATTGCACAAGTATCCTATTGCTGTCTACTGAAAAATCGCACCGCCATTTTCAATGAAGCTTCGCGTTCGTTTAGTCCTACTAGCAGTGACGCTGGAAACACAACATCATAATTATATCCTATTCTATCCCTTCAACTAGTTGGATATCGGTGGCTAGCATATATTCCACGTCCAAACCATTAGAGGGTGAAGTGAGGAGCAACGCGTGAAAACAATCTGAAAAGAATAGTGCGGCAACGATAGCAATAATACTTTTCGACTCACCAGATTGCCTATGAGCAATATAATTAAGTACAGAAGGTAATAACACTAATCTTTCTATTCCCCTTTTGAATTGGATGGATAAGGTGCTTTTAATAACAACCGGCAATTGTCTTGGCCTTGCGATAGCATCTTTTACTACAGAGTTTAATCATCACTCTATTATGCTAGTTCGAGGGGAATAGAATCCTCACTTTTCCCAGCGGAACGAAATATACGTCATAAATCGCCAATCTACTGCTTCATTCACGAAGCACGGAGAGAGGAGATTGAAAGAAAAAAAATCTCCTATTTCCATCTTCATTTGCTCATTATGATACCAAGTATAATCGGCTATGAACTGCTGAAAACTTATGTTTGAAAAACATTTTCGGTTAGAAAACAACAGAGGCGGATCTAATCGAAGAAAAAAGGCACATTTATTAGACGAAATTCTCGCTTCAACTTAACAGCATACGAGTTACACTTCATAAAAACAATAGTGAATCCTAGCAAACTCCCTAGACATAACTGAAAATTGAACTAATTTGAAATAATAAATCGAAGCTGTATTTCCTGTTTCTCTATTATCGCGTTGTGCATGCAAAAATATCCGATTCAGAAATCATTCCAGATTAAAAATTTAATTACAGAGGCGTGTGTTGCACTGCACATGCAAAAAAAAGACAAATACAGAAAAAAACACAGATTTAGCATGCAATATTTTGGACTGTAATTAACTAAAGGCAACCCCATTGTCTTGGCATGGAGTAAGTTCAAAAGTAAGAGCCAAATTGTGGGAAAATTATGCATTTCAAAAATTTCGGTAATCCTACTGAGCTGAAAAATTTCATAAATGGAGTTGATACCATTGTAATGTTGTACAAACAATCGATCTCTTCGGTTCATTTGATGAATTAAAACTATTAGTAATCAAATGTCAAAACACATGCGTTTAAACATCCATTTCCGCCTCCTGCTTTATAAATGCCACCAGAAGAAGCACAATTAATTGCGATTTGAGTTGAAAAAATGTAGGCTTCTAATATCACACTACGCTACGCTTGGGTAAAAAAACCTGGCACGAACTACAGGGTGCAAACATGGAAAACAATCTGGCACCAGAGTATCTTGTATTTCACTACTTAGTCCTTGCGCATTGCCTTCGACTAGTTGCACGTTTTTTTAAAAAGCTTATACAAAATAAAAAACTGCTTCACTTATATTTATGGGAAGTCGGGTAACTCAAGATTTTGCTCAGGGTCAACCGGCCTAATTGAATTTTGAATTCACATTGCTGATTGCAGAAAATTTCAGCCAGAAAGGTTTCAATGGCTAACACTTCCTGATTATTGGGTAGCATTTGTTCAATTTGTCTGTTAGGCAAATCATGTTGGATAACTTGGGTCATTTCAGTGCTTTCTGAGAACTCGGACAAAAAATCTGAGCAATCTAGTGTGATAAAAACTGAAAGTTTTGAAAAACAACTTGAAAACAGAGGCCAATTGAACTATTCACCACTTGGGATACAAAAATGAATGACTACGATTAAAATCAATTCAAAAAGAACTTGAAAAAACTTCAACAAATCGATTTAGTCAATAGGATTTTAATAACTTTTCACAAAAACTCAAAATAACCGTTAAACATTACCTGCATAATAAAAATTAACATTGAGCTTTTGCAATGTAAGAAAGCAGTCGTACTTTAAAATGTACGTTCTGTAAAATAAGGCCAACAAAAATAAGCAGACAGGCAATAATCTGAACTAGCCGAAAATTTTCAGTTCGCAAAAAGAATAAATCTCCACTGGAACCGTTTTTCTGTGCTTTGTCGCCTCAATCATGTGCTCTACAACAACTTGGAAAACTAAATCTTCTAAGAGACCAGGTTGCGGGAACTTGAACGACAAAAATGGTCCGAAAAAGCATAAAAACTATATTTTGCAAAAAAGGACCCGGCCGGATTCGAACCACAAACCTTAGCCAACTGAAACACTTATGCTACCTTTATGTAAGATGCACCGAATGATTGATTAAAATTGAATTTACAATTACTTAAAGAAAACAAAGCAGAAAACACCTGAGCGGAACTCATCATGTCGATAAAAATTTCGAAAAATTCTAAGCTAAAAATATGTTGTCACCATTCCTTTCCGAACACACAACACCGCACAGAAAAATTTTATTTCTGCCATCAACTTTTTCCAGTCATTGTGCAAAAAAATTTGTGTTACTAGTGGCATTTTTACAGCAGGAGGCTGAATTGGATGTTTGAACGCATGTGTTTTGGCATTTGATTACTAATAAGTTCAATTCATCAAATCAACCGAAGAAAGCGATTGTTTGCACAACATTACAATGATATAAACTCCATTTATTGAATTTTCCAAATCAGGAGGATTACCGAAATTTTTGTAATGCATAGTTTTTACACAATTTAACTTTTTACTTTTGAATTTACTCCATTCCAAGACAATGGGGTTACCCTTAGTTAATTGTAGTCCAAAATATTGCATGCTAAATCTGTGTTTTTTTCTATATTTGTCTTTTTCCGTTTCTGTAATTAAATTTTTTATCTGGAATGATTTCGGGGTCGGATCCTTTTGCATGCACAATGCGATAACAGAGGAAAAACAGCTTTCACTAATTAGTACAAATTGGTTCAATTTTCAGTTATGCCCAGGCAGTTTGAGCTGCAACTCGAATGCTGTTAAGTTAAAGCGAGAATTTCGTCTATTAAAACTGCATTTTTCCTTCGATTAGATCCTCCTCTGTTGTTTTTTAACCAAAAATGCTTTTCAAACATAAATTTTCAGCAGTTCATAGCCGGTTTTACATGGTCCCATAATGATCAAATGAAGATGGAGAAAAAGCACACAACTCTAGTTTGCAAAAAATGTGTCCGGGCCGGATTCCAACCACAAGCTTTAGCCAACTGGAACAGTTATGCTACCTCTGCGTCAGATGAAGCGAATTGTTGATTGAACTTAAATATAATATTACCACAAACCAAGCCGACACTCTTCATGCCAAAAAGTATCTAAAACAAATTAAAGTCCCCATTCCCATTACAGCGCGCGCGCGCGCAGACACACGCACACACAATCACACTTCATCAGAAAACACGATAAGAGGCCACTAATCCGATATAACATAAGCCGAAACCTATTAATCCGAACAGAAAACAAAACAATTGAAGAGAAAAGATATTTTAAAATTAAGAACATGAAAAGAAAACTTTAATTAGGCCAGATATTTAAAAATGTTTAAAATAAATCTTGTGCAACATAAAGGCCCAGTATATAAAAAACCAAAAAAGCAGCATTTTCGGTTTTTCATTCAAAAACAGCTGCCGCAAATTAAATCATCAAGAAGCGTAATGATCAAAAAATTTCAGATGAGCCGCGAAAAACACGTTTGGAAATTTTGAGATTAAGATTCTTTTGAGTTTAAGATTTTAAAAAACTTATTGAAAAAATATTAATTTCACGATTATTTTTCAACTATTTCTCCAGAATCTTTTATGAGAGGTGCTTTTTCATTAACAGAACCCAATTTGAAAAAAAACCTTGGTCTAAAAAGAAATTTTCTATTTCACAGGAAAATCTATTAAAATTTGCTTTCGGAACCAAAAAAAATGAGTTGTTGCATATCAGGATAAAGGCTCCAGTGTGATACCACCTTTGGTATCACTGATTGTTAGTGGGAATAAAATCAAAGGTAAAGATAGATAAAGTGCTTTTGAGACCAATGATTATAAAAACTGCTGTCGGTTAACCAGCATCTTATTACAAATATTGCTGACGTCGGAAAATCAGAAAAGTTTTCGATGATGCAGGGATGACCTCAGTACCGCGTTGGCATTATGATTTAGGGTTAACAACGTCCATTTTTGCTCCCCACCCTAATTCATTTGCACCTATATGACATCCTAAAATGGCGTATTTTCTCAAAAAAGTCAACTTACATTTGCTTATTTGCCATATCTACAATTAAATGGTGCGGCCAAAAGTAAACGAACAAAAAGCAGCAGAAATTATAGCATTATACCAAAATTTTAGGAAAATTTTAGCAAAACTAGCAAATTAAAACTGAACAAGTATCAGCTGACAAATAATTTTGTCTGCTTAATCATTATAGAAAATAAGCTGAACTGAACAAATAATAATAAACTGATGAAAGGTAAAACTAATAAATTGACTTTATTTGTTGAAAGGAAGTAAGCGAGTTTTCACACAAATGGCAGTGCGATACAAATGGAATAAAAGGTATTATTCTATTCATCCAATTTAGTGAGAAAATAAAACAGCAGAAGCCTTTAAAATTACCACAACAAATGGCAGAGCTAGAGGATGCGCTACTCAATTGAATCGGAACAACAGGAATTAAAACTCGGCTGTTGTTTTTGGGGTCCTACCTCTATTTCTGATTCGCCGTCTGAGGCTCCGCTTAAGTAGTTCAGTCAGTCATTCCCCAAATAGTCTCAATTTGTATAGCAAGAAGAGAGCGTAAAAAGGCCAACTGGTAAGAAAGAGAGAAAAGAGGTACAAATTGAGAAGACAAGAAGGAAGGAGATTGCAAGTATAGACAGTAGTCCCTTCTCAACGCAAGAGGGGAACAATGCCACTAGGCAAGAATGAGTGGCCACTGATTACGTAGCTGCTGATGGTGAGTAGTGACGTAGTTACTAGCAGAAAAGAGGGAGGAAGGAACACCAACCAACCACTGAGAAAAAGAGCACCACTACAACTAAGGTAGACACAAAGGTTAACCAAAAATAAACACAGTACGCCATAAGGGAATCAAAACTGAAATCGAAGCCAAAGGCGGTTTCTATTTTCATCATCCCTTTTTCATTTTCATCATCAACATTAGCACTTGCTTCGAGTTCCTCACATCTCAAGCAGCAGTTTGAAGACGAGTTGAGCTTGAAAATTGATTCGATGTTATTTAGCAACTGATTTTCGGACGCTATTCACAATAACCTGCCCAAAAGATTTAGAAAAATAAATCAAGGTCAAACCACATCAGACATTTGGAAAGAAATGATAACGCATTGCAAAACAACATACGAAATATTATAAAAACGAAACAGGTGAAATGAAGTTACTATGTACGTGAATTTTCGATGTTCAACCTCAATGTTTTAGTTTCTTTACTTTTAACATTCTATCAACTATCGCTCTAATAGGGTCTAAACAGTTTCAAACCTAGTTTTTCACAGCAGCTCGGATCACAAATATAAGACTGATAAAATACCTAACTCAACGACTTTCTGGTGCCCAATTTTGCGTTAAAAAAAACAACCCATCACAAAGTTTCACATGCTGATCACAAAGTTTCACAATTTCAATGACTAAAAACTTGGAAATTGTGCTGATCTCAAGATGTGCTTCATTAAAGCGCACATAGAGCTGATGCTGATTACTCTGCACGACTGCATTGTCGGGCCAGTTTTTGGCTCGATTTTGTCATAATATTTATCAGAATTAAAACAGAGTTGCGGGCCCCCTGATAATTTTGGAATCCCTGCTATGAAAAACGCCTCTTTAGTTCAAAAAATGTCCAAATATAACATAGGCCGAAACCAGAGAATAAATCTACAAATTGAAAAAATGCATCAAAAACAATTTCAATTACCATGCAAACTACCTAGGTCAGTGATGTGGCACATACGCAGACAAACGACAGGCACAAAAATCTTTTATACTGAACATTTTCAGTTTTTTTTTCAAAACAACAGGTCCAAGCCGTCTCAGGCGTAGGCATTACCCCCAGACCAATTAAACCGGAGACGCTAAAAATTTGAATTCATTATGGACAAAAGAAGGCACCAACAGGAAATAACTCCAGATGAGTCCTGTGAACGAAGCGGTTTAGGAAAAAAAAGTATACTACCCGGTAGCAATACCCCAGTTAATCGCAAGGGTAATAAACAATAGGTTAAAATTCATGATAATGCCACTAATAAATTACTAGATTCGAAAAAAAAACAACTGGGGATGCCTAAAGATGAACAAGGTTAACCTTTAGCTTTGCAAAGAGCATAGAATAATCCGATCACAATCATTGAGAATTAACAAAAATCAAAAAAAAAAATTTTTTTTTCGAGTTTCCTGTTGTTTTGATTTAGCCAAAGAAACCATCTTGTAGGTATTAACAAAACTTTTTGTAGGTATTAACAAAACAGACACAAAACTTGTAGGTATTAATATGAAATATAAAAAACTAAAGGCATACACATATACAGAACTTGGCTTAATGCTTTCCAATTCATTACATGCAAAGTTCTGTATAAACTATGCAATTAAAAATGCGAGATAAATTGAGTTGAAAAATTTTTGAAATGCAGTTTTTATTGTTGTTTTGTTGTTTGACACGAATAACTTTTTCTCGATTCATTTGATGCATTAAAACGCATTAACTCTTTTAACTTATTACTAACTGAATTTCAAAGCATGTGCTATCAAAAGTCCGTAAAGCAGTCCCAATATTGGCACTAATAATTACGACTTAGATTGAAAAAAAAATCGTACTATTACACTACTATTTTTGGATCGATCTGAATTTTTTTCAATTACTTATTGCTGAATAATACTTGATAACTCGTTTAAATTTTTGATTTCATGGCAATCTAATCAATCTGAGATTCCGCTTTCAAGAAACATTGATTCCGTGTTCAAAATGATTCAGTGTTCAACAAAATAGTACAACCAACTTTCGGTTTAACAGTAATTTCATTTTCAGCGATTTAGAACGTCTCAGTTGCATTAATTTAAGAGATAAATTAAATTAAAGTATTCAAAGATAGCCAACAGACAGTTGGAAAATTGTAAAAAGAACGGTAACTCTTTTGAAATTTTTTCAACTTTACACGAAAACATTATATCACGTTAGAGCTCTTTGAAAGTAAAGAAATGTGTATGATTAAACGTTTTAAAAAGCCAACAGAGTTCGAAGAGAGTCAATGAACGCAAAAAAAAACTCGAGAATTAAAATATCGATGACTTTGAAGCTTTTTGAGTTTCAAGAAAAATTTAAAATTGACACTTTTTTGATAAAAATAATTCAATTTAAAAAACTGGATCAATAGGTAAAATTCTTATTCCGCTGGGAAATCAGAAAATTAAATTCCACTTTCAAAACTAGAAGTCGATCACGTTTTTGTGACCTTAACACTTTTGCTGTTCGATAGTAGGGTTCGCCTTTCTTCAAAAAAAGAAATGAACAGAACTTTGTAATAAATCATAAGTCAAACCACGAAAAAGTAAATTTGAGCCCGAAAAAATTTTAAGACTTCCCAGAAAAAAACTTTAAAAAATCACCAAGACATGTATAAGTTCACTAACTTTTCAGGGTAAACCAAAAAATTGAAATTATAGCAAATCGGAGCTGGTAAATTTACAAGCGACATAAAACAAATTTCGAATAGAACGGGTATTTAAAATGCTGACGTGCTCATCATATGTCTATCGGTTGACGACAGAACAGATTTGCAAACTGATACAGTGATTCTGTTAGACAAATTGGAAAAATCTAACATGAACAAATGTCAAGCGTAAATAAAATTTTTGTAATCGAAACAGGACTATCAAAATCTTGAAAATGATTTCACAATCGATCTCCTATGACCGATTTTGGAGAAGCAATGACACCTAGTTGAAAAAACTCACAGTTGGCCATAACTCATTCGTACTCTTTTTATATCCAGATATTCAAATTTTTGAAGAACTTAGAAAAGAACTGATATTTCGACTAAGAAAATGGACAAAATAATATTCAGACCGAGTGACAAGATGGGTCTTTAAATTATATTTTTCGACAAAATATTTTTTGTTAAGCCGGCATTGAAAATTAAGTAAATAAAACAAAAATTCGACGCGCCATTTTCATTCTCTAATTGGCAAGCGCAGCATGGGCTCTACAATACACCAGCTCTTATAATCAACTTTAAAAAAATGAATTTTCGAAAAATGCGAAATTTGATTTATGCAAAAACATCAAAACACCGAAGATGTAGACGCGATGTGGTCTCTTCAATATCAAAACTCTTCCAATAAAAATTGAAAAAATGAGTACTAAAGCAAACGAAAAATTTCATTTTCACAGTGCTTCATTCAATTGACAAGCACTTTAAATACTCACCTGGATGACTTGTTAAAATATCCGAGCCAGAAGATGTAGGTGGTTGACATTATGATTATTAGAAATACAGTTTTGATCTAGCTAAGCCATTTGACATTTACAAGAGTCGAAATTAATCTTTCCGCATAACAAAACAATATAACAACTAATTCATATGCATTTGAACCTGTGGTTTTGAAAATCAAATCAAAGAGTATGAACTCAGTGGGTCGTACCCAGTGAAGCGAGCTCAAAATTCGGGGATAGAAGCAAAGAAAAGAGAAATAAAGATCGAATCGATAGACAAGACAAGAGAAAGGAGTTACTAGCTAGACAGTCTCCAACCAACGAAGCATAAGTAAGAAGCACTTTGGTGTCGTCAGTCAGATCGATCAATGTTTACTTGCAGATAGAAGTTTATCAAACAAAGTGACTTTGACTTGACTTAGACTATTGCTACTAGCTAAACAAAATTGACAACTCAACAAGGAAACAGGAAAGACTAGGGAACAAATAGCACCTACATAAGTTGGTTTGTTCTAAATTAAGGAGTGCACATTGCGCAGGGAAATATCCCAATCCCCACCGCGCTTAAAAATATTTCAACTACAAAACATTCGACCCATGTGAGCAACTCAATTCTTCAATTTACCCTCGCCCCCATTGCGACTAATTTGCTATTTAAAGCAGTAAATTTAGCATTCCACGATGGCTGCAAGACTACATGTACTTCATAGAAATATACTTAACAGTTCATTGCTATAGCACATGACCGTCTCAAATCTTCACCAGCAAGGTTCTTCGATCGCTATAATGCAGATCCAACCAACGAAATAATCAAATGAAACAGCCTGGTATTCACCTTTTCCCCGATGGTAAAAACAATCAAAGGCCTGGTATTCACCTTTTGCCCGATGGTAAGAAAACCATTTCAATCGTCAATTAGTATACTTCATGCACTGGGAGAAATTTTTCGCTTTCTTGTTCTTCGGGGAACCTTTCAGACAGCCACTCGCAGATCCGTTTTCTACTACTTGATACTGCACGATGAAGACGAATGAGAGCTTTGTCGCACCACTTGGGATTGGCATCCGTTAATAATATCAGCCGGTTTTTGAATGCGTAAATTATAAACAAGAAAAATATCTTCAACCGTGTTTTATTTTTCAACTTTCCTAAACATCATTTGGAGGCTTAAGTTTTATAAAAAAAACGCCAATAACTACTGAAGAAAGATCATGAAATTGAGAAGATATTCAAAAAAAATTTCAAATTGATCATATTTCATGACTTAATGAGAAAATTTTCGGCTTGAAGTCCCTAAGTTTACGATTCGGCAGGAAGTCCCGTCGGCTTGATGTCCGGCACCCGGAAAAGATATCCAACACAGCTGGAAAAGAGTCAATAAACAAAAAACAACAAAGGAACAATGAACTAAGAAACGCAAGAAAACCGAAAAAAAACTGTTGTTTTAGAAAAAAACATTAACTTTTGAATTTCAAAATGGAACAAAACATGAATTAAAAGCTCCTTGAATTTCAAGAACAATTTATCATTGACAATTTTTTGATAAAAAATAACTCAATTAGAAAAAATAGATGAAAATGATAAGTACCGCTGGAAAATCTTTGAAATCAAATCCACTTTGGAAACTAGTAAACGTTCAAGTTTTTCGTGGCCTTAACTCTTTTGCTGTTCGATAGTGTAGTTTGCCTTCCTTTGAAAAAAGGAAATGAAGAAATCATAACTGAAACCATAAAAAACTGTCAGCACCTACATAATAGTCTTCATTACGTTCATTGAATCTTTAAAACTAATTCAGTTACATTTAAGGAAAAACAGATAATTCAGGGTTTCGCTCGGGGTCAAGCGGTCTTTTCCCAATGCTGCTAGCAAAAAAGAACCGTAAATTGTCCAATGGCTAAAGTTCTTTGAATAACTGAGAGATTTTTCATTTTACCTGTGAAGCAGATTATAATAGATAATGTGGGTGATTCACTTTTTCGGAAATTTCTGACAACCAAGTCCAAAGAAAAACAACTCCAAAGAAAAAAGGATAGGCGGTCGATGAAATAGACACATTTTTGAAAAAGACTAGCCCAATTCGAAAAAAGGATTAAAAAGTGTTTTTTATTCCGCTGAATAGTCAAAACATGAAAACCCCGTACTGAAAACAGGAGTCATTCGTGTTTTTTTTTGCGTGATTTGTGTTTTTCCTATCAGAGAGCATAATTAGAGCTTACAAATTCCAACCTGAATTAGTGCATGCAAAACGTTCAATGAAATTTAAACACATAGCCAACAAAAGTGGTCAATAAACTCAGAAAGCCGAACCAAAAACGACTGATCATATGAAAAATTGATTAATAAAAGAACCAATTACCTTAAACCTCTTAGGATTTCAAGACCAATTTTTGATCAAAGATTGTTTACGCCATATGCTTTGTTGTTACCGGAAAGCATACTTCGCTTTCCCCTTAGCAAATTAATTTCAAGTGATCAATTTAAACAAAAATCAAAACTCGAAAACTGAAAAATTTGAGCGAGCACCAACTCCAAGACATTCTCTGAAACAAAATGAAAACAAATGACAAGCTAAGTAAATGTCTTTACTTAGCTCAAGGGCACTTGAAAAATGAAATCAATTGCATTGGAGTCCCTAACTTGGCATCCATACAGTACTTGGTCCATGATTCGAGAATTAAGTGCAACTTGCAAGGTAATTGACTACTTATGTTAATCTGACAGTCAAAGACAAGGAAGAGCTTTGAATCGAGGTTTATGTTTCACACGCAAATTCAAATACCACAATTGAGACCGAGTGATCTATCATATTAAGTTCCTTTGCCATCTCAGACGTAACTCGAGCTGAAATAAAAAGCTAACTAAATTTAGTTCTCACGCTGCGGAGAAATTTGGCCGTAAAAATTATTACGAAAGCTCAATTTTAATGTGCTTTCCTAATAATATAACTCAACAGCAACTCAATTTAAATATTTCCCATCTACCATATAAGCAATTCTGGCATGATGTCATGTATTGCATATAAGTCACTTTAACTTGATAGATTACTTAATTCAATTTGATATTAAATTGGAGCTCAATCTTTTATTTATTGAACTATGTAAACAACAGCTGATGAAAATTAATAACAATCGTTGGAATGTTTGACTGAGCTGAAATTCAATCAAATAGAAATCAATTGAATTAAATCTTCTAATCATGCTCTAATGTGCCCCGACCAACTAGCGATGTTCCAGAAAATAAGAACCAAAACCAGCATCCTCCAAAGCAAGATAAGTCTTAACCGCTCAAGACTGATCTGAAGTTATGAACACAAATTGATTGCACCTGATAGCCAGTAGTGCTAATTAACATTCAAACAGCTAATATTAATTATCAATGACAATATGTCCGTATCACGCCATCCACCAGTAACGGTATATTACACTATATGAACAACAATTTAAAAAAAAACTGAGAAACTTTTACTGAAAACGTTCATTTTTTTGGAAAAAAATCACAAACTAAAGCAAAATTATCAGAGCTAGGACTAATTTAAACTTGAGAAAATTTCATGATTGACTCGGTTTTTTTTATACTTAATTTAATTTTGAACAAATTAAGGAGCGATTTCTCGTCGCATTCTTCCCACGTGTTTTCATTGAGAAGACATGGTATTAAAACTTCTAGCCATTAATGAATAAAGCAGTGCATAATCATACTGCAAGAGGATGCAAACGTTCAATAGCAGCAAGCAGGATTGCATATGTCAAGTTAATTTTTAATTCTGCGCAGAACAAAATCTTTTTTAAAGAACCTTTTTTAAGCTACTATATTTAGTAGACTGCTGTTTAAATCTGGCATTTCAGAGATGTAAAAATCTCAATACCTAATCAAGAAGCATCTCTACAATTAAAGAATTAAGAATGTTGTCACCTAAATACAGAGTTGATTCAAATTAATCGGACAAAACGAACATCATTTGAAATTTCAAATGCAATTTTCTCAAATTGGGTTAAGATTTGACAAAAAATTGAACAGAAGAAAAGTCGCTTAGAATTTCACCAGAATTTGTTTTCAAAAATGCTCAACCAAAATTTTACCCCAAAAAAGTATCTGTAGCTTTTTTTAATGTATCAAAAATTTAGTTGAAACTAGCAAGTTAATATCAAAAGCTAGTCATATCAAAAGGAGTTTCTTACACAGCGCAACAAAGTTCCAGAAAAAACTCCAAAAATCTGTAAAATCTGTTAAAAAAATCTTAAGTTGATAGCCAAAAAAGTCATTTTAACCATATATATAAATATAAATCAAATCATTGGCTAAAAACTGATTTCAAATGCTTTACGCAAATTTGTGGAAGTTTTACCCTTCTAATACATTGTAGGGCTGTATAGCTTCTTTTGATATAACTTTCTCATCAAATATTTTGATAGTTTTCAGCGTAATTTTTAATTGATTTAAAAAATGCCACAATGACCCTTGTTTTGGGTTCAATTTCGGTTGAGACTTTGGGGAAACAAATTGAACCAGATTAATTCTGTTGAAAATCTAAGCAATTTTTTCTCTTCGCTTTTTATCTAGTCTCAACCCATTTTGAGAAAAACGCGTTTGACATTTCAAATGTTGTTTGTAGTGTCTGGTGAATTTAAATCAGCACTTTATTATCAGATCAAGAGTAACGGATTATAACAGAAGCGGAATTGGGAAATAACCGCGAATAATTTTCAATAACGGGGACTTAACGGTTGAAAACTTTAACAGAACTTATTTAAGCAACTATTGATACTACCATACGCATTCTTTGACAGAAGGCTGACAGATGGCGAGCGAGAATACCATTCAATGCAAACGAAATGAGCACTATTTTTTCAGGTTTAAAATTCTTGACTGAAGTCTAAATGGCCAGTGGTATTCAATCTCTTTTATCTGAGCGCCAGATGCAATTTCAACGGAATATATTTGAAATACACCAAACTTCATTTACACCACAACAATGCCTTTTACCACATTTCAGTGATTAGCTTCAAGAGTTTGCTGAAATAGGGCCAATTAGGAGCCTCAAGAGAAGTAGCGAAAAACCCGAATACTTAACGAAAATAATATAAAAAAACACACTTCGACCGGATAAATTGCTATTAACTTACGGCATTGAATCAGTTCGGATCACATTCAACAGGAACATAGCAGAGTAACGGTTTCACAACGTTGAATGTATGCGATCATGTCAACCTAAATAGTTAACCTCCGGGTTAGGCCTTCGGGCTGGTTGACTAAAAAAAATTTCAGAAGATCTCATGGGACAATGAACGTGAGACTAATTGTTTGACAAAGTTTGAGAATATAAACATTTTAAATCGATTTAAGCCTGATTGGGAGTCTAAAATAAATTTCAGATGATCTAAAAAAACGTTAAAAAAGACACGTAAATAAATTTCAGATGACATAAAAAATCGTTAAAAAAGACACAAGTTGAAAAGTCGAAACTTGCCTGGAGAAAAAAGACCCGGAGGTTAATTATTTTGTCATTTTTATCGAAAGCTAGAACAATAACATTTAGGATTGACAAGTTAGCCCAAATTGATTAAACTGGATCAATAATTTTTTTATTACGCCCTGAAAGTTCCGACTGCCTTTTTAGGCCTTTGGACCGTTGTTCGCCTAGGAGAAATAGATGAGTTTTTAAAAAAATCATCCCTCGCACGCCATAAAAATTACTCAGTGATTGATTTTGCTTCCAGTAACGTAAAAATTACGGAACTTAGCCTACTTCAACATATTTTGAACAATTTCTTAGACGGATTATATCTCCGCGTACGCGGTAAGAGCTCGAAAAAGATCGCGCGGTATTTGGTTCAAATTGGCAATCTTTAAACCCCCATATTCACAGCCTAATAAATAGTTTCACAGAAGGCAACTGACAAACTCAAAAACTGAAACTATTGGTGTAACAAATAAACGCCAATTCGGGAAACACATATTCTGACGGTAACAACTATCCACCTCTACGTCATTGAGATCAAACTCAAAAACCCGAATTTCCAAGCCCGAAAACAAGCGAGGCTGCGCAGTGTTGACTCCATGTGAAGAAACTGATTATATATCGCAGAAAATACAAGCTGCCGTAGAACAGTCACAGCAGAAAATAGTTCCTGAAATTGTTGAGCCTCCCAAAACAAAAATAATTGCCTCTATTCAACAAGCCGTCAAAACTGCTGTAGCTGGAACAAACGAGGAAATAAGGAAAGCTTTATATCCAACTATTAAAGAACAATCAAACAATTAATAATTGAAGACGCTGTCAGAGTCGGAAAATTAGAAAGCCACGATCGGCGCGACAACATACGTATTTTAGGATTGCCAATAAAAGAAACCAGGGAAAATTCTGACAAAACAATTGATAAAGTTATTGAAATAAGAAAAAAGTGACAGCTTTGATATTTCAATTGACCATAGGTAACCGACGCGAAACAAAATAGTCGAGAAAAACCAATGATCGTGGGCTTCAATCGAAGAATTGCCAAAGTTAACATACTAAAAAAAAAATTGACTGAGAACGAGCATACAAGAACCATCAAAATATCTGAAGACCCGAGCCTCCCACGATTAAAGTTAATGCAATTGATTCGGAATGATCATAGAATTCAGTCGAGCTGGAATAAAGAAGGAGCCATATTTCGTCAATGGAAGAATGGTCAACGTGTTGAACGAATAAATAGGCTGTACGAAGGTGGTGAGTTCCTGGGATACAGCTATAAAGACATGAGCCGCTATCAAAACGGAGTTTTTCAGCAAGAGCATACTGCACCAGAAACCTAATCAATTATCACGAAATCCTTTGTCTTCAAATTTGAAAATGCTAAATCCTCAAACACTAAAGTTGCAAGCGTTTTCCATTTTAGTTTAAGATCTCTACGTGAACATTATGATGAACTGGAAGCAAAAAAAAACAGCCAACCTTGAATCGCCACCTGATTTATTATGCCTGAGTGCAACCTGGCTTCAAGAAGCCGACAATATTAAATGCTACAAGCTCACTGGTTACAACACTATACTTAACAAAAACGGAACGTACTTAACAAGAACGAAGGAGTGGTCTTAGCTCAATGAAACAACAATGTTACACTCAATGAAGAAAACCCAAGCGTGTCAGCAGAAAATTTCCTATTTCACGTGAATATATTCCATGAAAGTTTTATAATCCTCGTTGTTTATAATCCGCCGAAAGCCGATAAGTTTTGCTTCCTTGAAAAATTAGATAAAACTCTTGAAGCTTTATCAATCAAAAAGTATCCTGTTATAGCCTACGGTATAACAGATATTTTAAAGGCGAGTACGAGATAACATGTCTTTTTCTGATTACGCTCCGATGACTTATGAGTTTTTTAAATCACACATAAAAGACGAAGATACTAAAACTTATCGTGATACTGGTTTTCTGAAACCGAAACTGAGCGTTGAGAGCTTTATTCAGGAGATATCTAAAAAATGCAAACAATTAACTATTCAGAATGATTGGATGGCTGCTTTCGTCAGTTTGAATCAAAAAATTATTTAAGTATTAGAATTAGATCAATTTGCTCCTTAAAGATCATCAAGTTCGAAGAAAAGAAAAGATAAGTGTCCATGGATCACTAATTATAAAAATTTGATCGCAAAACGGAGCCGGCTACATAAAGCATGATCAAAAGATAAATCAAACCCGACTGCAAGAATTTGATTCCAAATTGCAAGGAAGAAACAGAGATTGAAATTTTGAAAGTAAAAAGCAACTAGCGCATCAATCGCACCTCCGGTGCTACAAAACCATTCTTCAGAAAACTGACAAACCATAATTCTCGAAAAATAAAAGGATTGCGCACTCATACTTGAACGCCAGATTTGCAACCCCTGAATGAACCCTGACAGCACCTCACTATAGGGTTGAGAATCTCGAAAACCAAAAGTATTTGAGCAGTCATACTTGGACGCTAGATTTGCAGCTCTTGAGTGTAGACCAATATGACCCCATTAAAGGGTTGAAAAAATATAGTTAGATTAGTTTTTTTGTATATCTAAGTTTGTTGAAAAAAAGAATAAAATTTTAAAAAACGTCACATCTCGAAAACCAAAAGGATTTGAGCAGTCATATTTGAACGCTAGATTTGAAGCCCTTGAGTGTACCCCGATAGCACCCCACTATGGGGTTGAGAAATTCAAGTTCGGTTAGTTTTTTTATAATTCAGTTTTTTGGAAAAAACTGAAAAAATCATAAAAAACGCCATATCTAGAAAACCATAAGGATTTGAGCAGTCATACTTGGACGCTAGATTTGCAGCTTTTGAGTGTAGACCAATTTGACCATTATGGGGTTGAAAAAATCAAGTTAGATTAGTTTTTTTATATATCTAAATTTGTTGAAAAAAAAGACAAAATTTTAAAAACGTCATATCTCGAAAACCAAAAGGACTTGAGCAGTCATATTTGAACGCTAGATTTGAAGCCCTTGAGTGTACCCCGATAGCACTCCACTATGGGGTTGAGAAATTCAAGTTCGGTTAGCTTTTTTATAACTAAGTTTTTTGGAGAAAAATGAAAAAAAAATCATAAAAAACGCCATATCTCGAAAACAATAGGGTATTGAGCAATCATACTTGGACGCTAGATTTGCAGCCTTTGAGGCTACACTGATAGCACCCCACTATGGGGTCGAGAAATTCAAATTCGGTTACTTTCTTTTCATATCTCGAAAACCATACAGATTTGAGCAGTCATACTTTGAGCTAGAATTCAGCTTTTGAGCGTACCCAGATAGGGCCTGAATATAGGAGGGTTGAGAAAATCGAAAATCAAGTTCGGTTAATTTTTTTATATCTTAGTTTTTTGAGAAAAAAATAAAAAAACATAAAGAAACCATATCTCGAAAACCATACAGATTTGATCAGTCATACTTGCACGCTAGATTTGTGGCCCTCGAAAGTACCCCGATAGCACCCCACTACAAGGTTGAAAAATTCAAGTTCCGTTAGTTAATTACACCTAATTTTTTTTGAAAAAAGAGAAAAATTTTAAAAAAGGCCTTATCTCGAAAACTATAAGGATTTGAGTAGTCAAACTTGAACGCTAGATTTATAGCCTTTGATTGTACCCCGATAGCACACCACTTTAGGGTTGAAAAATTCAAGTTCGGTTAGTTTTTTTATAACTAAGTATTTTGGAAAAAAAACGAAAAAATCAAAAAACGCCATATCTCGAAAAGAAGAGGGATTTGAGCAGTCATACTTGGACGCTAGATTTGTAGCCTTTGTGGCTACACTAATAGCACCCCACTATGGGGTTGAGAAATTCAAATTCGGTTAGTTTCTTTTCATATTTAAGTTTTTTGGAGAAAAATGAAAAAAAAAATCATAAAAAACGCCATATCTTGAAAACCATACAGATTTGAGCAAACATACTTTGAGCTAGATTTGCAGCTTTTGAGCGTACCCCGATAGGGTCTCAAAATAGGAGGGTTGAGAAAATCGAAAATCAAATTCGGTTAATTTTTTTATATTTAAGTTTTTTGAGAAAAAAAAAAATAAAGAAACCATATCTCGAAAACCATACGGATTTGAGCAGTCATACTTGAACGCTAGATTTAGAGCCCTTGAAAGTACCCCGATAGCACCCCACTATGGGGTTGAGAAATTCAAGTTCGGTTAATTTTTTATATCTAAATTTTTTGAAAAAAAAACAGAAAAAAATTTAAAAAAAGGCCTTATCTCAAAAACAATAAGGATTTGAGCAGTCATACTTGAACGCTAGATTTATAGCCTTTGATTATACCCCAATAGCACACCACTTTAGGGTTGAGAAATTCAAGTTCGGTTATTTTTTTTATAACTAAGTATTTTGGAAAAAAAAACGAAACAATCAAAAAACGCCATATCTCGAAAAGCAGAGGGATTTGAGCAGTCATACTTGGACGCTAGGTTTGTAGCCTTTGTGGCTACACTGATAGCACCCCACTATGGGGGTTGAGACATTCAAATTCGGTTAGTTTCTTTTCATATCTAAGTTTTTTTGAGAAAAAGGAAAAAAAAATCATAAAAACCGCCATATCTCGAAAACCATACAGATTTGAGCAAACAAACTTTGAGCTAGATTTGCAGCTTTTGAACGTACCCAGATAGGGCCTCAAAATAGGAGGGTTGCGAAAATCGAAAATCAAGTTCGGTTAATTTTTTATATCTAAGTTTTTTTGAGAAAAAAATAAAAAAACATAAAGAAACCATATCTCGAAAACCATACGGATTTGAGCAGTATACTTGGACGCTAGATTTGTGGCCCTCGAAAGTACCCCGATAGCACCCCACTATAGGATGAAAAATTCAAGTTCGGTTAGTTATTTATATCTAATTTTTTTGAAAACTATCAGGACTTGAGCAGTCAAACTTGATCACTAGATTTATAGCCTTTGATTGTACCCCGATAGCACACCACTTTAGGGTTGAGAAATTCAAGTTCGGTTAGTTTCTTTTGTATGTTAGTTTTCTGAAAAAATTTAAAAAATCATAAAAAACCACATATCTCGAAAACTAAAAAGATTTGAGCAGTGATACTTGAACGCTAGATTTATAGCTCTTGAGTGTACCCCGATATCACTCCACTATGGGGTTGAGAAAATCAAGTTCGGTTAGTTTTTTTATATCTTAATTTTTTGGAGAAAAAAAACCGAAAAAATCAAAAAAAAAAACACCATATCTCGAAAACCATAGGGATTTGAGCAGTCATACTTGGACGCTAGATTTGCAGCTTAGGCGTGTACCCCGATAAGACCCCACTATAGGGTTGAGAAAATCAAGTTCGGTTAGTTTTTTTATATCTTAATTTTTTGGAGAAAAAAAACCGAAAAAATCAAAAAAAAAACACCATATCTCGAAAACCATAGGGATTTGAGCAGTCATACTTGGACGCTAGATTTGTAGCCCTTGAGGCTACACTGATAGCACCCCACTATAGGTTTGGAAAATTCAAGTTCGGTTAGTTTTTACATATCTAAGTTTGTTGAAAAAATGGAAAAAAATTTAAAAACGTCAAATCTCGAAAACCAAAAGGATTTGAGCAGTCATATTGAGTGTACCCAATAAAAAAAATTGACTGAGAATGAGCATACAAGAACCATCAAAATATCCGAAGACCAGAACCTCCCACGATTAAAGTTAATGCAATTGATTCGGAATGATCATAGAATTCAGTCGAGCTGGAATAACGAAGGAGCCATATTTGTTCAATGGAAGAATGGTCAACGTGCTGAATAACATGTCTTTTTCTGATTACTCTCCGATTACTTGAGTTTTACACACCACACTTAAAAGACGAAGATACTAAAACTTATAGTGATACTGGTTTTCTGAAACCGATACTGAGCGCTGACAGCTCAGGAGATATCTAAAAAATGCAAACAATTAACTATTCAGAATGATTGGATGGCTGCTTTCGTCAGTTTGAATCAAAAAATTATTTAAGTATTAGAATTAGATCAATTTGCTCCTTAAAGATCATCAAGTTCGAAGAAAAGAAAAGATTAGTGTCCATGGATCACTAATTATAAAAATTTGATCGCAAAACGGAGCCGGCTACATAAAGCATGATCAAAAGATAAATCAAACCCAACTGCAAGAATTTGATTCCAAATTGCAAGGAAGAAACCGAGATTGAAATTTTGAAAGTAAAAAGCAACTAGCGCATCAATCGCACCTCCGGTGCTACAAAACCATTCTTCAGAAAACTGACGAACCATAATTCTCGAAAAATAAAAGGATTGCGCACTCATACTTGAACGCCAGATTTGCAACCCCTGAATGAACCCTGACAGCACCTCACTATAGGGTTGAGAAATTCAAGTTCGGTTAGTTTTTTTATAACTAAGTTTTTTGGAAAAAACTGAAAAAATAAAAAAAACGCCTATCTCGAAAACCAAAAGTATTTGAGCAGTCATACTTGGACGCTAGATTTGCAGCTCTTGAGTGTAGACCAATATGACCCCATTAAAGGGTTGAAAAAAAAATAGTTAGATTAGTTTTTTTGTATATCTAAGTTTGTTGAAAAAAAGAATAAAATTTTAAAAAACGTCACATCTCGAAAACCAAAAGGATTTGAGCAGTCATATTTGAACGCTAGATTTGAAGCCCTTGAGTGTACCCCGATAGCACCCCACTATGGGGTTGAGAAATTCAAGTTCGGTTAGTTTTTTTATAATTCAGTTTTTTGGAAAAAACTGAAAAAATCATAAAAAACGCCATATCTAGAAAACCATAAGGATTTGAGCAGTCATACTTGGACGCTAGATTTGCAGCTTTTGAGTGTAGACCAATTTGACCATTATGGGGTTGAAAAAATCAAGTTAGATTAGTTTTTTTATATATCTAAATTTGTTGAAAAAAAAAGACAAAATTTTAAAAACGTCATATCTCGAAAACCAAAAGGACTTGAGCAGTCATATTTGAACGCTAGATTTGAAGCCCTTGAGTGTACCCCGATAGCACTCCACTATGGGGTTGAGAAATTCAAGTTCGGTTAGCTTTTTTATAACTAAGTTTTTTGGAGAAAAATGAAAAAAAAAAATCATAAAAAACGCCATATCTCGAAAACCATAGGGTATTGAGCAGTCATACTTGGACGCTAGATTTGCAGCCTTTGAGGCTACACTAATAGCACCCCACTATGGGGTCGAGAAATTCAAATTCGGTTACTTTCTTTTCATATCTAAGTTTTTTTGGAGAAAATGAAAAAAAAAATCATAAAAAATGCCATATCTCGAAAACCATACAGATTTGAGCAGTCATACTTTGAGCTAGAATTGCAGCTTTTGAGCGTTCCCAGATAGGGCCTGAATATAGGAGGGTTGAGAAAATCGAAAATCAAGTTCGGTTAATTTTTTTATATCTTAGTTTTTTGAGAAAAAAATAAAAAAAAACATAAAGAAACCATATCTCGAAAACCATACAGATTTGAGCAGTCATACTTGCACGCTAGATTTGTGGCCTTCGAAAGTACCCCGATAGCACCCCACTAAAAGGTTGAAAAATTCAAGATCCGTTAGTTAATTATATCTAATTTTTTTTGAAAAAAGAGAAAAATTTTAAAAAAGGCCTTATCTCGAAAACTATAAGGATTTGAGTAGTCAAACTTGAACGCTAGATTTATAGCCTTTGATTGTACTCCGATAGCACACCACTTTAGGGTTGAGAAATTCAAGTTCGGTTAGTTTTTTTATAACTAAGTATTTTGGAAAAAAAAAACGAAAAAATCAAAAAACGCCATATCTCGAAAAGAAGAGGGATTTGAGCAGTCATACTTGGACGCTAGATTTGTAGCCTTTGTGGCTACACTAATAGCACCCCACTATGGGGTTGAGAAATTCAAATTTGGTTAGTTTCTTTTCATATCTAAGTTTTTTGGAGAAAAATGAAAAAAAAAATCATAAAAAACGCCATATCTTGAAAACCATACAGATTTGAGCAAACATACTTTGAGCTAGATTTGCAGCTTTTGAGCGTACCCCGATAGGGTCTCAAAATAGGAGGTTTGAGAAAATCGAAAATCAAGTTCGGCTAATTTTTTTATATTTCAGTTTTTTGAAAAATAAAAAAAATAAAGAAACCATATCTCGAAAACCATACGGATTTGAGCAGTCATACTTGAACGCTAGATTTAGAGCCCTTGAAAGTACCCCGATAGCACCCCACTATGGGGTTGAGAAAATCAAGTTCGGTTAGTTTTTTATATCTAAATTTTTTGAAAAAAAAGAAAAAACTTTAAAAAAAGGCCTTATCTCGAAAGCTATAAGGATTTGAGCAGTCAAACTTGGACGCTAGATTTGTGGCCCTCGAAAGTACCCCGATAGCACCCCACTATAAGGTTGAAAAATTCAAGTTCGGTTAGTTAATTATATCTAACTTTTTTGAAAAAAAAACAGAAAAAAATTTAAAAAAAGGCCTTATCTCGAAAACAATAAGGATTTGAGCAGTCATACTTGGACGCTAGGTTTGTAGCCTTTGTGGCTACACTGATAGCACCCCACTATGGGGGTTGAGACATTCAAATTCGGTTAGTTTCTTTTCATATCTAAGTTTTTTTGAGAAAAATGAAGAAAAAAAAATCATAAAAACCGCCATATCTCGAAAACCATACAGATTTGAGCAAACAAACTTTGAGCTAGATTTGCAGCTTTTGAACGTACCCCGATAGGGCCTCAAAATAGGAGGGTTGCGAAAATCGAAAATCAAGTTCGGTTAATTTTTTATATCTAAGTTTTTTTGAGAAAAAAATAAAAAAACATTAAGAAACCATATCTCGAAAACCATACGGATTTGAGCAGTATACTTGGACGCTAGATTTGTGGCCCTCGAAAGTACCCCGATAGCACCCCACTATAGGATGAAAAATTCAAGTTCGGTTAGTTAATTATATCTAATTTTTTTGAAAAAAAAATTTTTTAAAAAGGCCCTATCTCGAAAACTATCAGGACTTGAGCAGTCAAACTTGATCACTAGATTTATAGCCTTTGATTGTACCCCGATAGCACACCACTTTAGGGTTGAGAAATTCAAGTTCGGTTAGTTTCTTTTGTATGTTAGTTTTCTGAAAAAATTTAAAAAATCATAAAAAACCACATATCTCGAAAACCAAAAAGATTTGAGCAGTCATACTTGAACGCTAGATTTGTAGCTCTTGAGTGTACCCCGATATCACTCCACTATGGGGTTGAGAAAATCAAGTTCGGTTAGTTTTTTAATAACTAAGTTTTTTGGAAAAAAACTGAAAAAATCATTGAAAAATCCATATCTCGAAAACTATAAAGATTTGAGCAGTCATGCTTGGACGCTAGATTTGCAGCTTAGGTGTGTACCCCGATAAAACCCCACTATAGGGTTGAGAAAATCAAGTTCGGTTAGTTTTTTTATATCTTATTTTTTTGGAGAAAAAAAACCGAAAAAATCAAAAAAAAAAACACCATATCTCGAAAACCATAGGGATTTGAGCAGTCACACTTGGACGCTAGATTTGTAGCCCTTGAGGCTACACTGATAGCACCCCACTATAGGTTTGGAAAATTCAAGTTCGGTTAGTTTTTCTATATCTAAGTTTGTTGAAAAAATGGAAAAAAATTTAAAAACGTCAAATCTCGAAAACCAAAAGGATTTGAGCAGTCATATTGAGTGTACCCAATAAAAAAAATTGACTGAGAACGAGCATACAAGAACCATCAAAATATCCGAAGACCCGAGCCTCCCACGATTAAAGTTAATGCAATTGATTCGGAATGATCATAGAATTCAGTCGAGCTGGAATAACGAAGGAGCCATATTTGTTCAATGGAAGAATGGTCAACGTGCTAACCGAACAAATAGGCTTTACGAAGATGGTGAAATCCTGGAAAACAGCTTGAACGACTTGATGAGTTGCTATCAAAACCGAGTTTTTCAGCAAGAGCATAATGCACCAGAAACCTAATCAACTTTTCAAAAAATCGTTTGTGGCTTATTCCTCAAACACTTAAGTTGCCAGCGTTTTCCATTAAATGTAAGATCTCTACGTGAACACTACGATGAACTGGAAGCATTAACAGCGAACCATGAATAATATCAAGATGTCATCGAACGAAATGACTATGAACAGCTGGTCACAAAACCAACAACAATTGCAAATATAAGTGAAATTCTTTAACATCACTTCATTGTTAAAGACTTAAAAGTCAAATCTGCTCAAGTACGAGATAACATGTCTTTTTCTGATTACTCTCCGATTACTTGAGTTTTACACACCACACTTAAAAGACGAAGATACTAAAACTTAGTGATACTGGTTTTCTGAAACCGATACTGAGCGCTGACAGCTTCAATCAGGAGATATCGAACGATGCAAAAAATAAACTATTCAGAATCATTGGTTGATTGCTTTCATCAATTTGAATCAAAGTATAATTGAGTATGAGATCAATTTGCTCTTTTTAGATCATCAAGTTCGAAGAAAAGAAAAACCAAGTCTCGATGGATCACTAACTTTAAAAAATGATTGCAAGATGGAACCGGCTACATAGAGCATGGTCAAAAAAAAATCAGCCCCATCTGCAGGAATTCGATTCGAAACTGCTACGAAGAAAACTGAGATCGAAATTTTAAAAAACAAAAAGCAATACTATTATAATCAAAACTTTAAATGAAATTACGGGAATTGCATGTGGCAAAACAGATTAAAATTCTTTCAATAAAAACACAAACGGAGAAAAAATTGACCTTGCAAACAAATTAAAATTTTTTTCTCAACTATCGGTTTTAACCTGTCCAAAGAAATACCAAAATCTAACTGAGCGCAAATCCATGAGAAAACCAATTTTTGTATCGGCTTTATAAAGAAGGATCAAAGCTCATTTTAGAAAAATACTGTCCAATATCCATTCTCATAACCTTGAATGAAAATTTCGAGCGTGCTATGTATAACAGAGTATACGAATACCTGGAAAATTATTCGCTAATCTATGTCAAACAGTTTGGTTTGAAAAAAAATCATACTGCTTTTGTGGCAATTGCAGAAGTTACCGGAAAAATACGCCTGGATAAGAAAAATCAATAAAGGAAACTGTTTTTCTTGACTTGAAGAAGGCGTTTGATACACTTGGTCAAAAAATGTTTTTAAAAAACCAAAAATGCTTACAATAAGTGGCCAGACATTACTATGGTTCAAACGCTACCATAAAAAAATCGTAACCATTAAGTGCAAATCGAAAAACCAGATCTTTAAGGCTTGAAGTTAAATTGCGGCGTTCAAAAGAGTTCCTTTTTGAGACACCTGTTATTCATATATATCAAAGACCTACCCAAAGTTTGCTATTCGTGCGAAGTTTTTTCATTTGCAGATGATACAAACATTACAGGTCTAAATTGCTGAATTGAAAGTTTCAATAACGATCTCAAAGCGGCGAATGCATGGCTAAATATTAAAAAATTATCACTAAATATGGATAAACCTGTGTATTTAAACTTATCCTCACTTAATGCTTCCAGTTCTCTCTTATACATCAATAATTTACCTCTAACAAGCATTTCTTCATGCAAATATCTCGGTGCTCATGTTGATTCTAAGTTATCAATCAATGATCATATTAATTGCCAGCGGAACAAAATCAGAAATGCGGGATTGTTTCAAAAATGCGTCAATATGTTCCAAAATCGATTTTACTTCAGTACTATAGATCAAATATTAAGTCAAATTTGCCATACGGAATTCTCGTATATGGTTGCACCGGTTATACTCAGCTAATGCCACTTTTGATGATACATGAAATATATTTGCGCTTGAGTCATTTCAAACGAAATTATGATAGCATTCGTTCGTCTTTTTTTATTGAAAAAAAAAATTTCAACTATTCACAAGCTATATGTCTACGGACTTCTCAAATTTGTATTGAGATCCCTTGCTGGACTTCATTGTGAAAATTCTTTTAAATAATCTTTTCTGTTTTGAGAATCTGTTTATATGACACGTATAGAAAGTTATTTTCCCTTTAAAAGACCAAACTTAAAAAGTCGAATACAACGAGCTTCGATCAGTTTTAGGCGATCGAAAATTTTCAATATGTTGCGCGACAATAACTTAGTTATTGACTTTTTCGACAATTTAACTCATTCTGGTAATCAATCTGTGGCTCATAATCAACGTGATTTATACATTTTGAGCAATGAAGACATCGTTAAATATGTATTTGCAGGTGACTGCTTATGTTTTTGCTTCCGTCTAGCGTTGATTTCAGGTGCCGTATAGTTTTCTGATTACTTGGGTTTTCAATTAGTCTAATTAGTTTTCAAATTTCACTGGTTACTGCCGCTTGAGCTCAATTAGGCGCCCAACGTCAAAATGTCCTCCATCCAATTTTCTTGGTGTCAGGGAGACTTTAGAGACGAGGTACAGTTAGTAGATGCAGTAACCGCCAAGTGAACAAGTTCAAGTTTTACAATTGAACCGAACAAGGGGGCTACGACTAGCGAGTTTCTGAAGAGTATAAGAACAAATTCAGTTTTTCTTTTTCTTTTCAATTTTCAGCCAATTGTGTCAAGTTTGTATACTTACACCGGCTATCTTAAGGTGTATATCATCAGGAAATTGTCTTATGTACCACTAAAAAGGTTCAGTTTATTGAACGACATTTTTTTGTTAAAGTGAAAAGCTACTTTTTTTGCTACCGTCGTTCTTCAGAAATGGCATGCTCTTGTTATTAGGTTTATTCGAATGTGTTCGAGTTTAGGCCAGCATCCTGTAATCCAAATGGCATCGTTCGCTGTCCTCTCCGAATTGCTAACAAATTTGTTTAAGTATTTTTAGCTAATATGCCGTTGTGTAACAACGAGAAATTAATTCTTCTTCTGCATAACTTTATGAAAAAAGATCACAGGTAAATAATCTAAAAGCCAACCAAGCTTTTATGCACCATTCGCATGTTTAATAGTGGAGATTGAATGATTTTGAAAAACAATCGTACGTCATACCACAGAACGAACAAATGAGCATTAAAAAACCTAGAAAACCTAACAACCTGCATAACGGTCTATTACCTTGGCTATCTTATTTTCTCGAAAGAAAGCCGCCCCAATTAAAAGATGCCCTCGAATGAGAGACGCATTAATTTGTAAAATGGAAAAAAGAGACCGTGTTCTCAAATTTCTACAAACAATAATAACTTTTCTTATCGAATGAACTCAACGCAGCTTTTATTCGAGAAAACACGGTATGTCCACTTTTCAGTGTCAATCACTATGTAATACATGGATTATTATTACAGCGCGAAATTTTCGTGTTATATTGATTTACACAATGAGAAAATTACACAATGAGAAAACAAAGGGCAAAACGGTGTAGAAATTTTACAAAATTAATAGAAATAAATCAGCTTTAAAATGCAACATCTTTGATGACAAATATTTTCGAAATAGATGAAAGCAATAAATAAACTCACAGCTCTTTTTGTGATGTCTCAGTCGCTGCGCCTAAAAATTTGAAATCTAGCCATGACTAAACCTGAAAAACAGAAATTTGTACTGACACATTTCTAGGGTAAAACTGTTTAGCGGCAGCAGCCGAGTGAGATAAAATGCGCGCTCTTTAACACAAATGTCGTGGGTTCAAATATGACTTCGGTCACGGTTGGAGGGGTCCCAGTGGCATTCGACTCCTCAAGACATGACCGGCTATGGCAAAATCAATGACATTGATCTTCCCCGCGGAAGCAAGGCCCAAAATAATAAGGAGCGATTAGGACCGGAGGGCAAATAAAAAAAGTAGAGACTGCTCCTAATCGACTCATTTAAAAATTGTGCAACAGATTAAACTTTGTTTATTTGCATACAACTACGAACCGAATTGAAAATAAGTCACATAACACCATAGTCCTAACAAATATTTCATTCAATTGATTTTCAAGATATCACATTCAAAGAGGTGGCCAGCACTTTACTGTGGGCTTTCCGTATTACATCATTTACTTTGTCTTTATCAGACTCATTTATGAATCCCAAATCGACCAATTCTTGCGACAAAATCGGCAACTCAGTGCCTGAGAACTGACTGTTTAAAAACCGTGTCGTGTTATCATCAAGTTTCAACTTCAAACTGATGTCAAAATTTGGAATGGAACTTTCTAGAATATTTCCAGCAGAAGCGTCTTCAGCATTGATAGCACCAGTTGAGGATTCTTGTTCCTTACTTTTCGAAAAATGCACTTCACATGACATTGATACTATCATCCGCATCTCGGGATCCGGAGCTTCTCCCGAACTGTCTCCGGCAGTGGCGTTGTCGTTCTCTTCAACACTGGACGCCTGAGACAATTTCTCCAAACGTTTCTTCACAGCGTAATTTGTCAGAGGGAATAATCCTTGAGAAACATCTTCCAAAAGCTTTTCTAGGTCATTCTGAGGTAACTTTCCATACACGTAAGAAGCATAACTTCCTCCACTGGTGGGGTTGCTCTTGATACTTGCAAATACATCATTTGGTTGACGTTTGTTTTTGTACAAAGGGTTATCTTGTAATTGCAAGTCGTGATTTGCCACTACGTGTGCAGATAACAATTTCAATTGATGCACTTCGAATATTATCGGCCTGAACAATAATTCTCTGGCTGATGGCCGATTCTTTGGGTTTTCTGCAATACATGAACGAATAAAATCTGCTTGCTCTGCTTGAAGAGTCTGAAGCGTTTTCTCAATTAATTCTTCGGTAATCGATACGTTCTCGCCGTTTCCAGTTAAACCATGGACAGCCATTTCTAGAGCACACATTCCGAAAGCGTATATATCTACTGCTTCGTTAATAGGCTGGTCTCCAGAACCAGCATACTCTGGAGCTATAAAGTGGAAATGCTTCTGCTGCTCTTTGCAAGTTTTCACATGGGTATGGATAGCATCAGGAGCTATGGAACCTATCTTCAGAAGTCCATTGTGTTGGATGAATAGAGTTTCACAGTTTAAGTTACCATGTATAATGGGGGGATCAACTGAGTGCAGGTAGCTGAGAGCGGACAGCATCTGAATGCACCATCTCTTCCACACTTTGAAACCCATCTGTTTCTGCGTTTGAGACCTAGGCAAAACTCATTGTCAAAACCAATGGCTACCAATCACATTCTTTTACTCCAAACTTAGGACTGAAAATATCTTTTCATACTATCTCAATCTATCATCCATTTTTAAGGCGAGCCTTAGATTTCTATCGTTAAAATCATTTTTTTTCCAGAAATACGGCACAATCACAAAAAAGTTTGTCTTCTAGCATCGCATCTGTCAAAATGTTCTTCAGAATAGAGAGGACCACTAATTGTCCTGTAGAGTATTTATTAGGGAAGTAAAAACATTCAAAAAATACTTTAGAAAAAGAACAACACTCTATCAATCAAGTGCACCTGGTGGTCTTTAGGAATTGCTTCATATTTCTGGAGGGCATATACTCCGTGATGAAGATGAGTCTAGGCTTCTCGTCTTTGTTCTCGGTAGTCCAGTACTTGTGCACTTTGATGATGTTTGGGTGGTCTATGAGCATGAGGTTGTCGAATACCTGCTTGATGGAGGCAGCCTGAGGTTTGAAGCAGCTCTTCCGCTGAGAAAACACGACTTCATTCCACACCACCTGCGCATAAATTAAACTTGTTCCGAGTTATATTACGAACCTTGACTGCTCTTGAACTCGTTTTCATTTTAATTTCACTCTCTTCATTCTATTTTGGAATGGTAGCAAAAATAACATAACATGCTCTCAATAAAAACATCTGAAATTTCGAACACACCAATATCCACGCCAGAGAAGCTTTCATAATGATCAAAAAAATATTTTTCAATAACTGAACCAGATATCATTGAATATTTATAACAGCTAACAGCTCTTGCTGCACCAAAACAAAAAATAATAATAGAGGACTTAAAATGTCTAATTAGGCGGATTCACGTAATATTTCATTCCAATGATCTTTCGCGACGTACATAATAATTTTTTTGGCTTCAAGGCTTCAAATCATTTTCTCGTGACATATTTTCATTTGTTAATCATAACCATCAAAAAAATATTCATTTTGACGTCATTTGCTTTTTGCAAGATGTTTTTTTCACATGCCGATTTAGTTGCTCAGCTAAGAAAAATAGTTCTGACTTTTATCCGCAGCAGCGTTTTAACCAACCTACCTGTACGGCATAGTCAGTGTCCATGGCGAGGAATGCGGCGTCTATGCCTGGTACGTCCCTCTGGGTCACCCTCTCCTTACGCTTGTGATATCTTCCACACGGCGACTCCTCCAGGATCTCCTCAGCCCCTCCGTCGTCCTCCTCCTCGTCCTCGCTCTCGTCGTCATCCACTCGCAACTCATGAGACACTGAGTACAAACAAATAAGTATTCTTAAAATCAGTTAAGCTTTGATAACCTAAAGTTTTATTATTTAAATAATAAATATAGCCAAAAGATGGTTGGAAGAGTCAATGAACGCTAGTAAACAGAAAAAATAATGATTTATGTTCTGAAAATACCAACTTTCGAATGTTAAAGAAAAAAAATAGATGCCCTTAAAATCTTTGAATTTCTAAAACAATGTCTCGTCGCCGATTCCATTGCCATTTGCATTTTCAGCTCAGATCGCCCTTTCTTAGCCAGGTTTTATCTACACCATCAATGTAAGTATGAAGAACCAACCTTGCTGTGTGATCTGAGCACCACTGGCTGCTACGCTGTGATTCATAGGAGCTGCCATCGACGATAGTTTCCTCTGATTTGAGTCTGTAGAGGCACTGGATGGGATCTGTTGACGAGTCGGATGGGACTGTGGTTGCAAAGAGGATTCACTGTTGATTGCACGAGCGCTCTTGTTGTCTCTTAGTTTGCCACCATCAGCTTCTTCTTTCGCTCTGTCAGCGGCACTTTTACACAGTTCACCTTAAGCATATGATAAAACTACGTAACTCCAATAAAAATAGCTTCTTCACTTAAGAGCACTTATCTCAGCAGCCATGTATGATGGTTATATGCAAGAAACCTTACCTTTAGGGTTCTCGTTGCAATCACTGTTCGAAGTAGGGATTTGGATAGCTTGCGTTACAACAGTGAGGCAACTCTCTCTCTTATCTGTCTTGGTTAAATCAGAATCGCCCTGCTTGCCTTTCACAAGCCTATCATCTGAGCTTTCTTTCGGTTTAGTAGGTATATTTTTGGGGTCAGGGATCTCCGAATCATCTTTAGTGCGCAAAGAGGTTGGATCATTCACTGGGCTACTCTGAGTACTTTGCCTTTGTACCATTTAGCGAAAGGTCATTACGTAAAACTGAATAGATTTAAATCAGTGGAACAGCTCTGAAAAAAATTGAAAACGCTGGTTGCAAAGATCTCCCAGGTCAGGATAGTATATGAAGACAGGCATTACTAAAGAAACGCTTCACAACGCTTCAAAAAAATTTCGAAACACAGAGTTGAAAATCCGATACTGTTGGCGTACGGAATGACAAGAACAAACGGTTGCTATCTAAGTACCGTAACATATTACTTCCAGAATTTCCTTTCAAAATTTGTGGTCGGTTTTTTGTCGGGAGTCGTCGGGCGTTAATAAAAAGACTTAATTACTAACGGCTCATCATTAATTTTTACATGATTAAAAATACAGGTATTAAATTTAATCCCAATAAGAAATAATTGCGAAAGATTTTAGGACAATTAAAATCGACCTGACCGCGACGGACATTTCCGATCCACTCCAAAAGCGGTAAATTAATGTCTCTTTTTTTTCTCAATGATATTGGGATCAAAAACTTTGAAAAAACTGATTAAAAATCAAATTGATAGCTTTTTTGCTGATACTTTTGATTTCGCGGGTAGCAAGATCTGCTTGAAAATCAACCCAAGGCAGAAGCTAAAAACAAGAATTGCTTTAATTACAAAAGGGTTGAAAAAAAAATAACGCGAACTGAAAAACTCAAACTCAAACTCACATCGAACCTTCAAGAGATGAAACATTTTTTTTCTGAATTTACTGCCAATCTATTCAAGTAAAGGATGACCAAATTTGCTGAAGAATTAGAAGTAACAGAGCCGCTTGCGATACAAAACCAGAAAGCCGCTTAGTCTGAAAAAGACGAAAAAAAACCGAAAATTCTAGATCTATCAAGATGAATCAGGCTAATTTTGAAAAAAAACCAGGACAATAGAAAAGACATAAAACAAGGCCATCAAGCCGATATAATAAGTCGGAGCCTATCAAGCCTAAAAAAAACTAAAAGGCGAAAAAATTTGTCATGAAAAACTTGAACAATAAAATCTATTAAGATTTAAGCATTTTGTGCAAATTACTGAGCATAAACATTATGTTTCTCTTGAAACGACTAAAAATTAGGTCACTAAGCCGATAAAATAAAAGCCGAAATTAATGGGCCAGAGTAAAGTTGTTCCGCGAAAAAAATGAAGAAACATAAGCAGACAAATAATAAGCTGACAATTTTTTTGGAAACGGAATACTTACTGCGAGAAATTAAAAGTTACAACAACTAAATATGGGAAAATCAAAACCATCACCTTGCACTGAGAATTGAGACAAATTTTTCAAACAAGTGCTGGATTGTTTGATAAAAATGAATAGGAACTAAGCTAAGCTTTTCACACAAGTGCCTAGACTAAATTTATACAGAGGCAAAACGTAGCTTCGCATGACTTGAACTACAACTCAAGCTCAGCATTGCAATTTGGCAAAAAGAAAATGAGACGAAAGGACAAAAACTGAATTTTTTTTTTATTTGTTTGGAAAAAAATGGAAATAACTTCTGAGAAACAGTCAAAAAACGCAATCACCAATAAAAACTTTAATTATTTACCGAGCGGCGACTAAGCCAAAAAAATTTGGGCGGACAACCGCTGAACCGAAAACCAAAAAAATCAATCATAAATAAATTTTCATTAAAAAAATTTGTGCAATTAAGTTTTCAAGAATTGAAAATCTTGCAACACAAAACCACCTAAATTTTTCAAGACAATCACTCATTTTTTGCCTTGAATGCGGCCTAAAATACGATAAGAAAGCCAATAAAACCAATGCAAAATTAATGAAACCTGACAAAGCCTGTAAGCGAAAAAAAAACAAAGGAAAAGCAAGGAAATTACGCAAACTGAGGGCAATTAATTTTACAAATTAGGACTAAATCAAAAACACTTGCATCTACGATTTCAATTGCTGACAGCACAAAAAAATCCCCGATGTGGCGAATAGGCCAACAAAACATAAGCAGACCAACGAAAGTCCGAAATTCGTTATATTTTTTTTGAAAAAAAACAAGGTCAGACTGTGACTCGAGCCTCAAGCGGGAAGGATTCTCGAAATTGGTAATATTCACGAATGAATCAACTTCACAATTTTCGGGAAAAAATAAAATTATCGATAACAAAACACTTGCTCTCGCAAATGAAATTGAAAATGAATCTAGCTCAGACCATGTGACATCTTTTTCCATTCGTCAATTTAGACAGCTGGAAAAATGTCAATGAACGCAAAGAAACGGAAAACTTTCAAACTGCAAAGAAAAAAATTACTGCTTCTTAAGCAGTTTGAATTCCAAGAACAGTTTTTTTAAAGAACAGTTGCTAACACTAACCACTAACTAAGCAGACTCGTTCCATTAAATCGCCAAATCTATGAAGCAAAAAAGCCATCAGCATGAAAATAATTATTGCTTGAAGCGGCATTGAACCTCCGACCTGTACATTTCGATTTTCACGTCCTTCCACAAAATTCAAAGTTGCTTGCCAGCCGGTAAACACTATCCACCAATAAAGCAGAGAACAGACGCTATGAAGTTTCCAATCTTATAGATTGTGATTATAGCATAAGTGCCACCAAATGAGCATTTTTATTTTTGAACTAGCTAGGAAAAAGACAGGTTAATACTGTAACACTGCTCTCGCTAGCTCCCTCGTGTCAACAAGAATTGAACTAAATAACTGCGAAAAAATCAATTTTGAGCGAGAAGAATTTTTTTGAATAAAAAAAATCTATAAAGGCCTAAATAAGAGTCTGCACTGCGTTCATTGAATCTTAAAAATTAAATGAATAGGCACGACTCTCATTCCGCAGCCAAATCTTCAAAACATAATCAACTTTTGAAACTGGCAAACATTCAGATTTTTCGTGAACGTTACTCTTTTGCTGTTCGAATTTCAACTTTGAGAAAACTAGTTTTTAATCAGGCAAACTGCCAATCGAAATTTTTTTTGATCATTTCTTAAATTAGCTCATTTCGATCAAGGAAGCATAACATCAATTTTTATCTTCTCAGGTAGAAAATCAATCTTCCGGTGGAGCAAAAACGTTGGCTTCTGAGTTTGGCAACAGCTAATTGAAGAGTGAATTTTAAATTTCAGCCCAACAATTTACAAAACTGATATGATTTGAAATTCTCAGCAATGGTTCCACAAACATCCAGTTGAATTTCTTTTATCAAAATTGTGTAATAATACAGTTGGCTTCAAAAAATGGATCGACAGATGAGTATTAGGGCAGAAAAAATCGACCATTACTTTCTGGCATTTGCCCAAAACTTTGAAGAGGCATACATCTGTTCTAAGGCCACTCAATTAAATGAAAAATATGGTAACAGCAAGACCTAGGTAATTTTCTTCCTTCCACTTATAATACTAAAACGGCAAAAAAAATCATCGCCAACTATACAAAAGCCTTGAAGACGTTCAGAAACTTCAAAAATCCAGGTTTAAAACTAGAACTCATTCACATTTCACTTCAACTGTTTGATAGTTGAGTTGGCTTCCTATTCGCAAAGGAAATGAGCTGAATTTGAGAAATAAAGTGAAATGAAAATCGAATTTGTTGAGCGTTAGCAAACTCAGCGCAAGCTTTTTCCTAAAAACACCGACAAAAGAATCAAAGCGACTAGAGAAAAACTATCAAAAATTACCACCGCAGTATTCTATATGGCAATTCTGTCTCCAACAGCCATTATAACAAAATCAAAACAAAGGTAATCAAACATTTAACTTATCTCAATAGCAAAAAACATCAGATTCAAAATCAAGGAACTATTCTAGGACGAACTCAATAATTTAAATTTATCAAATATTTTTATCACTTGGATTTAAATACCGACAAACGTCCATCGACGGCCACTCCACGCTCCTCCTGTTTAAGCCCAGCATCCTCAGCCGCACATTTGATATACTCAAACTCGAGACTCGTGAGGTTCATAGTTGGAAAATCATGCCAAGTTTCACTACCATCAACTACCTTCATGATATTTGTCTGTATTCTGTTCTTGAAGTTATCCTTCAGCTTCGAGAACTTTGCCGCACGGCTCTTGCTCTGCTGTTCTTTTGTGTCACTTTGCTTTGAAGATCCGCAAAACTTTTGCATGCCTTCAGCTAGTTTCTGATTGTTTACACTCTTTTTCTCGTCCGCAATTTCGCCTGAAAAATCCAGTTATGTTTCAGTAATATTCTATTAATACTTTTAAAAATTAACTTGGAATGGAAACCGAAAAAGATCAAAACAAGAAAAAAATTGACCCTGAACAAAGTATAAGACTTTGTAAGACTTTGCCTGAAAAGAAAAAAAAACAAAAAAATACGTTCATCGACTGTTAATACTTAATAGCCAACAGAGAGTTGGAAAATGATCAATAAATGCAATTAAACAAAAAAAAACAAGCTGACTTGTTCTTTGAAAAAACTCAACCTTCGAACTTCAAAGAAAAAAATGCCCTAGAAGCTCTTTGAATTTCCAGAAAAAATGATGATTAGCACTTTCTCGGTAAAATTAACCCAATTTGAGAAAACTGGGTCATAAATAGGTAAAATTTTTATTTCGCTGGGAAATCTGAAAATTAAAACCCATCTTCGAAACTAAAAGTCGATCAAAATTTTCGCGACCTTATTTTAACTTTTTCTGTTCGATAGTGGAGTTTGCTTTACTTTTAACAAAGGAATTGAAATTAACTGAACTCAAAGAAAAATCGAAAGTCAAACCGCGAAAAAAAAATTGAGCCTGATCAAATTTTAAGACTTTTCCAGAAAACAAAACAAAAAAATCATCGCGACCTACATAAGAACCTGAACTACATTCATCGACTGTTATTAGCCAACAGACATTTGGAAAAAAAATCAATAAACGCAATTAAACAAAAAAAAAACAGTTCGAAGAAAAAGATGCCCTTTAGAGCTATGTGAGTTTCTCGAACAATTGAGAAAACTGGATCAATAGGCAAAATTTTTATTTCGCTGGAAAATCAGTAATTTTATGTTATGTTTAAGTAATAGTCCATCAATATTTTTGAAAATTCACTTGGAATGGAAACCGACAACATAGCCGACAGACAGTTGGAAAAAAGTCAATGAACGCAATTAAACAGAAAAATTGATTTGGTTTTTTTTGGCAAAAATCTCAACTTTCGAATTTTAAAGAAAACAATAGATGCCCTTAAATCTCTTTGAATTTCAGAACAAATGATGATTGCCACTTTTACGATATAATTAAACCATTTTGAGAAAACTGGATCAATAGGTAAACTTTTTATTTCGCTAGGAAATCTGAAAATTAAATGCTAATTTCGTAACAATTTTTGACACTAGAAGTCGATCACGTTTTTCGTGATTTTTACATGCTAATTTCGTAACGTTCAGAAACTTCAAAAATCCAGGTTTAAAACTAGAACTCATTCACATTTCACTTCAACTGTTTGATAGTTGAGTTGGCTTCCTATTCGCAAAGGAAATGAGCTGAATTTGAGAAATAAAGTGAAATGAAAATCGAATTTGTTGAGCGTTAGCAAACTCAGCGCAAGCTTTTTCCTAAAAACACCGACAAAAGAATCAAAGCGACTAGAGAAAAACTATCAAAAATTACCACCGCAGTATTCTATATGGCAATTCTGTCTCCAACAGCCATTATAACAAAATCAAAACACTACGATGATGATTGCCACTTTTACGATATAATTAAACCATTTTGAGAAAACTGGATCAATAGGTAAACTTTTTATTTCGCTAGGAAATCTGAAAATTAAATGCTAATTTCGTAACAATTTTTGACACTAGAAGTCGATCACGTTTTTCGTGATTTTTAAATGCTAATTTCGTAACGTTCAGAAACTTCAAAAATCCAGGTTTAAAACTAGAACTCATTCACATTTCACTTCAACTGTTTGATAGTTGAGTTGGCTTCCTATTCGCAAAGGAAATGAGCTGAATTTGAGAAATAAAGTGAAATGAAAATCGAATTTGTTGAGCGTTAGCAAACTCAGCGCAAGCTTTTTCCTAAAAACACCGACAAAAGAATCAAAGCGACTAGAGAAAAACTATCAAAAATTACCACCGCAGTATTCTATATGGCAATTCTGTCTCCAACAGCCATTATAACAAAATCAAAACAAAGGTAATCAAACATTTAACTTATCTCAATAGCAAAAAACATCAGATTCAAAATCAAGGAACTATTCTAGGACGAACTCAATAATTTAAATTTATCAAATATTTTTATCACTTGGATTTAAATACCGACAAACGTCCATCGACGGCCACTCCACGCTCCTCCTGTTTAAGCCCAGCATCCTCAGCCGCACATTTGATATACTCAAACTCGAGACTCGTGAGGTTCATAGTTGGAAAATCATGCCAAGTTTCACTACCATCAACTACCTTCATGATATTTGTCTGTATTCTGTTCTTGAAGTTATCCTTCAGCTTCGAGAACTTTGCCGCACGGCTCTTGCTCTGCTGTTCTTTTGTGTCACTTTGCTTTGAAGATCCGCAAAACTTTTGCATGCCTTCAGCTAGTTTCTGATTGTTTACACTCTTTTTCTCGTCCGCAATTTCGCCTGAAAAATCCAGTTATGTTTCAGTAATATTCTATTAATACTTTTAAAAATTAACTTGGAATGGAAACCGAAAAAGATCAAAACAAGAAAAAAATTGACCCTGAACAAAGTATAAGACTTTGTAAGACTTTGCCTGAAAAGAAAAAAAAACAAAAAAATACGTTCATCGACTGTTAATACTTAATAGCCAACAGAGAGTTGGAAAATGATCAATAAATGCAATTAAACAAAAAAAAACAAGCTGACTTGTTCTTTGAAAAAACTCAACCTTCGAACTTCAAAGAAAAAAATGCCCTAGAAGCTCTTTGAATTTCCAGAAAAAATGATGATTAGCACTTTCTCGGTAAAATTAACCCAATTTGAGAAAACTGGGTCATAAATAGGTAAAATTTTTATTTCGCTGGGAAATCTGAAAATTAAAACCCATCTTCGAAACTAAAAGTCGATCAAAATTTTCGCGACCTTATTTTAACTTTTTCTGTTCGATAGTGGAGTTTGCTTTACTTTTAACAAAGGAATTGAAATTAACTGAACTCAAAGAAAAATCGAAAGTCAAACCGCGAAAAAAAAATTGAGCCTGATCAAATTTTAAGACTTTTCCAGAAAACAAAACAAAAAAATCATCGCGACCTACATAAGAACCTGAACTACATTCATCGACTGTTATTAGCCAACAGACATTTGGAAAAAAAATCAATAAACGCAATTAAACAAAAAAAAAACAGTTCGAAGAAAAAGATGCCCTTTAGAGCTATGTGAGTTTCTCGAACAATTGAGAAAACTGGATCAATAGGCAAAATTTTTATTTCGCTGGAAAATCAGTAATTTTATGTTATGTTTAAGTAATAGTCCATCAATATTTTTGAAAATTCACTTGGAATGGAAACCGACAACATAGCCGACAGACAGTTGGAAAAAAGTCAATGAACGCAATTAAACAGAAAAATTGATTTGGTTTTTTTTGGCAAAAATCTCAACTTTCGAATTTTAAAGAAAACAATAGATGCCCTTAAATCTCTTTGAATTTCAGAACAAATGATGATTGCCACTTTTACGATATAATTAAACCATTTTGAGAAAACTGGATCAATAGGTAAACTTTTTATTTCGCTAGGAAATCTGAAAATTAAATGCTAATTTCGTAACAATTTTTGACACTAGAAGTCGATCACGTTTTTCGTGATTTTTACATTCGATAATGCAGTTTGCGTTCCTTTTACCAAAAGAAATGGACTCAGCTAACAAAAAAGTCAAGCCTCGAAAAAGAAAATTTGAGCCTGAAAAAACTTTCAAAGTTTTTCCAAAAAAAAAAACAAAAAACAAATCATCGCGACCTATATAAGAGCCTGAACTACGTTTCTCGAATTAGAAAAACTGACATGGTCTCGGATTCGAACGTTTGATCATTCCCGAGATAGACAAAACACTTACTATGTTTTTGCTTGATTGCACTATTGAGAGCTTCACTCAGTGAGGCATTTCCAGGACATGAACAGAGTCCTCTTTCGAATGCTCTGATGGCAGCATCTATATTGTTTCCCAGTAAAATAAAGCATTGGCCCTTGAGGAGATTAACGACCGGATCGTCTGGGTAGTACTCCAGAACTTGTTTACACTCCGCAAGACATGGTCTATACTTGGCCAGCTCGAAAAGACATCTAAAAGGAAAATCATCTACTGTTGTTGTAGTAGCTACTGATTTCGGTTCCGAACTTGTTTGAATTGGAGAGATCGATTCTGTTTGAGAGATAGAGAGAGAGTTTTGAGTGTTTGAAAGAGAAAATCATCTAATCAATCGCACCAGTGAGCATTTATTTTTCAAAACCCATGCTATTCAATCGAAACAAACATTACTGAATACTATTCTTATAGAACTAAGATTCGATTACAATTTGTTAAGCTATCAGGCTCTTTCCGCATATGTGTCTCAAAATCACGTTGCGCATATGAAAAAAGAAGTTGAAATATTTTTAAATTGATATACGGCAGGTCGATTAAATCGATTTTCCCAGCTCTCCCACCAAAGCACTAAAAACATCCTGTTTTGGCCAAATTTTCTGCGCCTGGGGGGGATTCGACCACCTGCCGCCCCTGATATACGCGCTTTTTTTGCTAAAATATATCCAACTGCATAATCAGATTAAACATAGTACTCCCCTACACAACTAAACTAACGATCCCTTCTCACCTGCATACTCCTCGCATGATTTTAGCCCATAGGGCCATGCGTACATAATCCTCCGCTTCGTCCCTCGCACTTTCCCAACTGACCATGTCTGCCGCCTTCCTGTAGTGGCTTAGAGCATCCTTGTAGCTCCTGAAAAATATAAAACACCCCATCTGATCGACATTCCATTCCATCATGGGACGCTATATTACACGAACATATCCCCTTAATAGGCAAGCCTATTTCCTCTATCCAGAAAAAAACACAAAAAAGTCATAAATATAGCCAGCGGTTACATCAATTGACGCAATAGTAAAACCATAATTTTTATGCATCTATTTGAAGGCAAAAATAAATACAAAGAAACTAGCCTCACTCTATATCGGCTGTTTCCCATTTTGAAAGCCTGTTTGGACGCCTTCAACCTCAGTTGCAAATCATCTGTACTACTCCGTTGACTTCCTTCACTCGCCTCTTGCTCCGGATTACGAGCCAGCTGTTCGATGGCATCGCCCAAAACACAGTCTTTAACCTGGATGTCAAAAAGTACTTCTGAGTTCGCAGGCACTACATTGGGGAGTCCCAACTTCCCGTACGCCAATTCAGGCGCAACTATGAACTGACTTCGCTCTCCTATTTTCATCGTGCGAATGCCCAACTCGATGCCTAAAAATGCCACGGATGCTTAAAATCCCCTGCAACTCGCCACCAATAACATATGTATATAATTTGCCATATCACAAAAGTTTCCTTGAGCGCTAAAAATTTCCCAAAGCTATACCGGCTTTTTCTACAAAAAAAAGGAAACAACCGTTTATGCAGGAGAGATATTTGCACCATATTCTTTCATTAGAACAATTACATCAGAATTGGCGGGCTAAGTGTATCTATAAAAATTAGGCCGTAGCTGCTTCTGCCGGGAAGATGCCCACAATCTGTTCTTTCGATTGAACCCTTAACCACACATTAATCAGAAAGTCTCAAAATCCCAGGGCCATAACTCATTGAGTAAGAAAATTGGGCGCATCCGGTTATGCAGGGCAGCTTGCGAATTTTTTCTTTCGATTGTATCCAAATCTCCTATTGAGAAGGGTCGATTTCGAGATAGGGTACGTGGGGTAAGCTAATAGGAGACTAGGGGAATATGCAGGCACACAGAGGAGTAGGCGATCGTTCTATTGGTAACACTTTTTGAGTGTTTTTGAGAAAGTCTCCTATGGGGTAAGCTAATAGGAGACTAGGGGAATATGCAGGCACACAGAGGAGTAGGCGATCGTTCTATTGGTAACACTTTTTGAGAAAAACTCAACTTTTTGAGCAAAGTGAAAAACTTTCCAATGCGTCCAACACTAATTTGAACCGTTCAACTGCGAGACCCTTCGCTTCCAATAACCTTCAAACGCGAAGCTTTCTTAGTGTAACGGAACATAACTATACCTTCTATCGTAGAACAATCTCCGATTGTAAATGTATGCGGATGTCTTCGCCTCCTAGTCGAGTCAAACGGCTCATCTTGTCCCTCAAGGTAGGCAGAGTAGTCCACACTCACTAAGCCACTAGACACTACTGCTCCTAGCTCCCCCTTCAGAGGCGATGCCTCCAGCACTCGCTTGAAGATGAGCTCCTTGTGATGAGACGAGAACATGTCAGTGATGTCCTTCATTTTTCGCTTGAGGCTTTCCAAATCCAAGTCCCCTCCGTCCTCTTCGTCACTTCCAGTTCCAGATTTGAATGGATTGCATGGAGAACAGATTTCCTGTCAAAAAAGTATAATCGGTAATTTGATATGCAATTCTCATATTCAACACAAACATATTTTCAATGTATCACAAACATTGCATGTATCACAAACATAGCAACACAAACATCTGTAAGCTTGCAGACAGAAAAGGAGACAAAAACCGCCTGGCTCAACAATTATTTGAACAGAAAAAAAATATTTTAAGTTTCAATTCCCCCCTGAAACTACCCTGTAGTTACTAGTACCCACCCAAGGGCCGATTTAGGGATTCGACCACCTGCCGACACAAAGGGTCCCCCCTTTGTACTATTCTGAGATATTCATTTTTGGCTGACGGACCCTAAACTTTTTTTAAAGACGCCTTTGGCGCCAATATATACTAATTTTGAGGGGGGAGCGCGCACCGAAAAAACGCAATTTTTTTGGTCAAAATTTTAAGAAAAAGTGCCTGAAAACGATTTTTCAAAATTTTGCCTGCGGCGCACAAAATTTTTCTAAAACAGGGTCTTATTATTTCTTTGGCAGTTCTCGGAAAATCAGTTTGGTCGACCTAAAAATAAGGTTGAAAAAAAGGTTCCCGATCAACACAGCTTCAAATCAGCAGCACTAATATAACTAGTGAATAAGTATTATTACAGCAACCATTAGTTTAATTTGATCTTTCAAGGAATTGATCACGTCAGCACATCAATCATGCTGTCCAATCATTCTTGTGATTTTGTTAAACAAATGTTGAACTGAAATTTCTTATATTTTGCTTTGATAACACGCTAATCGCAAGCGTAAATAGATTCAATTATCATTGAGCATTAGCGGGTAAGTATATAACAGCCTAGCAGGTAATCATATAACCATTATTTGCCAGAAGATTTGTCTATTAAATTCAAAATCTATGTAGAAATAAACAGCCGTTTTTTCGATTTTTAGTCAACCAGTCAGAGGCCTAACCAGGAGGTGGTTAATAACTTAAAGTTGAACTAGAGCTCACTTAATCATGAGCCCATTGAGTTATGGCTATGATACAAGCGGTCACCTTGAAAATTGCACTGCAAGCGCGATTTGAGCTCGCAATCATATGATGGCTGGGTTACATAACTACCGGATTCGCCATGTCAAGATGAAAGTTTCTACAAAAGCTGTAATCATAACAGCCAAGATAGAGAGAGAGAGCAACTCACCGAAATATACTCTTCGTTGTCTTCCGCCTCTAATCTGGCATCCCCATTCGGCCCATCCAGTAGTTCCCTATTCACTTCCTCTATCTCGAAATCCACTCCCGACTCCAGATCACCAACTGCGATAGATCCCTTCAGAATCACGATTGATTTATTCTCTGGTTTCACTCTTTTCAGGTACCCCCCATCCTCCTCTGTTTCACTGTCACTCATGTACATATCTTGAGAGAAATCCCAATTTTGTTTATTCTTTTTGCAGACACACAAAACATAGCCAGCTAACAGTTGGAAAAAACTAATGAATGCAAGGAAACTGAAAAAACCTTGTTTTTTCGAAAACCTTCAATTTTTGAATTTCGAAAAAAATAGATGGCCTTTAAGACCTTTGAATTTGTAGAACAATTAATGATGGACACTTTTTCGTTAAAATTTACCCAATTTGAGAAAACTGGATCAACAGGTAAACATTTTATTTCGCTTGGAAATTTGATAAATATTTTCCGTTTTCAAAATTAGAAGTAGATCAAGTTTTTCGTGACCTTTACAATTTTGCTGTTCGATAGGGGAGTTTGCCTTCCTTTTAACAATCGAAACTAACGAATTTTGAGCTGTTACCTGTGACCCGTTACTGAAACACCGGAACTGATTTAGCCACAAATATTGTAGTCTTTAAGTCAGAATTTTCAGAATAGTTATCGAGGCTGGTAATTTTTTTTATGCTATCGTTTCATCCTCAAATCAATTCTCTTCCTTTCAATGCCACTTCCATGAGCACAAACATGAGAATTTTTCATAATAAAATGATCTTTCTTGCCAGCTTCTTTTAACCGAAATCTAAAATTTTTAACCTGTGGCTCGTTTTGTCTCATACTTTCATTTTCGAATCAACTTATGAGACTGAGAAATCAATGACAAAACAGTACTCATGAATTATTGTGCTCTTCATCCAGAAAATCAAAAGAAACTAACCAAGCAACTATTAATACCTAGTTTGAAACATGCTGAGTGGATCGTCGCCCCACTTCCGATACAAAAGATCTGTGTCATATTCGATCTTTTTTGTGAATATTAGGGGTGAAAATTTTCAAGGATAACATAAATCCCTGCTCGGACACTATAATATTCATGGAAATTTATTTTCGACGAATTTACGTCTTAACCAAGGGCTCCATCACAAAACATAGCCTACAGACAGCTCGAAAAGTCAATATATGCAAGGAAACAAAAAATACTGGCTTAATTTTTAACATACTAACGTTGGAAGTTCAACACAGAGGCGAAGCTGTGCTTCGCAGACACACGGGAGGAAAATGCAAAAACGAACTCTAAAGAGGAAAAAACAAACTGAAATGAAGAGAAGATTAAAAAAAACACTGAAAAAATGACCACCAATAAAGCAGCTACAGTTTCTATTCAAACTGCCAATGTTATGCAGCAAAAATTCGACCAAAAAATGCTGGATCCGAAACTATTGATTAGAAATCTCATGTCCTTGCATCTGCGCCACGGTAGCTTGGAAGTAAACAAGTGGCCCAGCTTATGCTGGATCTACCTGTTCTAATTTTTAAAATACATTGTTCTGATACGGTACTGCGTAATTTTCAAAATTTCAAAAAAGCGACTTTAAATTAAACCCTAGAGTTTCTCTGCTTAAAGAGGGGATAAAGGAGAAAAACACTTCTCGCTCTTTCAATTGAAGTCCTCATCTCAGATTTGGCGAGGTAGTTCTCGAAAAAAAAAACGAAGATTCATAAAATTGCTCAAAAAGTCAAAAATTTCACTTTCCCTAAATCCATAAAACTTTCTCTACAAAAAGCAGGGAAATAGCTGTGCTTTCAACACCCTGATTTTTAGATTGAAGATTTCCGCACCCTGATTTTTTAGATTGAACCCTTAATATCAGATTTAGCTGGTAGTTTTCGCGAATAGTGACGAAATTTCTTGAAGAAAAACGATAGCTACTTAAAAAGGAATTTTTCCTTAGTCCATATCAAATTTTTCTACAAAAAAAAACAGGATAAAACAGATTACTCAGGAAAAAGCTCAGTACCATGTTAGTTTGAATTAACTACCAACCTCAAAAACAGCAGGTTAGTTTTTGAAAAGAACGGGCGAAATTTCAAAATTGGACATTTTATAAGGCCATGTTTTTTAGAACGCATGGCATAGCCGCTTGCGCAAGTAAGATGCACATATATTTTTTTTCGTTAAACTCTTAATCTCCGATTTGAAACTGTAGATTTGAAGGCGTAGAACGTGAAGTGAAAAGAGACCGGCGAAATATGCATGCACATCGAAGAGCAGCCGATTTTTCCATTGGTCTCATTTTTTCGAAAATCGGAGAAGTTGTTTTCAGCAAAAAGTGCAAAAAAATCTTCCAAAGCGTAGCGGTAAAAAAACGAAAAACAACAAATCTCATATATTTTTAGAAAGCATGTTTTTTCCAAACAGGCCCTAAGACTAGCCAAAATAAAGCAGCAACATGTGCCATTAATATTTTTACGCTTAAACCGAATGAACTGTTTTATTTGCGACTTAGATTAGAAGAAAAAAAATGCGTAACAATACACTACGCTTGGCTTGTGTAATGAAATATATGTTTGAATGAAATTTTATTGATAAAATAACACAGAAAACTGGATCAATAAGTAACTTTTTATTCCGCTGGGAAATCTCAAACTAAAACTAAATTAGCTCATTTCAAAGAAGGAAGCTGTAACATCAATCTTTGTTTTATCAGAGAAAAAAATAATCTTCCGGAGGAGTTAAAATGTCGGCTTCTGGATTTGGCAACACCTAATTTTTATTTTCAGCTCCAAAAGTTACGAAAACTGAGACGATTTGAAGTTCTCGACAAAAGTTCCACGAACATCCAGTTTAATTTCTTAATCAAAACTATGTGATAATACAAGTGGCTTCAAAAATGGTCCTAAAATATATCGACAGCTGAGCATTTATGCAGAAAAAAATTGAACCTTATTTTCTCGCATTGGATCAAATTTCACAAGAAATATGCATCTGTTCCAAGCCGACTCAGTTCTCAGTTTAATTAAAAATGCGGTAACAGCAAGACCAAAATTATTTTCTTGTTTCCACTCATTCAAAAGAAAACTGATATGTACAATCTACTAAATAAAATTGTCCAAACTATTTAATATTCGACAAAATAGCAGATTGCTACATTAAGGTGAAACATCGAATTATGTCTGACATACAATAGAGAAATATACACAAATAAACTCGAATTTAGTAGAAATGAGATTAACCTGATTTTGAAAATTGTAAAATACAGCATATATTTATCGATTTATATATCCATCAATTTTGAACTGAACTCTTCAAATCTCTATGTAATAAAATAAAACTACCATGGACTGGAAAATTAAAGAGCGAAGGAAATTAGCAAGAAATACAAAGACAGAAAGACACGGATTAAGAAAACATACAGAATCAGCTATCTAAACTGAAAAGATATTCTATTTGTAATGGTATAGAAAAAGAAAAATTGCAACCTTTTTGCTATCGCTCAAAAACGAGGACGTACTCAAAAGTTATGCATAACAAGAAAAAGTTTCATTGAGAAGACTGCAGTAGTTGCCAGTATAGCGTGCAGTTTGTTACAAGTCTTTCCTTTAAGAGTTCAAGTCTTTCCATTCTTGCTGGCTTTTTTGAGATACGTCGTGACTTTTTAAGCGAAATTTACGGGTATTGTGAAATTTATGAATGAAAAAGAACAACAAATATCTTCTAATCTAAGTAGAGAAATGCGCTGGTAATTCGACATCTATAATGATTTCAGGTTCAGCATTCACATAGTGAAGCAAGTAGTGCCAAAACATAGCCAACTGACAGTTGGAAAAGAGTAATAAATTTCGAAAAAAATAGATGGCCTTTAAGCTCTTTGAATTTGTAGAACAATTTATGATATAGACTTTTTCGTTAAAATTGACCCAATTTGAGAAAACTGGATCAATCGGTAAAACTTTTATTTCACGGGGAAATCTGCGAAATCATTACGTTCATTACTCTTAATACGGAGCTCGAAGCAAGAGCCAAATCTATATGAAGATAGTGTACATAAAACATCAATGTTATTTGATAGGTGTATAATCTATTAAACTGGGTTCGAGTTAAGCACTGCTGATCACTTGCGGAGGTTCCGGTCTCGGCGGAGGTGGACTGGACGACGAAGACCGCGAGCTGACCGTTTTTTGCGTGTCCTCTTGCTTCGAAGTAGTAATCGTGTCTGATCTCTTCGGGTCATCGTCTGACGACTGGCAGTCCATCTCGTCACCTGAACCGAGAAACGAGGATTGGTTCAAATTGGGGTAGTGTTGGGCGAGAAATCCTGACGACAAGTAGTTGTGCGAAGACGATGAGTCATCGTCTGTATTTGAATCATTTAGCAAATCCGGTTTCGTTGGTTCCGAGGATGAAAATACTGGGTTTGGGATGTAGTGCCTTGGGTTCGTGTGCGTGTTGTGTTGATGTACTAGCAAAGGCGACACAGACGGACTTTTTGCAAGGTGGTACTGGTTATTAGCTGCAGCAGCTTCCGCTTTGAACAAGAAAGAGCTGTTATTATTAGGCGTGATGACTCGGCTGTTGCTACCTTGATGCGGCGACATTGGCGGTTGATGCTGCAGAGGTGTTCTACGGGACGGGTGGTTCTTCCCGGGAATAATCGGAGAGTAACGATTGCTATGCTGGTGAGAGTGGTTCGACACTCGTATTTCACCGTTCTGCTGAGTTATGTAATTGAAGTGGGATGGCTGGTGCTGAGAATGGTGAGACCCAGTCGGAATTCGATAGGTGGGCGAGAAAAGTCGACTGTCTCCAAAACCTCCTCCTCCGCCACTCCTGGCATCATCGCAATCAAAATCTTCGCCGTATGAGGACAAGTTACCTACATATGATCCAACAGAAAACAAAACTACTCAATAATGTCATAACCGCAACTTTATTGAAAAATAATAATAGCGTGAAACATCAATTGTTTGATTATTTCTCACCAATTCACACAAAAAAAAACATAGTCAACAGACAGTTAAAAGTGTCAATGAACGCAAGTAACCAGAAAAACATACTGACTTATTTTTCGACAAAAATCTCACTTATCTCGAGCTTCAAAGAAATAAAATGGACATATTACGATTGACAATTTGATACAACTAACCCAACTTGAGAAAACTGGATTAATAAGCACAATTTTTTTTATTCGCTGGAAATGTGATAAAAATAATGATGACCCAACTTGTGAGACTGAGACACCATAGGTAAATCAAAAGTCATGATAATTAAGACCGTCCACAAGAAAATCAAAACAATTTAATTCAAATCAAGAAAAAAACGCTTTTTTAGTTTGATACAGATGCTAAGTATATTGTAGCACCACTTGCGATACAAAAAACATTGCCAAGGAAAAATACCACCCTGTGCTAGATCTGGGTCATATTCGATCTTTTTTGGGAAATTTATACGGTGACAAAACTTCAAGGATAACAAAAGAGCATAAAAGGATACACTTTTATGCTTAAGGAAAAACATTCTGACAAATTCCGCCTTAAGTAGGGGCTTCATCACAAATAATAGCCAACAGACAGTTTGAAAAGAGTCAATGAACGCAAGTAACAGAAAAAAACTGACGTACTTTTTGAAAATTATCTCTGCCTCTCAATCGAAAATTCGGATAATCGAGACCCATCGTGATTCGCGCTCGTTGCTTGAGGGTGAGGCAACATTACCCAGCCCAGAAAAATATCCCAAAAATTGCATGTAGATCTTAACCAGGGGCACAACAGCGGTTATCCGTGAAGAGCTGAACAGCTCGTATGATGGTCTTTTCCCTGTAGATGAATAGTTTTAAGAACATTCGAATTTCAAAGAAAACAATAGATGAATTTTAATAGAAAACAAACTTTAATTTCAACGACAACAAAAGATGAACTTTTTAAAAAACTAAACAATTTAGGATTGACAGTTTTTGATAAAACACACCCAAATTCAGAAAACTGGATCAATCAGCATATTTTCTTTATTTCGCTGGGAAATCTAACATAGAAGCGGAGCGGAGCTTCGCAACACTTGTGATGCAAAAAACACATTGCGATACAATTTAGGGAATGAAAAAAGAACAAAATAAAAAAATCAGAAAAATTATGTTGAAAAAAAAAATACTTAAGTGGAAAAATTACTGCTACAAAACCTTCAAATTTGTATCAGATGAATTTCATGAACAGCCCATAAAATTGGAAAGCAATTACCGAGCGGCAACAAACTTTGGGTCGAAATGTGTTCAGCCGAAAACAAAATTGTTGTCATAAAAATATCATTTAACTAAAAAGTTTTAAAAACCCATCCCAAACGGATAAATTTTGCCCTCGAAATTACGCAAAATAAGTCGACTCTGTCAATGTAACATAAACTGAAACTGTTTGATTATGTAGAAAAAAAACCGAAAAAAGTAAACCAATTTAAGACCTACTATAAACAAAAAATGGGGTTTAAAAAAAAACGAGAAATGAACGGACAGAAACTATGACGGAAACCATGAATTTTCAAGAAATTGAGCACGTTAGAAGATTCTGTAGAAATGAAGAACCTCTAGAAGTGAAGATCTCCTGTGCCTGAAGTTATTTACGGGAAAAAAGTCTAGTAACCGATTGCAATAATCTTGTTTATCACAAGGGTAATCATTAAAAATCCTTTTTCGAAAATAGAAGTCTGTCACGTTTTGTTCGATAGTGTAGTTTGCTATGCACAAAATTCATTAAAGAGTTAATTCATTAGTCACGTAGTTCAGACTCCAATATAGATCAAGATGATTTTTTCACTGTTTTTTTTTCAGGCAGTCTTAAAATTTGTTCAAGCTAAAATCGGGGATCGCAAGTCTTTCACACTCAAATATTCCATTCGAACATTCACTGCCGAGAAACGATTTCACGTATTATTTGATAGTTAAAGCAGTTTTTCTTTCCTGTTTCATGCCAAAAAAGCTTCACTTCCGCACAGCTTCAAAAACAAAAAATTGTGAAGTTTTATACAAGATGATCAGTTCTTCAACGCATCTTAATCAGAATCTGACATTTTTAGCCTGTAGCTTGTTTTGTCTGAATTTTTTAAAATATCGAATAAACTATTGAGACTGAGAAAAAATCAAAAGTCAAACCGCGAAAAAGCAAAATAGAGCTTAAACCAATTTTAAGACTTTCCTGAAAAAAAAATCAGCAAGACTTTTATAAGAGTACTCACTACTTTCATTGCTCTTAATCACAAACAATAGCCACAAAAAGCTGAGAACAGAGGCTATGCAATTATTCATGATACAAATAGTGATTATAAAAGCAAAAAAGCCACCAAATAAGTGAGCATTTTAAATGAACATTTTTATCTGCGAGGTTAGATAAAAAGAAGATTCGTACTAGTAGACTAATGCTGGCTAGTGTAAAAACAAAAAAGAAAATCAAACCGCAAAAGGAAAATCAAATTTGAGCGTGAACAGATTTAAGACTTTTCCTGAAAAAAATATCGCAACCGATATAAGAGCCTTCACTGCGTGCATCGACCCAGAAATACGATTTGAAAGATACGTTCTAAAAAAGTAGAAATCAATAAATATAGAATCAGAGAAAAAATCACGATTCTTGCAAACATGCTGAATCACGATGCTGAATATTATGCGGCATCTAAATCTCGCATAACTTTCACGTGGATTTGATTCGTCTTCAACAAATGAGGAATTACACAACGAACTTATATTTTCGTGCAGCATAACTTGGCTTGGCTTAATAGATTTACCCTGTTGGGAGTTGGGTGATCGGTTGTGTGCAGCCAGATCCAGATTTGTGGGTCTGCTGAGTCCTCCGGAGGATACCTGGTCTGATATCTTAATGATCTTCTGAGGCGTGCTCTCTTTTGTTAATTCGCTATATTTATATATGTCCACAGGGTATTCCTTGTCAGATATTGGCTGTTTCTTGAAGCTGTTGGTTGGGCCTGAAATAACCACTCCCAGGTTGCTGCATGTTCCACTAGTGTTCGAAGATGTACTATTTCGATCCGGCTTTCGTTTTGCAAATGTTGATATGCGTCTCCAGATTTTGCTCTTGAAACTTCTGGATTTCCTGGTTTGCTGAAGAGAATCACTCACTGACATTTGCGACTCATTACTGTCGCTTTTATTTGCACCACTGTTTATATTCCCACTGCCGATTGAGAGGATATTGCCTTCGCTCTGCGAGATCTTCCCATTCTTACTCATAGTGAAGTCATAGCTTTTGCTCGAAATATCGTTGGCATCGTTCGCGCTCATTTGATCACATGAGTCGTGAAATGGTCTGGCATTTAAATAAGGTATTCGTGGTCTTGACCTGCTAGATCGTCCATTCCACGTCCCGTACCCTTGCGCAAAATCTAGCCTCGGAGAACTGAGCACACCAGCTTTACTGCTATGGAAAATGGAGGAGCTGAAAGAATCTTGACTCAAGATTTCTGAGCTGTTGTGCGTGAATTTGGGAAACTGCAATGACTCGTCTATTACACTGACCTCATGCACAAGCCCTCGGGGGAAGCTTATTTCTGGTTCTGGCTTCCCTGGCTTCCCTGACTTCAACCTGTTTTTGGGTGCCTTCTTACTTTCTGGCTTAGATCCCTGCAGATTCAAAGCTTCCTTCAGTTCTTTCTCTGCTAATCGCAACTGAATCTCTCGTTTGTCTTTGTGCGCCTGTATTAGCTGTTCGACCAAGTGTTGCGATATCGAGTTGCCTCCGCCGTAATCAGTTGTCGTAATGTAGTCGTAGTTGATCTCAGAGTACCAGTTCTCCTCTCTGAATTGCACGAATTGATCGCCAGACATGAACTCGACCTGGAGTCATAGCAACACACTTGTATGAACGCATGCGCAGAAAATCGATATCACACGAGTAAGTGTGACTGATAAATTGTTTTCTGTGAGCCTAGACGAACTTGTGGCGACATAAAAATAAGGCCTTCAGAAATCACAAGAAGAGAATACTCAAAAACTCTTACTGATACTACGGCTCAAAATAATGGCTACAACTAGTGGAAGTTTTACAAGTTAACTCAAATCGTTGGTTCACAATTACTAGCGCCTAACGCACCTCCGGTGCTTCGAATTTTCAACAACTCATAAAAACTGCATTTATTGGAAATAACATCTGCATCCTTTGAGTGTACCCTGACAGCATCCAATTACAGGGTTGGTAATCACAAATTGTGTAAATTTTTTTTATTAGTTTTTTTAGTTCATATTTTGAAAAACCATAAAAAATTTTTAGAATTTTTTTTAGCTAAGTTTTATAATGGATTAAGAAAAGTCCCGTCTCGGAAACTCAAAGCCATTGAGCAGTCGCATTTGGACGCAAGATTTGCATATCCTGAGAGTTCTCCGAGAAACTTCAACTACAGGGTTCGGAATTTCAACTTTTGAAGAAAAAAAAACAAATTTAAGTTTTCTGAAACTTGTTTGAAAAAATCACAAAAAATTTCACACCTGGAAAACTACCGAGAGTTGAGCAGTCATATTTGGAGCCAAAAGTTGCAACTCCAGAGAGTACTCTAATAGCCCCCAACTAAAGGGTTGGAGTTTAAATTTTGAAAATTAAATTAAATTTTCTGAATGTTTTGAAAAAATCAGAAAAAACGTCATATCTCGAAAACTACAAGGATTTGAGCAGTAAAATTTGTAGGCAAGATTCGCAGTCCATGAGAGTACTCTGGCAGCACCCAACTACAGGGTTGGGATTTTCTAATCTTTTGATTTTGTTCACAACTGAGTTTTCTAGAAATTTTTAAAAAATCCAAAAAAAACATCATATCTTGAAAACTACAAGAATTTGAGCAGTCATATTTGGAGGCAAGATTCGTAATCCCGAGATTTCCCTGACAGCACCCAGCTACAGGGTTGAGATTATCACATTTTGTGAACTTTTTTAACTTAATTTTTCTGAAATTTTTTTTGAATAGCTCCCAAAAATCGTCGTATCTCATAAATTAGAAGTATTTGGGTATTCATAATTGGAGGCAAAAACCACAGCACCTGGAGAAGCCTGACAGTATCCCAATAATGGGTTGTTAATTTAAAACTTGGTGAAAAACTGGAAAATCGAAAAAAAATCTTAACCATTGCAATATAAGATATAGCTTAAACACGAAAAAAATCTTTCGTTAAACATGCAAAAATAATAAGTTGAAAAACTTTAACATGGCGAGATAGCGAATCCCGCATTTAAATATATAATAGAATTCCGAATTGTTTGTTTACCTGGCTATACTGATCCAGAACAGACAGCAGCTCTTCTACGATCTGGTTAAACGACAACCTGGAGCTGACCGATACGTCCCAGCAGCCCCTCATGATGTTGGCGACGAACCCCCCCTCCATGTGGGTGGGAATAGGCAGTGTGAGGTTATGCTCCCCTATCTTGTACAGTACAGTGTGGTAGGGCAGGTTCCTGTAGGGCGCCTGACCAATCATCATCTCCCAAAACACCACCCCGAAGCTCCAGCTGTCACTTGCGTGCGAGTAGAGCGACCTAGTCAACATATAGAGGTACAGACACAATTTTAACTCAGAGGCGAAGCTGAGATTCGCACCACTTGCGATACAAATATGAATGACATGACTAAAATCAAACGAAAAAAAACTTCAAAAAATCGTGTTTGTCAAAAATTTGAAACAAAAGCCCAAAACATCCTAAAAAAGGCCTGCAAATTTTCAAAACAAACCATTTCAGCGGAACTAAACCGACAAGAATAGGCAGATCGAAAACAATCTTAACTAGCCGAAAATTTTCGATTTGCAAAAAAAACAGGTCTCGACTCAAATCGAACTCCCAAGCTCTGTCGTCTTAAGCATGGCGGGAACTAAGCCAAAAAAAAATTAAACAGATAGACGATAGCCCGAAAAAACAAAAAATCTAGTTAAAAAAAACAAGTTCTGGCTGGATTCGAACCACAATGGGTTACCTCTACTCTAGATGGGCCGTATATCGATTGAATTTGAATTGAAATAAGCAAGCGGTAACAAAGGCCAAAATATCTGAGCAGAAACGTGTGACGCCGAAAAAGCAATTCAAAAAATTCTGAGCTAATAAAAAAATTATGTCCTCCCCCCAGAACACACGCACGCACAAAACTTTTTTCGATCCCCAAACGACGCAATAGGAGTCCGCTAGGTCGATATAAACTAAATCGGAACTTATTAAGCCGATAAAAAAGACAAACAAAAATGAAACTTTCACATATCGACCTATGTAAAAAATAAGATTCCGACGGACTTTTAAAATGCTACAAACACTTGAAGCACCTACAATGAAAAATGTTTGCAGCAAAAAAAACGCAAATAAACCGAAAAAACATAAGCAGACAAATAATGGGCCGAAATTTTCTTGAACCGGAATATTTAACGTTTGAAAACAATACAAAACCTAATCAGATTCAAACCCAGGATTATTACCGTCCCAGTCGTATTCGTTACCTCCAGTCTAAGAGTGCAGGAGACACTAAGTAATTTGAAATCATTATGAACTAAGGTACCACCAGGAGTCCAGATGAGTCCTGTGAACAAAATTAATTACGGAAAAAAGTCTAGTACCCGATTGCAACACCATTGCTTATCGGAAGGGTAAAGAAATCAGAAGTCAAATTGCGCCAAAAGTACATTTGTGCCTGAATAAATTTTAAGAATCTTCCTGTAAAAAGAAACAAAAAAAACAACCGCGACCTATATGAGAGTCTTAACTACGTTCATCGACTCTTAAAACTGGCTTGGTCTCGGATTTGAACGTTTAATTCTTCACGACATAACTCCGCTCTTTGCCACCACACTACTGGACCCACATTTTCATGAAAATTAACTTCATTAATAAAGCAAGCTATCACATGACTCAAAAGATTCTGTTAAATTAGCTGTTGATATATTCCAGTTTAATAAAGCTTGCTAATCTCAAGCGTAAAAACAAATAAAACGTTTTTCACACAGCAATTTATTTGTTTTGACCATTGAAAACAAACATTAATTTATCTAATACACAGGCCGTGGGTTCGATTCCCGCTTCGGTCACGGTTGGAGGCGTACCAGTGTCATCCGCCTCCTCAAGGTGGGACCGTCTGTGGCAACGTGGATGGACAGTTGGAAAAAAATAATGAACGCAAAACAGAAAAAAAACACCGACTTGTTTTTTGAAAAAATATCAACTATCGATTTTCAAAGAAAAAATAGATGCCATTGAACCTCTTTGATTTTCTAGAACAATTTATGAGTGGCACTTTTTCAATAAAATTGACCCAATTGGAGAAAAACTGGGAAATCTGAAAATTAAATTCGACTTTCGAAACTAGATGTCGATCACGTTTTTTTTGTGACCTTCACACTTTTGCTGTTCTTTCAACAAAAGAACTGAAATGAACTGAACTTAAAAAGAAATCAAAAGTCAAACCACTAAAAAATGAATTTGCGCCTGAATAAATTTTAAGACTTTTCCTAAAAAAAACAAAAAAAATCATCGCTACCTATTATACGAGTCTGAACTACGTTCATAGACTCTTTAGAAAAAAAAAGATTTTTTTTTGTCTTCGGGTGTTTTAGTTTTTTTTGTTTTCCACGCGAAATAAGGTACCACAAAAGATAATCAGAGCAGGCCGAGTGATACATTATTTTAAATCCCTTTCAATTTTGATTCGAAGGTTAAAAAAAATCAAAAAAAAATATCTGTTTCGAGAAAACGGATTTGAAAATTTTGATATTTTATCTGATTTCGAGCAAAGAAAGCGAATATAAGAGACTTATGAGCAGCTAATAATAGAAGTCTTACAATTCAAGTTAAGCCATGAAAACTTAATTCTAATACAGTAAAATTATTTTTCGAAATTTTTTAGCGCCTTTTTAGGAAAAAAAAAAGTTTTGGGAAAATCTACAAACTTGAGAAAAAAATGATTTTTTAATTTTTCATTTAATGTATGAGAAAAATCCTTTTCAAATTTACCTATTTTACCATAAGTTTCGAAATTCAAGATTTTCGTACAGATCCTCTCATCACACCACGAACAAAAAACGAGTTCGTAATGTGATGAAAAGCACACAATTTGAAGAAAAGAAAGAAAACGTTTTTTTTTTCAAATTTTTAAAATTATGGTCGTAACTTTCTGAGCTATTTGTCTAGCAACCGGCTACCCTTGTTAAAGTTAGTTAGTCAAAATTTTTTGTGGAACTAAAATCTCAAGACGAACAATCTATGGATGGTAACATCAAAAGTTCATATACTATCACTAGCAGTGTTCCAAATTACTCTTATGCGATTCGATTGAAATGCAATTGGATTATTCAGTTTTATTTTTTACAGACTGCTATTGAAAAATTCGAATTGACTTTTACCTCTTGATGACCTCCGGAGACATCCACTCGACAGTGCCTCCACCTTGGCAGTTATTCTGACTCTGTCCCTGGAATTCAATCGGCTTGGCCAGACCAAAATCAGTGATCTTCAGGGTCTTATTCTCATAATCAAACACTCCGTCCACATCTACTGGCTGAGAGAACAGAATATTTCCACTTTTCAAGTCCTTGTGCAAAATGGGAATCGGTGCTTTGTGGTGCAGATACTGCATGCCTCTGGCTATTTGCAAAGCCCACTCAATCAAAACATTAGGAGGTATAGCTTTATGGTAAATAACTGGAGTTAGAGGTCCCCCAGCACAGAACTCCAAAACCAGGCACCTTTTCTCGGGATTGTCTAGCGAGATCTTCAACAACTTTACTATGTTCTCATGACTGAGATGATGTTGAATGTATGCCTCTTTTTTCAGCTTCTTTTCTAAGCTTTTCTCGTTGTAGCTCTGTGTCAAATTGGGACTCGGTATTTTTACTGCAACTTTTTCATTGCCTAGGTAGCCCGCGTAGACTTGTCCGAAGCCGCCTCTCCCAATAAAGCTTCCTGAACTGTCGAAACTGAGTGATTCAGATGGAATTTCGAAATCAGATACATCTGGGTTGGACGATACCAGCTGCATCACATTAGAAGGATGGAATAACCCCTTCCGCTTATCCGATTCATCCATCTAAACATCATCGCTCAGTTTGTTCATTGGCATGTTGCCGCAAAAAATGGGATACTTTAATAGAAGATTAGCCACCTACCTGCTGACCACGCAAAAACGTGATTGAATAACATAACAATGCAAGCTAGCAGACAGAACATAACGAAAGACTGCTATGTCGAAAAAAGATTGAAAAAATAACAATACTTAAAATATTTTCATTTTGTCTCGAATTTGTTCAATTTGAGTGAAAACGTCTAGCAACAAAATGGCCGCTGTTAAAACAGAATTTGAAACTATTTATCGAGCGGCAACTACGCTGAAAAAAAACCGTGTATACACCCGATGAACGAAAACAAAAAAATGTTGCCTGAAAAGTTTCTGAAATTCCATCTTTTCAGGCCCTTCCCCTCCAAAACAAACAATAGGATTTTAAAAGTTTATTTTTCTTTTCAAGAGACGCAAAATTAGGTCGCTGAGCCGATAAAACAAAAGCCAAAACAGTTTAAAGCCGAAGAAAGCTTGGACCTAAAATGACTAAAACATAGCCAACTGAGTTGGAAAAGAATAAAGAACGCAAAGAAACAGAAAAAAAACTTGTTAAAGAGAAATTCAAGAAAAATCAGAACTTCGAGAATAATTTTTGATTTATGCATTTTTGATAAAATTAACCCAATTCGCGAAACATAGATCAATAGGTAAATTTTTAATTCTGCTGGGAAATCTGATAACCTAATTTAATTTTCGAAATTAGAAGTCGACCAATTTTTCGCGGCCTTTACAGTTTGTCTTTACAGTCAAGAGGCAAAAAAACACCAAGACCTATATAAGAGTACTCACCATGTTCATTACTTCATTACTCTAGGAAGCAATTAAGCAACATCAGAGTTGTTAATTTGACAAACTACTAAAATGAATCAAAAACGCTTCCAATAACAATGAAAACTGCTTACTGAACAAGAGAAGTCGGGTCAGCAGCCAGACTATAGGCTAAAACTTTTTTGAAACAGTGTTTTCTATTAGAAAAAAAAACAGGTCCTGAACGGTTCGAACCAAGGCCTTAAGCCGTTCCAGGCGTAGTTGTTACCTCAAAACTATACGTGCTGTAGAAGCTAACAAACTTGAAATTATCAATAAAGCTATGAAAAGATTCAAGTGACTAGAAAAGATTCAAATTGTTAAGGCAATAAAAGTCTATATTCCGACTTGATAACGCTTGCTAACCTGACTCGTTATTCTGTATATATTTGAAAACACATCGAACATACCGTTATATAAAAACTAATGACTAGAAAATAATATTATGGAATAACATAGCCAACAGACAGTTGACACAGAGGCGAAGCAGCGCTTCGTAAACACTTGCGAGAACACGACCAAATAGCAGCTCTATCAAGTGAAAGAAGAAAGCAGCTCTATCAAAACAAATTGCGAAATACATTGAGTTGCGAGATACAAAATTTCTGAAATCGAGCTTTTTATCATTGTTTGAATGCTATTTGAAACAATTAGCTTTTTTCATTTCATTTGATGAATTAAAAATGCATCAACTGTTAACTTTTTACTAATCAAAAGTCGCAGCACATATGACATTATACTCCTACCGCAGCCTGCTGATTCAAAAATGCCACCAAAAGTAGCACTTTTATTTACAACTTCGGTTGGAAAAAAATAATGATCGTACTACTACACATTACTTCGCAAGTGTAAAAAAGAACAAGGATACCGGAAAAAATGATTGAAAAATTTTTTTCAACATTTTTTATTTTTCGTTTTCCAACAAATAACATCAAGTTTAAACATTTACAGACTCAATTAATGTTTATGACTGGTACTTTGTTCCGTAAAGATGTCCCTTTCAAAAAAAATTGGTCAGAATTTTTTTCATCCCGCTGGAATTTAAGAAACATTGATTCATTTATGAAACTGGAACTCATTCACGTTTTGAGTGACCTTTCAACATTTCAAAAAGTTTGTTGGTGCATTAACTCAAATCAGTTAAAATAAAACTTTATATACAATCAGAAAATGGATGCTAAAACACTGGAAAATAAGCCCAAACAAACTAGAAGAAAAATTAACCAGATGCAAAGTAGTCGAAAAATGAAAACTATTTCATTTTTTCGCTAAAAAAAACAAAAACCCAACTCACAAGTATTTGCAAACCACTGATATTGAAAAAAAACAAAAGATAACTATTGCCATCAGATAGTTGGAAAAGAATCATAAGATTTAGAATTTCGAAGAAAAATAAATGACCTAAAAGCTCTTCGAATTTTAAATAAGACACTTGCTCTCGCGAGTTTAATAATAAAAACACACAGAGGCAAAGCGGAGCTTCCCAACGATTGCGACAGAGCAAAAACATTGCATTAGAAGACCGCGAATAGGAAGAGACAGATGTCGAATTCTTTTAGATCAAGTTTAAAAAAATTACTTGAGGTAGAAAAAAAAAACATTAACTACAGTGCTGATTTAAATTATCCGGACAAAACGAACAAAACTTGAATTTTCAAACGCGTTTTTCTTAAATTGGGTTAAGATTAGACAAAAAGTGAAGAGGACAAAAATTGCTCAGAATTTCACCAGAATTAATATGGTGCTATTTTTTCTCCGAAATTCTCAACAAAAATTTTAACCCAAAAATGGGTCATTTTGGCTTTGTTCAATTAATCAAGAATTACGCTGAAACTACTTTGTTAATTGATATGAAAATTATATCACAGAAAGCCTCTTACGCAGTTCAACAAAGTTTATGAAGGTTTAAATCTTCAAAAACCAGTTTAAATGAAAAAAGTTTTACTTGATAGTCAATAAATGTGATTTTTACTATATAAAGCTCAGAATCTATGTTTAAAAATAAATTTTAAACAATTTGCGCAAATTTTTGGAGATTTAACCCTTCTTAAACTTTGTTGAGCTGCGTAAGAGCCTTCCTGTGATATAATTTTCTTATCAATTAACAAAATAGTTTCAGCGTAATTCTTGATTAATTGAAAAAAGCCAAAATGATCCATTTTTGGGGTAAATTTTTTGTTGAGAATTTCGGAGAAAAAATGGCACCATATTAATTCTGGTGAAATTCTAAGCAATTTTTGTTTTCTTCACTTTTTGTCTAATCTTAACCCAATTTGAGAAAAACGCGTTTGAAAATTCAAGTTTTGTTCGTTTTGTCCGGATAATTTAAATCAGCACTGTACAACGTACGAATAATTCAGACAGTTGAACCGAATGATGTTCATAAGCAACCTTCAAAAAGCATTGTTAACCATTCGCCGAGCACAAATAGGGCGACTAAACCTAACTGAACCCCCTATCAGCCGAAAACAAAACTGTTGTCAAAAAAAATTTTTGAGCTACTTAGTTTTTTTTTCGACATATCCCTCCTGAAACACACAGCATAAAAAGTAATTTGCCCTAAGCTAAGCAATACAAATTGACCAATCGAAATAGTCAAATCGAAAAAAAAATAAATATACTTGGTAAATTCACAAATTACAGATTTTTTGATTAGAGTAAAATCTGTTCATATTTCAGCCAATTAAAAAGCGTACCAGATAATATGAATGGCTTGTTTTGAAATAGAAAAGTAATATAAAATTTTGAAAAAAATAGAATTATCAATTTCAGAGACGGACAAATAAAAACATGACTAACCGACGACGAACTACAACGAGGATTTGCAAATAACAAACATAACCAATCGAATATTAAGAAAGAGTAATGAACGGAAGTAAACATAAAAAAACACTGATTTTTTGAAAAAATCTTCATTTTTTCAGTTTCGAAGAAAAAAGATGGCCTTATAGCCACTTGAATTTGTTGAACATTATCATGGACACTTTTTGTTAAAATTAACTCAATGAACAACTTTCAAAAAGCATTATTAACCATTCGCCGAGCACAAAAAAGGCGACTAAACTTAATTCAAACCCGTACCAGCCGTAAACAAAACCGTTGTCATAGAAAAATTTTGAGCTATTCAGTTTTTTTTGACATATCCCTCCTGAAACACACAGCAAACAAATATATTTTGCCCTATACTAAGCAATACCAAATGACCAATCGAAACAGTCAAATCGAAAAAATAAATAACTTGGTAAAATTACAAATTACACATTTTTTGATTGAAGTAAAATCTGTTTATATTTAAGCCAATAAAAAAGCGTTCCAGATAATATGAATGGCTTGTTTTGAATTAGAAAAATAATTTTAAAATTTGAAAAAAATGAACTTATCAATTTCAGAGACGGACAAACAAAAACATGAATAACCGTCGACGAACTACAACGAGGATTTGCGAATAACAAACATAGCCAATCGAAGATTAAGAAAGTGCAATGAACGCAAGTAAACATGAAAAAACACTGCCTTATATGAAAAAAAAATCTTCAACTTTTCAGTTTCGAAGAAAAAAGATGGCCTAATAGCCCCTTGAATTTGTTGAACATTATCATGGACACTTTTTTGTTAAAATTAACCCAATGAACAACCTTCAAAAAGCATTATTAACCATTCGCCGAGCACAAAAAAGGCGACTAAACTTAATGCAACCCCGTACCAGCCGTAAACAAAACCGTTGTCAAAGAAAAAATTTTGAGCTATTAAGTTTTTTTTTGACATATCCCTCCTGAACCACACAGCAAACAAATCTATTTTGCCCTATACTAAGCAATACCAAGTGACCAATCGAAACAGTCAATTCGAAAAAATAAATATACTTGGTAAAATTACAAATTACACATTTTTTGATTGAAGTAAAATCTGTTTATATTTAAGCCATAAAAAAGCGTACCAGATAGCCTGTTTTGAATTAGAAAAATAAATATAAAAAAATTTAAAAAAATGAAATTATCAATTTCAGAGACGGACAAACAAAAACATGAATAACCGTCGACGAACTACAACGAGGATTTGCGAATAACAAACATAGCCAATCGAAGATTAAGAAAGTGTAATGAACGCAAGTAAACATAAAAAACTCTGCCTTTTTTGAAAAAAAAAATCTTCAACTTTTCAGTTTCGAAGAAAAAAGATGGCCTTATCGCCCCTTGAATTTGTTGAACACTCCGTCCACATCTACTGGCTGAGAGAACAGAATATTTCCACTTTTCAAGTCCTTGTGCAAAATGGGAATCGGTGCTTTGTGGTGCAGATACTGCATGCCTCTGGCTATTCGCAAAGCCCACTCAATCAAAACATTAGGAGGTATAGCTTTATGGTAAATAACTGGAGTTAGAGGTCCCCCAGCACAGAACTCTAAAACCAGGCACCTTTTCTCGGGATTGTCTAGCGAGATCTTCAACAACTTTACTATGTTCTCATGACTGAGATGATGTTGAATGTATGCCTCTTTTTTCAGCTTCTTTTCTAAGCTTTTCTCGTTGTAGCTCTGTGTCAAATTGGGACTCGGTATTTTTACTGCAACTTTTTCATTGCCTAGGTAGCCCGCGTAGACTTGTCCGAAGCCGCCTCTCCCAATAAAGCTTCCTGAACTGTCGAAACTGAGTGATTCAGATGGAATTTCGAAATCAGATACATCTGGGTTGGACGATACCAGCTGCATCACATTAGAAGGATGGAATAACCCCTTCCGCTTATCCGATTCATCCATCTAAACATCATCGCTCAGTTTGTTCATTGGCATGTTGCCGCAAAAAATGGGATACTTTAATAGAAGATTAGCCACCTACCTGCTGACCACGCAAAAACGTGATTGAATAACATAACAATGCAAGCTAGCAGACAGAACATAACGAAAGACTGCTATGTCGAAAAAAGATTGAAAACATAACAATACTTAAAATATTTTCATTTTGTCTCGAATTTGTTCAATTTGAGTGAAAACGTCTAGCAACAAAATGGCCGCTGTTAAAACAGAATTTGAAACTATTTATCGAGCGGCAACTACGCTGAAAAAAACCGTGTATACACCCGATGAACGAAAACAAAAAAATGTTGCCTGAAAAGTTTCTGAAATTCCATCTTTTCAGGCCCTTCCCCTCCAAAACAAACAATAGGATTTAAAAAGTTTATTTTTCTTTTCAAGAGACGCAAAATTAGGTCGCTGAGCCGATAAAACAAAAGCCAAAACAGTTTAAAGCCGAAGAAAGCTTGGACCTAAAATGACTAAAACATAGCCAACTGAGTTGGAAAAGAATAAAGAACGCAAAGAAACAGAAAAAAAACTTGTTAAAGAGAAATTCAAGAAAAATCAGAACTTCGAGAATAATTTTTGATTTATGCATTTTTGATAAAATTAACCCAATTCGCGAAACATAGATCAATAGGTAAATTTTTAATTCTGCTGGGAAATCTGATAACCTAATTTAATTTTCGAAATTAGAAGTCGACCAATTTTTCGCGGCCTTTACAGTTTGTCTTTACAGTCAAGAGGCAAAAAAACACCAAGACCTATATAAGAGTACTCACCATGTTCATTACTTCATTACTCTAGGAAGCAATTAAGCAACATCAGAGTTGTTAATTTGACAAACTACTAAAATGAATCAAAAACGCTTCCAATAACAATGAAAACTGCTTACTGAACAAGAGAAGTCGGGTCAGCAGCCAGACTATAGGCTAAGACTTTTTTGAAACAGTGTTTTCTATTAGAAAAAAAAAACAGGTCCTGAACGGTTCGAACCAAGGCCTTAAGCCGTTCCAGGCGTAGTTGTTACCTCAAAACTATACGTGCTGTAGAAGCTAACAAACTTGAAATTATCAATAAAGCTATGAAAAGATTCAAGTGACTAGAAAAGATTCAAATTGTTAAGGCAATAAAAGTCTATATTCCGACTTGATAACGCTTGCTAACCTGACTCGTTATTCTGTATATATTTGAAAACACATCGAACATACCGTTATATAAAAACTAATGACTAGAAAATAATATTATGGAATAACATAGCCAACAGACAGTTGACACAGAGGCGAAGCAGCGCTTCGTAAACACTTGCGAGAACACGACCAAATAGCAGCTCTATCAAGTGAAAGAAGAAAGCAGCTCTATCAAAACAAATTGCGAAATACATTGAGTTGCGAGATACAAAATTTCTGAAATCGAGCTTTTTATCATTGTTTGAATGCTATTTGAAACAATTAGCTTTTTTCATTTCATTTGATGAATTAAAAATGCATCAACTGTTAACTTTTTACTAATCAAAAGTCGCAGCACATATGACATTATACTCCTACCGCAGCCTGCTGATTCAAAAATGCCACCAAAAGTAGCACTTTTATTTACAACTTCGGTTGGAAAAAAATAATGATCGTACTACTACACATTACTTCGTAAGTGTAAAAAAGAACAAGGATACCGGAAAAAATGATTGAAAATTTTTTTTCAACATTTTTTATTTTTCGTTTTCCAACAAATAACATCAAGTTTAAACATTTACATACTCAATTAAAGTTTATGACTGGTACTTTGTTCCGTGAAGATGTCCCTTTCAAAAAAAATTGGTCAGAATTTTTTTCATCCCGCTGGAATTTAAGAAACATTGATTCATTTATGAAACTGGAACTCATTCACGTTTTGAGTGACCTTTCAACATTTCAAAAAGTTTGTTGGTGCATTAACTCAAATCAGTTAAAATAAAACTTTATATATAATCAGAAAATGGATGCTAAAACACTGGAAAATAAGCCCAAACAAACTAGAAGAAAAATTAACCAGATGCAAAGTAGTCGAAAAATGAAAACTATTTCATTTTTTCGCTAAAAAAAACAAAAACCCAACTCACAAGTATTTGCAAACCACTGATATTGAAAAAAAAACAAAAGATAACTATTGCCATCAGATAGTTGGAAAAGAATCATAAGATTTAGAATTTCGAAGAAAAATAAATGACCTAAAAGCTCTTCGAATTTTAAATAAGACACTTGCTCTCGCGAGTTTAATAATAAAAACACACAGAGGCAAAGCGGAGCTTCCCAACGATTGCGACAGAGCAAAAACATTGCATTAGAAGACCGCGAATAGGAAGAGACAGATGTCGAAGTCTTTTAGATCAAGTTTAAAAAAATTACTTGAAGTAGAAAAAAAAAACATTAACTACAGTGCTGATTTAAATTATCCGGACAAAACGAACAAAACTTGAATTTTCAAACGCGTTTTTCTTAAATTGGGTTAAGATTAGACAAAAAGTGAAGAGGACAAAAGTTGCTCAGATTTTCACCAGAATTAATATGGTGCTATTTTTTCTCCGAAATTCTCAACAAAAATTTTAACCCAAAAATGGGTCATTTTGGCTTTGTTCAATTAATCAAGAATTACGCTGAAACTACATTATTAATTGATATGAAAATTATATCACAGAAAGCCTCTTACGCAGTTCAACAAAGTTTATGAAGGTTTAAATCTTCAAAAACCAGTTTAAATGAAAAAAGTTTTACTTGATAGTCAATAAATGTGATTTTTACTATATAAAGCTCAGAATCTATGTTTAAAAATAAATTTTAAACAATTTGCGCAAATTTTTGGAGGTTTAACCCTTCTTAAACTTTGTTGAGCTGCGTAAGAGCCTTCCTGTGATATAATTTTCTTATCAATTAACAAAATAGTTTCAGCGTAATTCTTGATTAATTGAAAAAAGCCAAAATGATCCATTTTTGGGGTAAATTTTTTGTTGAGAATTTCGGAGAAAAAATGGCACCATATTAATTCTGGTGAAATTCTAAGCAATTTTTGTTCTCTTCACTTTTTGTCTAATCTTAACCCAATTTGAGAAAAACGCGTTTGAAAATTCAAGTTTTGTTCGTTTTGTCCGGATAATTTAAATCAGCACTACAACGTACGAATAATTCAGACAGTTGAACCGAATGATGTTCATAAGCAACCTTCAAAAAGCATTGATAACCATTCGCCGAGCACAAATAGGGCGACTAAACCTAACTGAACCCCCTATCAGCCGAAAACAAAACTGTTGTCAAAAAAAATTTTTGAGCTACTTAGTTTTTTTTCGACATATCCCTCCTGAAACACACAGCATAAAAAGTAATTTGCCCTAAGCTAAGCAATACAAATTGACCAATCGAAATAGTCAAATCGAAAAAAAAATAAATATACTTGGTAAATTTACAAATTACAGATTTTTTGATTAGAGTAAAATCTGTTCATATTTCAGCCAATTAAAAAGCGTACCAGATAATATGAATGGCTTGTTTTGAAATAGAAAAGTAATATAAAATTTTGAAAAAAATAGAATTATCAATTTCAGAGACGGACAAACAAAAACATGACTAACCGACGACGAACTACAACGAGGATTTGCAAATAACAAACATAACCAATCGAATATTAAGAAAGAGTAATGAACGGAAGTAAACATAAAAAAACACTGATTTTTTGAAAAAATCTTCATTTTTTCAGTTTCGAAGAAAAAAGATGGCCTTATAGCCACTTGAATTTGTTGAACATTATCATGGACACTTTTTGTTAAAATTAACTCAATGAACAACTTTCAAAAAGCATTATTAACCATTCGCCGAGCACAAAAAAGGCGACTAAACTTAATTCAAACCCGTACCAGCCGTAAACAAAACCGTTGTCATAGAAAAATTTTGAGCTATTCAGTTTTTTTTGACATATCCCTCCTGAAACACACAGCAAACAAATATATTTTGCCCTATACTAAGCAATACCAAATGACCAATCGAAACAGTCAAATCGAAAAAATAAATAACTTGGTAAAATTACAAATTACACATTTTTTGATTGAAGTAAAATCTGTTTATATTTAAGCCAATAAAAAAGCGTTCCAGATAATATGAATGGCTTGTTTTGAATTAGAAAAATAATTTTAAAATTTGAAAAAAATGAACTTATCAATTTCAGAGACGGACAAACAAAAACATGAATAACCGTCGACGAACTACAACGAGGATTTGCGAATAACAAACATAGCCAATCGAAGATTAAGAAAGTGTAATGAACGCAAGTAAACATGAAAAAACACTGCCTTATATGAAAAAAAAATCTTCAACTTTTCAGTTTCGAAGAAAAAAGATGGCCTAATAGCCCCTTGAATTTGTTGAACATTATCATGGACACTTTTTTGTTAAAATTAACCCAATGAACAACCTTCAAAAAGCATTATTAACCATTCGCCGAGCACAAAAAAGGCGACTAAACTTAATTCAACCCCGTACCAGCCGTAAACAAAACCGTTGTCAAAGAAAAAATTTTGAGCTATTAAGTTTTTTTTTGACATATCCCTCCTGAACCACACAGCAAACAAATCTATTTTGCCCTATACTAAGCAATACCAAGTGACCAATCGAAACAGTCAATTCGAAAAAATAAATATACTTGGTAAAATTACAAATTACACATTTTTTGATTGAAGTAAAATCTGTTTATATTTAAGCCAATAAAAAAGCGTACCAGATAATATGAATGGCCTGTTTTGAATTAGAAAAATAAATATAAAAAAATTTAAAAAATGAAATTATCAATTTCAGAGACGGACAAACAAAAACATGAATAACCGTCGACGAACTACAACGAGGATTTGCGAATAACAAACATAGCCAATCGAAGATTAAGAAAGTGTAATGAACGCAAGTAAACATAAAAAACTCTGCCTTTTTTGAAAAAAAAAATCTTCAACTTTTCAGTTTCGAAGAAAAAAGATGGCCTTATCGCCCCTTGAATTTGTTGAACATTATCATGGACACTTTTTGTTAAAATTAACACAATGAACAACTTTCAAAAAGCATTATTAACCATTCGCCGAGCACAAAAAAGGCGACTAAACTTAATTCAACCTCGTACCAGCCGTAAACAAAACCGTTGTCATAGAAAAATTATGAGCTATTAAGTTTTCTTTTCGACATATCCCTCCTGAAACACAAAACATACAAATATATTTTGCCCTATACTAAGCAATACAAATTGACCAATCGAAACAGTCAAATCGAAAAAAATACATACTTGGTAAAATTACAAATTACAGATTCTTTGATTGAAGTAAAAACTATTTATATTTAAGCCAATAAAAAAAGCGTACCAGATAATATGAATGGCTTGTTTTGAATTAGAAAAATAATATAAAAAAATTTAAAAAAATGAAATTATCAATTTCAGAGACGAACAAACAAAAACATGAATAACCGACGACGAACTAAAACGAGGATTTGCAAATAACAAACATAGCCAATCGAAGATTAAGAAAGAGTAATGAACGCAAGTAAACATGAAAAAACTCTGCCTTATATAAAAAAAAACTTCAACTTTTCAGTTTCGAAGAAAAAAGATGGCCTAATAGCCCCTTGAATTTGTTGAACATTATCATGGACACTTTTTTGTTAAAATTAACCCAATGAACAACCTTCAAAAAGCATTATTAACCATTCGCCGAGCACAAAAAAGGCGACTAAACTTAATTCAACCCCGTACCAGCCGTAAACAAAACCGTTGTCAAAGAAAAAATTTTGAGCTATTAAGTTTTTTTTTGACATATCCCTCCTGAACCACACAGCAAACAAATCTATTTTGCCCTATACTAAGCAATACCAAGTGACCAATCGAAACAGTCAATTCGAAAAAATAAATATACTTGGTAAAATTACAAATTACACATTTTTTGATTGAAGTAAAATCTGTTTATATTTAAGCCAATAAAAAAGCGTACCAGATAATATGAATGGCCTGTTTTGAATTAGAAAAATAAATATAAAAAAATTTAAAAAAATGAAATTATCAATTTCAGAGACGGACAAACAAAAACATGAATAACCGTCGACGAACTACAACGAGGATTTGCGAATAACAAACATAGCCAATCGAAGATTAAGAAAGTGTAATGAACGCAAGTAAACATAAAAAACTCTGCCTTTTTTGAAAAAAAAAATATTCAACTTTTCAGTTTCGAAGAAAAAAGATGGCCTTATCGCCCCTTGAATTTGTTGAACATTATCATGGACACTTTTTGTTAAAATTAACACAATGAACAACTTTCAAAAAGCATTATTAACCATTCGCCGAGCACAAAAAAGGCGACTAAACTTAATTCAACCTCGTACCAGCCGTAAACAAAACCGTTGTCATAGAAAAATTATGAGCTATTAAGTTTTCTTTTCGACATATCCCTCCTGAAACACAAAACATACAAATATATTTTGCCCTATACTAAGCAATACAAATTGACCAATCGAAACAGTCAAATCGAAAAAAATACATACTTGGTAAAATTACAAATTACAGATTCTTTGATTGAAGTAAAAACTATTTATATTTAAGCCAATAAAAAAAGCGTACCAGATAATATGAATGGCTTGTTTTGAATTAGAAAAATAATAGAAAAAAATTTAAAAAAATGAAATTATCAATTTCAGAGACGAACAAACAAAAACATGAATAACCGACGACGAACTAAAACGAGGATTTGCAAATAACAAACATAGCCAATCGAAGATTAAGAAAGTGTAATGAACGCAAGTAAACATGAAAAAACACTGCCTTATATGAAAAAAAAATCTTCAACTTTTCAGTTTCGAAGAAAAAAGATGGCCTTATCGCCCCTTGAATTTGTTGAACATTATCATGGACACTTTTTTGTTAAAATTAACCCAATGAACAACCTTCAAAAAGCATTATTAACCATTCGCCGAGCACAAAAAAGGCGACTAAACTTAATTCAACCTCGTACCAGCCGTAAACAAAACCGTTGTCATAGAAGTCATAGAAAAATTATGAGCTATTAAGTTTTCTTTTCGACATATCCCTCCTGAAACACAAAACATACAAATATATTTTGCCCTATACTAAGCAATACAAATTGCCCAATCGAAACAGTCAAATCGAAAAAAATACATACTTGGTAAAATTACAAATTAAACATTTTTTGATTGAAGTAAAATCTGTTTATATTTAAGCCAATAAAAAAGCGTACCAGATAATATGAATGGCCTGTTTTGAATTAGAAAAATAATATAAAAAGTTTTAAAAAAATGAAATTATCAATTTCAGAGACGGACAAACAAAAACATGAATAACCGTCGACGAACTACAACGAGGATTTGCGAATAACAAACATAGCCAATCGAAGATTAAGAAAGTGTAATGAACGCAAGTAAACATAAAAAAACACTGACTTTTTGAAAAAATCTTCATTCTTTCAGTTTCGAAGAAAAAAGATGGCCTTATAGCACCTTCAATTTGTTGAAAATTATCATGGACACTTTTTTGTTAAAATTAACCCAATGAACAACCTTCAAAAAGCATTATTAACCATTCGCCGAGCACAAAAAAGGCGACTAAACTTAATTCAACCTCTTACCAGCTGTAAACAAAACCGTTGTCATAGAAAAATTTTGAGCTATTTACTCTTTTTTCGACAAATCCCTCCTGAAACACACAGCATACAAATATCATTTGCCCTATACTAAGCAATACAAATTGACCAATCGAAACAGTCAAATCGAAAAAATATAAATATACTTGGTAAATTTACAAATTACAGATTTTTTGATTGAAGTAAAAACTATTTATATTTAAGCCAATAAAAAAAGCGTACCAGATAATATGAATGGCTTGTTTTGAATTAGAAAAATAATATAAAAAGTTTGAAACAAATGAAACTATCAATTTCAGAGACGGACAAATAAAAACATGAAAAAATTATGTTCCGACACAGAGGTGAACAACAGGTGGAAAAAACAACACACAATACGTCACAAGGTAGTGAATAGAAAAAGAAACTTTTATGAAAATTTAAGTTGAAGATAGAAACCTACAAAAATTTCATGTTTGTAATAAATGATGTTCATAAAAAATCATTGGGAAACAATGAACGAGCGTCAACTAAGGCTACAAATTTTGGGTCGACAACTGTTGAGCCGAAAACAAAACTGTTGTCAAAAATTTTTTTTAAAAGCTTTGAAAATTTTCAAAATTTAACGACCCATCCGTGCTGAAACACAAAACATAAAAAATATTTTCCCTCGCATTTACGCAATATAAAATGAAAACACCGATCAGTCCGGAAAAAAATCACAAATTGGAGAACTTTCAATTAAGGTAAAAAAAATTTTTAAACTAAAATAAAACTCAAGCTTTGGAAAAAAAGTTCGCAAAGACGTACCAGAAAACAATCGCATTCAAAAAGAAACATGACATGAGCCCGACGGAAACTAGGAGAAAAACCACGAATCCGAAAAAAAACTATAATTACTGCCTGGAATGAACTTCACCTCATGAATGATGGTAGTTTTAATTATATATGCAAAGAATTGACCCGGACAGCAGTTTGCACGTCAGCAGTCGTTAAATTGGGTGCCAGACATCAAGCCGACGGGACTTCAAGCCGAATCGTAAAATAAGGGAATTCAAGCTGAAAATTTTCTCTCTAAGTCATGAGATATGAATAATTTGAAAACATTTTTGAAGAATTTCTCAATTTCATGATCTTTATTCGGTAATTATTAGCGTTTTCATAAAATTTAAGCCTCCAAATGATGTTTAGAAAAGTTGAAAAATAGAACACGGTTGAAGGTATTTTTCTTGTTTATAATTTATGCATTTCAAAAACCGGCTGATATTATTAACTGATACCAATCCCAAGTGATTCATTGTCATAAATAACGCTTATTATGGAGTAAAATAGCCTACGATTTTGACCAGCAAGGTTTTACAGATGAAAAAACAATGATTTAAGGTGCTTGTTAAGTTTAAGTTTCGGCCTGAATTCCCGTCGGCTTGTTGTCCTAGACCCGTTAAATTGACCTCTTCTAGCTAAATTGACAATTCCGTAAATAAAGTTGTTTACCGGAAAAAAAGCATATTACCGGGTCGCAACACCCTTGCTTATTGTATTATACATGGACTTTGGTAATTGAATTCATCAAAAAAACATTGAATTTTAACAAGTGGCATAATTCAAAGTAAAGATCAATGATGTTAAATCCAAATCCTCTGGTTAAAAATACTCACTAAACTCTAATCTACCACCAATACCAGGTTGATCAAAATTCTATTGGAAATTTTCCAATTTTCATTAAATTCATGGGACGTCTGACGAACGAACGACACGCATTCGAAAACAATAAAATTATCTCAAATAAAAAGCAATGGGATCACAGAATAACTGACGACGAACTACAACGAGGATTTGCAAATAACAAACATAACCAATCGAATATTAAGAAAGAGTAATGAACGGAAGTAAACATAAAAAAACACTAATTTTTTTTAAAAATCTTCATTTTTTCAGTTTCGAAGAAAAAAGATGGCCTTATAGCCACTTGAATTTGTTGAACATTATCATGGACACTTTTTTGTTAAAATTAAGCCCATGAACAACCTTCAAAAAGCATTATTAACCATTCGCCGAGCACAAGAAAGGCGACTAATCTTAATTCAACCCCGTACCAGCCGTAAACAAAACCGTTGTCAAAGAAAAATTTTGAGCTATTAAGTTTTCTTTTTGACATATCCCTCCTGAAACACACAACATACAAATATATTTTGCCCTATACTAAGCAATACAAATTGACTAATCGAAACAGTCAAATCGAAAAAAATATATATATACTTGATAATTTTACATATTACAGATTTTTTGATTAAAGTAAAATCTGTTTATATTTAAGCCAATAAGAAAAAGCGTACCAGATAATATGAATGGCTTGTTTTGAAATAGAAAAATAATATAAAAAGTTTGAAACAAATGAAACTATCAATTTCAGAGACGGACAAATAAAAACATGAAAAAATTATGTTCCGACACAGAGGTGAACAACAGGTGGAAAAAACAACACACAATACGTCACAAGGTAGTGAATAGAAAAAGAAACTTTTATGAAAATTTAAGTTGAAGATAGAAACCTACAAAAATTTCATGTTTGTAATAAATGATGTTCATAAAAAATCATTGGGAAACAATGAACGAGCGTCAACTAAGGCTACAAATTTTGGGTCGACAACTGTTGAGCCGAAAACAAAACTGTTGTCAAAAAAATTTTTTAAAAGCTTTGAAAATTTTCAAAATTTAACGACCCATCCGTGCTGAAACACAAAACATAAAAAATATTTTCCCTCGCATTTACGCAATATAAAATGAAAGCACCGATCAGTCCGGAAAAAAATCACAAATTGGAGAACTTTCAATTAAGGTAAAAAAATTTTTTAAACTAAAATAAAACTCAAGCTTTGGAAAAAAAGTTCGCAAAGACGTACCAGAAAACAATCGCATTCAAAAAGAAACATGACATGAGCCCGACGGAAACTAGGAGAAAAACCACGAATCCGAAAAAAAACTATAATTACTGCCTGGAATGAACTTCACCTCATGAATGATGGTAGTTTTAATTATATATGCAAAGAATTGACCCGGACAGCAGTTTGCACGTCAGCAGTCGTTAAATTGGGTGCCAGACATCAAGCCGACGGGACTTCAAGCCGAATCGTAAAATAAGGGAATTCAAGCTGAAAATTTTCTCTCTAAGTCATGAGATATGAATAATTTGAAAACATTTTTGAAGAATTTCTCAATTTCATGATCTTTATTCGGTAATTATTAGCGTTTTCATAAAATTTAAGCCTCCAAATGATGTTTAGAAAAGTTGAAAAATAGAACACGGTTGAAGGTATTTTTCTTGTTTATAATTTATGCATTTCAAAAACCGGCTGATATTATTAACTGATACCAATCCCAAGTGATTCATTGTCATAAATAACGCTTATTATGGAGTAAAATAGCCTACGATTTTGACCAGCAAGGTTTTACAGATGAAAAAACAATGATTTAAGGTGCTTGTTAAGTTTAAGTTTCGGCCTGAATTCCCGTCGGCTTGTTGTCCTAGACCCGTTAAATTGACCTCTTCTAGCTAAATTGACAATTCCGTAAATAAAGTTGTTTACCGGAAAAAAAGTGTATTACCGGGTCGCAACACCCTTGCTTATTGTATTATACATGGACTTTGGTAATTGAATTCATCAAAAAAACATTGAATTTTAACAAGTGGCATAATTCAAAGTAAAGATCAATGATGTTAAATCCAAATCCTCTGGTTAAAAATACTCACTAAACTCTAATCTACCACCAATACCAGGTTGATCAAAATTCTATTGGAAATTTTCCAATTTTCATTAAATTCATGGGACGTCTGACGAACGAACGACACGCATTCGAAAACAATAAAATTATCTCAAATAAAAAGCAATGGGATCACAGAATAACTGACGACGAACTACAACGAGGATTTGCAAATAACAAACATAACCAATCGAATATTAAGAAAGAGTAATGAACGGAAGTAAACATAAAAAAACACTAATTTTTTTTAAAAAATCTTCATTTTTTCAGTTTCGAAGAAAAAAGATGGCCTTATAGCCACTTGAATTTGTTGAACATTATCATGGACACTTTTTTGTTAAAATTAAGCCCATGAACAACCTTCAAAAAGCATTATTAACCATTCGCCGAGCACAAGAAAGGCGACTAAACTTAATTCAACCCCGTACCAGCCGTAAACAAAACCGTTGTCAAAGAAAAATTTTGAGCTATTAAGTTTTCTTTTCGACATATCCCTCCTGAAACACACAACATACAAATATATTTTGCCCTATACTAAGCAATACAAATTGACTAATCGAAACAGTCAAATCGAAAAAAATATATATATACTTGATAATTTTACATATTACAGATTTTTTGATTAAAGTAAAATCTGTTTATATTTAAGCCAATAAGAAAAAGCGTACCAGATAATATGAATGGCTTGTTTTGAAATAGAAAAATAATATAAAAAGTTTGAAAAAAAATGAAACTATCAATTTCAGAGACGGACAAATAAAAACATGAATAAATTATGTTCCGACACAGAGGTGAACAACAGGTGGAAAAAACAACACACAATACGTCACAAGGTAGTGAATAGAAAAAAAACTTTTATGAAAATTTAAGTTGAAGATAGAAACCTACAAAAATTTCATGTTTGTAATAGATGATGTTCATAAAAAATCTTAAAAATCATTGGGAAACAATGAACGAGCGGCAACTAAGGCTACAAATATTGGGTCGACAACTGTTGAGCCGAAAACAAAACTGTTGTCCAAAAATTTTTTTAAAAAGCTTTGAAACTTTTCAAAATTTAACGACCCATCCGTGCTGAAACACAAAACATAAAAAACACTTTCCCTCGCATTTACGCAATATAAAATGGAAGAACCGATCAGTCCGGAAAAAAACTACAAATTGGAGAACTTTCAATTAAAGTAAAAAAAAATGTTTAAACTAAACTAAAACTCAAGCTTTGGAAAGTAAGCCCACAAAGACGTACCAGAAAACAATCGCATTCAAAAAGAAACATGACATGAGCCCGACGGAAACTAGGAGAAAAACCACGAATCCGAAAAAAAACTATAATTACTGCCTGGAATGAACTTCACCTCATGAATGATGGTAGTTTTAATTATATATCCAAAGAATTGACCCGGAGAGCAGTTTGCATGTCAGCAGTCGTTAAATTGGGTGCCAGACATCAAGCCGACGGGACTTCAAGCCGAATCATAAAATTAGGGAATTCAAGCAGAAAATTTTCTCTCCAAGTCATGAGATATGATTAATTTGAAAACATTTTTGAAGAATTTCTCAATTTCATGATCTTTATTCGGTAATTATTAGCGTTTTCATAAAATTTAAGCCTCCAAATGATGTTTAGGAAAGTTGAAAAAAAGAACACGGTTGAAGGTATTTTTCTTGTTTATAAATTATGCATTTCAAAAACCGGCTGATATTATTAACTGATACCAATCCCAAGTGATTCATTGTCATAAATAACGCTTATTATGGAGTAAAATAGCATACGATTTTGACCAGCAAGGTTTTACAGATGAAAAAACAATGATTTAAGGTGCTTGTTAAGTTTAAGTTTCGGCCTGAAGTCCCGTCGGCTTGTTGTCCTAGACCCGTTAAATTGACCTCTTCTAGCTAAATTGACAATTCCGTAAATAAAGTTGTTTACCGGAAAAAAAGTATATTACCGGGTCGCAACACCCTTGCTTATTGTATTATACATGGACTTTGGTAATTGAATTCATCAAAAAAACATTGAATTTTAACAAGTGGCATGATTCAAAGTAAAGATCAATGATGTTAAATCTAAATCCTCTGGTTAAAAATACTCACTAAACTCTAATCTACCACCAATACCAGGTTGATCAAAATTCTATTTGAAATTTTCCAATTTTCATTAAATTCATGGGACGTCTGACGAACGAACGACACGCATTCGAAAACAAAAAAATTATCTCAAATAAAAAGCAATGGGATCACAGAATAACTGACGGCGAAGTACAACGAGGATTTGCAAATAACAAACATAGCCAATCGAAGATTAAGAAAGAGTAATGAAGGCAAGTAAACATAAAAAACACTGACTTTTTGAACAAATCTTCATTATCGCCCCTTCAATTTGTTGAACATTATCATGGAGACTTTTTTGTTAAAATTTACCCAATGAACAACCTTCAAAAAGCATTATTAACCATTCGCCGAGCACAAAAAAAGGCGACTAAACTTAATTCAACCTCGTACCAGCCGTAAACAAAACCGTTGTCATAGAAAAATTGTGAGCTATTAAGTTTTCTTTTCGACATATCCCTCCTGAAACACAAAACATACAATAATATTTTGCCCTATACTAAGCAATACAAATTGACCAATCGAAACAGTCAAATCGAAAAATATATATATATACTTGGTAAATTTACAATTTACAGATTTTTTGATTAAAGTAAAATTTGTTTTTATTTAAGCCAATAAAAAAAGCGTACCAGATAATATGAATGGCTTGTTTTGAAAAAGAAAAATAATATAAAAAGTTTGAAAAAAATGAAACTATCAATTTCAGAGACGGACAAATAAAAACATGAATAAATTATGTTCCGACACAGAGGTGAACAACAGGTGGAAAAAACAACACACAATACGTCACAAGGTAGTGAATAGAAAAAGAAACTTTTATGAAAATTTAAGTTGAAGATAGAAACCTACAAAAATTTCATGTTTGTAATAGATGATGTTCATAAAAATTTTTAAAAAACATTGGGAAACAATGAACGAGCGGCAACTAAGGCTACAAATATTGGGTCGACAACTGTTGAGCCGAAAACAAAACTGTCGTCAAAAAATTTTTTTTTAAAAGCTTTGAAAATTTTCAAAATTTAACGACCCATCAGTGCTGAAACACAAAACATAAAAAATCTTTTCCCTCGCATTTACGCAATATAAAATGTAAGAACCGATCAGTCCGGAAAAAAATCACAAATTGGAGAACTTTCAATCAAAGTAAAAAATGTTTAAACTAATATAAAACTCAAGCTTTGGAAAGTAGGCCCACAAAGACGTACCAGAAAACAATCGCATTCAAAAAGAAACATGACATGAGCCCGACGGAAACTAGGAGAAAAACCACGAATCCGAAAAAAAAACTATAATTACTGCCTGAAATGAACTTCACCTCATGAATGATGGTAGTTTTAATTATATATGCAAAGAATTGACCCGGACAGCAGTTTGCACGTCAGCAGTCGTTAAATTGGGTGCCAGACATCAAGCCGACGGGACTTCAAGCCGAATCGTAAAATAAGGGAATTCAAGCTGAAAATTTTCTCTCTAAGTCATGAGATATGAATAATTTGAAAACATTTTTGAAGAATCTCTCAATTTTATGATCTTTATTCGGTGATTATTAGCGTTTTCATAAAATTTAAGCCTCCAAATGATGTTTAGGAAAGTTGAAAAATAAAACACGGTTGAAGGTATTTTTCTTGTTTATAATTTATGCATTTCAAAAACCGGCTGATATTATTAACTGATACCAATCCCAAGTGATTCATTGTCATAAATAACGCTTAATATGGAGTAAAATAGCCTACGATTTTGACAAGCAATGTTTTACAGATGAAAAAATAATGATTAAGGTGCTTGTTAAGTTTAAGTTTCTTTTTGAAAAAATCTGACACTGACTTTTTGAAAAAATCTTCATTTTTTCAGTTTCGAAGAAAAAAGATGGCCTTATAGCCCTTGAATTTGTTGAACATTATCATGGACACTTTTTTGTTAAAATTAACCCAATGTGAGAAAACTCGATCAATAGGTAAAACTCTTATTTTGCTGGGAAATTTGATAATTAATTTCGATTTTCGAAATAAAAAGTCGATCACGTTTTTCGCGACCTTTACAATTTTTCTGTTCAATAGTGGATTTTGCCTTCCTTTTAACAATAGAAATACACTGAACTTGAAAAAAAAATCACAAGTCAAACCGCGAAAAATCAAAATTGAGCGTGAACAAAATTTAGGAATTTTTCCTGAAAAACAAATCTGCAAGACCTATATAAGAGTACTCACTACGTCATTACTCTTAAAAATAATAGTAATAATTTTTTTTTAAAATATTAACGCCAGTGTTATCGGAGACGCGATATTTCTTTTATGGTTATGTGGGTTACTCTGAAAAGATGACTTGCAGATGTGAAAAAAAAAATCCTCGATGAGGACTCCGGCTGGTTTTCTATCGAAATTGACTGTATCATCAACCAGAAGATATTTCCAGATGCCTCAAAGAGCTTGCAAGGAATTTTCAAATCTTTAAAAAATCGGAAAGTCAAAATAAAAAACGAGCGGGGAAGCTATCTGAAGAGTAGTTGTGTAACACTCTTGAAATTTAACATTTGAATTTATCAGTAAAACAATTATATTTAACAATTGGCGTGATGTAGATTGATTAGTGAAGTGATTCAAAGGTAAGTTAACTGTATGTTAAAACTATATTCTCTGGTTAGACATATATATTTAAATTAAGTCTACCGCCAACAAAAAGGTTGTACTTACTAATGAAAACTGCAACCCCCGTTTTCAATAACATCATGTGACGTCGGAAGCACTAACAACAAGCATTCGAAAACAAAAAAAAACAAATACAGAGCAATATCTTTGATATGCGAGAATGATCGCAAGGGTATGAATCGGTCGATAAACAACTAACACTAATCGGCAAAGAAGCTTTCAAAAATTTTCAAGCGGCCGCGAATCGTACAATTTGTAGGTAGACTCCTATTGAGCCGAAAACAAAAAAAAACACAGCAACTGTCATAAAAGTTCAAGTTTAAAAACTATGATTTTTTGGCTATTTTTCAGACCCCTTTGAAAATTTCCAAAATTCAATTTACTAAGGTCTTTTTAAATTGTTTTTGATATTCTTTGACTGCAATAAAACGTGTCAGCGTGAACCAATTTCCAGAACAAATCTCACATGCAATTGCTTCATGAATAATTTTCAATTAACTTTAAGTTGTAATTTTACAAGGGGGTGCGAAATTGGAATTACTGATTTTTAAAACCACCGACGAACAGACTCTTTATTAACAGCAATTGTCAGTTTTCTTTTGAAACTACATAAAATTAGTTGACTCAGCTGATAAGACATCAGCCAACACCATTTAGGCTGAACAAAACAAAAGCTTTTACGACAAGGCCAAGCAGAGCTTCGCACCACTTGCCATACAATACAAACATAGCAAATTTGTGCGCAAAAATAAAAATTTAACCGCTGTCGAAAAAAAAACGAATAGTATTCCAAAAAAAAACTAGATCAAACGGCCAAATAATGAAGCGGCTCTAAAGCCGAAAGTACTGAAGCAAACACCCTTAGAGCCGAAAAAAATTCCTTTGAGCCGAAGAAAGTTCTATTTCGTACAGATGTAACAAAAAAATTTTCACAGGGGAAAAAAGTCTCGTATCTACTAGACTAACAAGGACCGTTTTGGGGTATTTTCCATTATAGCCCCCAACCCTAAAAACAAAAAGATAAAAGCCGTGCCTGTGCATTCACACTAAAGAACATCTAAACTTTGTTAGTAAAAAAACTTAGAGATGCATAGAGTTACTAGTTCAGAATAAATGAAGATACACATGCTTTTTAAAATGGGAAACATCACCTTTTCGTACCCGAGGAGTGCATGAACATTAACACCAAAATAGAAAAATCTAGGGCCCACAGCGTTTTGAGGAACCAAACAAAAGAAATAGAACCTAAAAAATTACCTTCTCTCCATACCACCATCCGCCATCTCCACGCGCAGAAAGTAAAACTACGATGTCGCCCGCTTTCAGTGGCAGAACATCCTTATTCATCGATGACAGACGATGTGTGGATTTGCTCACTTTGAACAAAAACCCCGCATCTGCTTTTGGTTCATTTTCAGCGATAGCCAAAGAAGCATCGACCTGGCAGTCTTCCTCGTCAGTTGTACAATCTGTTTGCATTGTTATTTACCAATCTAAAATTATTTAAAATAGTTAGCCAATAAAATTTAATTAAAATACCAAAAATTAATTCAAATACGAAGATTTTTGCTGTAACTAGCATTATCAGTATGCACAACTTGAAGTCATAGTATTTACAAATAAAAACTTTTATAATTCAAAATAAGTAGCTTTAAACTTTTTGAGTATCTGAGAAAATTACATTATTGTTGTTTTCGTTTCTTTTTGTACTTGTAAGCTATTAGAAGGTTGAAAGTATAATGGAAACAAGGGTTACAGTCAGGAGTATATTTATTGCAATCTTCCAGTCAAAGCCCAAGGTATGGAAAATAAAAGATAACGTGGATAAAAGACGATTGGGAATCATGTCACCCAGATAAAGAAAACTAATAACTGCATTATGGTGAAAAGGGACTCAGAAATGTTCTAGAAATTTAAATTTTCAAAATTTCGATTTGGATTAGATTATTTCCGAGAAAAACGAAAAACGGCCATTTTGACCGAAAATAGACAAAACACAAAACCAAGTTGCAAGACGAAAATCAGTCGAAAAGTAGAAAGAAAAATAGAAGAACGAAGCCTCTTATCGTGACATCAGGACACGATAAGATGCTAGTCGGAATATGATTGTGGAAGCGAAAGGTCCAATGGGAGAGTATGAAATCAGATGCCCGGTGCCCAGAGACTATTAAAAAACATAAGGGATATTTAAGCTGCTGTAATGCCCTGAACGCATTTAACTCACTCTTATATTGATTTAGTATATCAGAGCATGAGCAGTTAGAGTCGAGGAAAGATTCAACCCATCTCTAATGGATGTAGTATACAACTGCCAGTAAAAACATGTGATTGTTATTTTCTAGCCGTGTTTTTAAAAAGACTGTTTGTCTGGCGATCCGAGGCCAAGCTATGTGCCAGTCGGTCATATTTGGAAGTTTGACCTTGAGAAAAACAAGAACGCTTAATTTTGGAGTGAAATTTGATTTTTCAAAAATTCGAATGGAGCCTGTCATGCACGATTCTCTCGCGATAACTGAAAACCGAAAAAGAGAAATCAGAACGATCGAGTAACAATCGCGGGAAAGTTGCCAGACAAAGCAGTAGGAAATTGCCATTCGCAATTTCCGTCACAATAAAACTAGAGTAGAGCTGTCCTATCTGAAACAGAAGGAAGCGTATTCCCGAGAATTGGACTATTATTACTCGACTGGATTATCATTCAAACTGGACTAGAGTGAACCTTTGATGGAAAGGTGGACAGCTTGAGTGTCCCAATGGTTCACGAGAAGCCATACTCTAGAGTTCAAACTTGGTCCTGTTGTTGAAACTGATAAACATTAAACTCATTTAGTTACATTATTTAATTCTCGAGTTGATTACCGACTTAATTACTCCCAGTTCTTGAGCGTGCTACGATGTGAGTACTCAATTTAAATTCCTAGAGTGTGTTTTATGATTGTTATGTTGAGGTAAGGCGAGTTTTAGGTTGATCCATCTGAAATGGATCAAAGTTCCACTGTCTGATAAAAAGTAACTTAACGGATTGTTCTGACCCGGTTTTTAACGGCGTTCATGTATTTTGGGTATCTAGAGACCTAAGTATGGGGACGTTCTTTTGTCTAGCGTGGGGGGATATTTTTGTAGTAGCTTTTAAGCTGTAACGGGTCGTAGTCTCATGTCACAAGCGAACCGAATTGGCTCCGACTGATTTGAGGTAGAAGAACACAAGAGATAGTGTCCCTGACTCTTGAGCCAATGGTTATAGGGCCTATTTTTCTTAAGCCTCATGTGTGACTACAGTAGACGAATGTTACATAGTGTTTTTATGGCGCTCCTGGGTGTTTACGACATCAAGACTACGGAGTCGAACCCACTTGAGACAGCTTCGGGCTGCATGCCCATTCTAGAGTACCGGTGGTACGGTTCGGCAGGAACGTGCGAACCTTCCGGTTGTACCGTGAGCGCATTTTAAGAAAACTCGAGAAAACTTCCTGGCACGCTCTCCGAAGGAGGCTTAGCTAACCGAGTAAAGGGTGGGCAACAAGGGGGACAAAAACACGAGCAAAAAGACAAAAAGCGAAACAAAAACCAAAAAAGAATAGAAAAAGGAACAAAAACCATAAAACGAAAAAAGACAGTGACTTTGACACCAGATTAGTTGGATCAAACCTTTATATTAATTAAATAGTATACCCATACTGTTTTACAAGTTCGATCGTTTCGATCAACCTAGCAATTTAACCCAGTAACCTCAATAAAGTGCCCGAGTGTGGGGCGTTGTCAAGGGTTTTCAGATAGCTTGGAACTTAGCTGGACAACAAGGAGACTTGACTGGAAGAGGTGACCAGCCGAGTGGGAAAGTGGTTCAGGAGCACTTGAGCTGAACCAATAGGAGACTTGACTGGAAGAGGTGACCAGCCGAGTGGGAAAGTGGTTCAGGAGCACTTGAGCTGAACCAATAGGAGACTGGACTGGAAGAGGTGACCAGTCGATTGGGAAAGTAGCCAAGAAGGATTTGGCAGTTCTCGAGTTCTCAAGTTGGGCAGAATGGGTATCGTTAAAATCCACATTACATTATAGGAGATAAGTGTAAAATTGGATAAGCGAAATCCCCCGGTTTTGAGGGGTACAGGACTTTATCCTCCACGGTAATTATCCTCCAGGCGATATCCTCCATGGCGGATAAAGTCCTCCGAGTATAAAAGCGCCTTTTTCATTTATTGAGAAGAATGAAACGGAAAAAAAAACAAAGCAGATAGGAGAAATTAACTGACAATTAAAACTGCGATGAAATTGAAGAACAAAAATTAATAATTTCAATTAAATCGTAATTGAAGTTTTCGATTTCGTTGGTTTTTGTTGAGCATGGCAAATTTCATGGTTTCTCAAGGGAAACGGACTTTATCCTCCAGATGTTCCGAAGTCAACTTGTTCCATATAATTGGGCTGCCCGTACGCGGAATGATCAGGAAGTTCCATTTATTGTCTGAAATGATCAAATATTGGATATAATCTAATAATTTGACTGAATTTACTAATTGGAGGAAAACATCCAAATTCATAAAATTGGGGGATAAAATGGAGGAAAAAGTCCCTGTTTGAGAAATGGAGGATAATGGTGGAGGATATCGCCTGGAGGATAATGACCGTGGAGGATAAAGTCCGTTTCCTGGTTTTGAGGAACGTTTTTACTTGAGCAGGCCTGGAGACAGGTTTACGGTTTTCTCTTGAGAGGTTTAGCACCCGGCGCTTAAGGTAATTTTAGGCTTAAGAAGGGGGGCTAAAAAGGGGGAGGTTAGAAGGGGGGCTGGTTAAGTTAGAGGTTGGCGGTTATAATTTGTAAAAAGGGGGGACACATTAGAGTAATTAATTGGTCGGCATCGTCGACTTAGTTACATTAGATATTTACACGCGTTGGTTATAGGAAGCGGATATCCAAAATTAGAATCAGGTAAAGGTAGGTACCCTGGTCGGATCGGTAGGGGGGAACGGACCAAGACAGTTTTTGTGATACCCCATAAGATCGCTAGCAGGGGGGAGGAAAACGCGTGGCAATTAAGTACCAGACATTTTTTCGATAGAAGGTAGACATTTGTCACCTTTGAATTTTAGGTGGGTTCATCTCTTTGTTTTTATTATTTTTTCTTGCTTAGATTTTTGTTGCATTTTGGTAAGGATTTGTGTTTGGTTTTTATACGAACAGGTGATCACAAGATACCTGCGCACAGGTTTTGGTTTCAAGTTGCTTGGAACATTGAAAAAGAGGTAACTAAAAAAGGGGGGTCAGCATTTGGCCACTAAGAGAGGGTTTTTGGGAAAATTTTTACTAGAGCTTGAGTGGTGGTGCAAGGTACAGTGAATCAAGAGGTCCCTAAAACGAAGAAGAAAGAGGTCCCACCGCTCAAACACTTGTTAATAGTCTTGGGACAGTGCCAAAGAAGTCTTGGGACAGTGCAGTCTGGGGACAGTCTTGGGACAGTGCAGTCCTGGGATAGTCTTGGACCAGAGCAGTCTTGGTACAGTCTTGGGACAGTACAGCCTTGAGACAATACAGTCTTGGGACGCTACGATCTTGGGACAGTGGTCTTGGGATAGTGGTCTTGGGACAGTGGTCTTGGGAGACTAGTCTTGGGACAGTGGTCTTGGGATAGTGGTCTTGGGACAGTGGTCTTGGGACACTAGTCTTGGGACAGTGGTCTTGGGACAGTGGTCTTGGGATAGTGGTCTTGGGACAGTGGTCTTGGGACAGTGGTCTTGGGACAGTGGTCTTGGGACAGTGGTCTTGGGACAGTGCTCTTGGGATAGTGGTCTTGGGACAGTGGTCTTGGGACACTAGCCTTGGGACACTAGTCTTGGGATAGCAGCCTTGGGACACTAGCCTTGGGACAGTAGTCTTGGGACATTAGGCTTGGGAAAGGGGTCTTGGGACACTGACAAAAAGTACTGGGTCAGTACCGAACAGTCTTGGGACAGTAGAAAGAAAGCCTGGGACGGTACAAAGAAGAGTAGGGACAGTAACTGGAAGTCTTGGGACGGTATAAAAATTGAAGTAAAATTACAATAAGTGTTTTGAGACAGAACAATACTAGTCGGAACCCGGTACGGTTGAAACCACAAATAAAGAAAGTTACTCGAAAGGTTGTGAAAGAGAACTGGGAACAAGGTTTTTATCACGTTGTATATTTCCTTTTAAGAATTTTTTCATAATAGATTTTATTCTTAGAATAGAATTGTGTATATAATAATATTGTAAATAAGAGCAATTGTAAATAGAAATAATGAGACGGAGTAGGGTACCGGTGCTCGAAAAAAGGTCAAGTGGATCAAACACGAAATATATTTCGTCGCTGCGCGGAACGACATCAATGGGCCCAAGGAAAACATAAGATAACTTTTCAGTTAGCATGGTCAGCACGAGGAGTAGTACCGAGAACAAGGCGAGAGAAGGTGCTAAAGACAAACAGGTGGAGCCCACAATTGAAATCGATCTAGAGACACCAGACCAGAGCGTAGATGAAGTGGAGAAGAAGACAACGGAATCCACACCGATGCCCCATATGGAAGATCAAAATCCAAAAACCGTGGAGTTTTCGCCGATAGACGCGTTGGAAGACACAACAGGCAATACCCGAGAAACGGTGAAAGACGACTCTCAAGTAAAGAAGACATCTTTTACAGAAAAGTTGGCGATGGTGGTCGGAATGAAATCGAGAGACAACACGGCCGAAGAATCAAAAACTGAAAGAGCACGAACATTTGGGACAGTGAGCACGAAGGCGACAGAAGCCGACCTAAAGGAAGAACAAGCCAGAACAGGAGCGACAGCCGAAAACAAGACAACTGCTGATCATGAAACAGCTACTCTTGAGCTTGGCGACCTGATGACAAAACTAAATCAGATCGACAAAAAACTAAAGTACAGTGAGGAAGATAGAGACTTAATAAGGAAAGAATTGAAATACAACAAACACGAGTATCTGGATAGTTATTTTAACCTGGCTAAGGCGACAGACGAGAGACTCCAGCAGATGTCGGACAAGGTAGATGCCACCAATGAAGAACGAGACAAGAACATCAAAAAAGATATGCAACAGTTGAAAAACCGATATGATGATGTCAACAGCCAATTAGGTAGCCTGGAAAAGAGAATAGACACAATGAACAGGAATCAGGCCGAAAGTTCGTGTGCAATACAGGCGAAATTGGATGCAATCTTGAGAAATTCTACCTCACAAGAAAGACCGGCAGCGGATCGCACGCAAGGCACCAGAGTTGACTTTGTAGAACCACAAAGGAACAAACGGCAATCGACACCGTTGCCTTTAACCCGGGATGCGGTAAGCACAGCACCAACGGCTGCAAAAACAATCATGAAAAATGGAACATCAAACACAATGAGTGGTCCGGGGGACTCAACAGCTAACAGCAACGCAGGTCCGGATGCCATGACGTGGGCAAGCACTTGGGAGATGATGAACAGGAATAGAGGCCTTCGCCACGAGGAACACTGACTCGAGCGATAGGAGAGACGGAAAGTCAAGAAAAACTTTCAAGAAGCCAAAAGAATTCAAAGACGACTCCGATGCATGCATTGACACCTGGGTGGAAGTGATGAAATTACACCTAGAGCAAGATAACTTAAATGATGAAAGGCAAGCATGCACAGCCATACTCAGCAACCTGGAAGGCACGGCATTAAAATGCGTGGTTGCAAAGAAAGAAGAAGAACGCGATACCGCGGACAAAATCTTCGAAATATTGCTGAATCGATTCGGGTCAGGCATGAAGAGTCACCAAGCGATGATGCGATTTGAAAAGAGAAGGCAGAGGGACGATGAGTCAATTGATCGGTTCCTAGATGACCTTGAGAGCTTGAGAAGAAGGAGTGACCCAGAGGAGTCGACAAACAGAAGAAACTTTAGCATTGCCTCGAAGTTCATTGATGGGGTAAAAAGTGATGACTTAAGAACAATGTTAGCAACATACTACACATTGTCGAAAGACAGCGCACCGACCCCACAAGAAATGAGACAGAAATCAAGGGAATACATGCTGATGAAGCCCAAGAAATACTCATATTCAGAAAACAGAAACACGCAAGGGGGAAGCCAATCTCAGAGGTCGTCATGGTACAAGCCTAGAGATGACATGGACAAGCGCAGATCATGCGCGAACTGAGGGTCGGCGGATCACCACGTGGCTGACTGCACAGCATACAAACAAGGCATGAAGAGTCTAGGATACGCACCGGATGAGGAGGACATGAGCCAGATGGAGGAACACGAGTACTATAATGGCTTAATCATCAAGATAGGAGCGAGATGCTTCTTCTGTAACCAAGAAGGGCACTTCAGAATGGATTGTCCCTTGTTCTGGGAAGCGGTCAAGGACCAGAGTCACCCCAAACATAAGTTGGCATGAGCGGCGGTACAGAATCAGCGGAATAGACAAAACGAGTTTGAATCTAGTAACTTAGGAGCACCAAGCACGGAATTGCCGACGAAAACAGTGAAAGCTGTAACACATGTTAATGGTGCGATAGAATCCGCAGCCGGGAACTCTCTAGAGATAAATTATGAGAAAGCGGCGACGGAAGCAATTACCAAAGTGAAACAGGATCTGGCTGCGAAAGAAATAGAGCAACGACTAAAGCTGGAGATCGAAAGACAGAATTTCAACGAAGCATTAGCTGGATCAAAACCAACACCAGAGGCTGTACCGGGCTCGACAAAGACCGGGAATTGTAACACTGTAAAAATGGTGACGGGAAAGCCATTCGGCATATCGAAAATCGGGGCTACAATAATGTCGATAATCACAGTGGGCGGCCACGAGGTAACCAGAAACTTGAGCGAACCGAGCGACCAGACAATAATGCACATTGACGTGTACGCAGATTAATTGAGTTGTATAAGCCCACAAACGACTTCTAGAGCGTTGAGAGCACTACTCACGAGAGGGGGCAGCAAGTCGGTACGTGTTGATAACAGGTATACTAAAGCTTATGGTCCACACGAGGTGATGCTAAATATAGATGGAATCAACATCTATACCAAGACAATGATAACATGTGACGAAGACCTAATTGGGCAAATCTACGTAGGGAAAAAAGAGTTGAAAGTGAGATCGATTGGACACTGCGCCATGCTTGAAGAAGATGCGATGCACATCGGGACGGAGGCAGATGTGACAGGGCACGTGCTGGACATAAGTGGCAAAAAGACTCAGTTACGTGGGTTACTTGATACGGGAGCAGTCTTGAGCGTCATACCAATCGAAACTGGGGAACGGATGGGCTTTGACAAAGGTGATTTGATAGACTCGAGAATACGGCTGTCAGCTGCAAACAAAGGGGCACTTCGGGTGCTGGGCAGGACGCCGATAATAGCCCTCAATTTGGGGGAACGTAACCTGTGGATGAGCTTTCTCGTGGTAGAAAACCTAGATGAATCTGACCAATTCATTTTGGGCAGAGACTTCATCAGGAATTTTGACGTAACGATTGATCTAAATAACGCAATGTTCAGGATACGGAACCCGGATAGGAGGTACGCAATCAAACCGGTAAATTTAATAATGGCAAATGAAACCAAAGCACCGGTATTCTTGAGTAGGAGAGTGAGGCTAAAGGCGAATGAAGCGGCAATCGTAGGCTTGAGGATGAAAAATTACAATGAACTAATCGACAACAAACAAGTGTGTATAGTTCCGAATCCTAATAGTCAAAGTGCTGCTGTTTTAGGAAGATCCTTCTCGATAACGAAGAGCGGCCTCTGCGTCAGTGTCTTGTTGAATACTCTTGATATACCGATCACGATACAGAGAGGGAGGAAACTGGGATATGCTTTACCGGTTAAAACCCGATATGAAACAACGGAGAACTCAAAACAAAATGAAGTTGTTGATTGTCCCAATCATAGGGACAAAATTTGTATCTTGAGACGATTGCAGAAAATAAAAGATTCTTCAGGTCTTGTTAAATCACTTAAGTCAGAGACAGACGATGGGCTGTCGAGCTGTTCGAACTTTCCAGAGCGGCCCACACTAGAGGAAATGCAAACTGATAAACCGGTTCTGCCGGAGATTGAACATTTGAGGGGCAAACTGAAAGATGAACAGCTCGAAGCCATCAGGGACGTACTAGAGCGGAACGAAGAAGTTTTTTCGAGGCATAAAGCGGATATCGGGTGTTGTAATTTTGTTGAGCATGAAATAGAACTTGCGGAGAACGCGGTACCGCATAGGGAGGGGGCGAGGCGCATGACCCCACATAAATAGAAATCGAGACGTTACTAGAGTATGACATGATAGAACCATCCAAGTCACCGTGGGCGTGTGGAGTAGTGACGGCCAAAAAGAAAGGCGACCAGTTGAGGTTTTGTTGTGACTTTCGATACCTGAACTCCGTCACGGTGAAGGATGCCTATCCCATACCTAGGATTGATGAGAGCCTCTCGAAGTAAGGTGATGCAAAATTTTTTACGACTCTTGATTTAGGCTCGGCCTTTTGGCAGGTACCACTAAGGAAGCAGGACAGGGACAAGACAGGGTTCGCCTGCGAGTTGGGTCTGTTTCAATGGAAACGGATGCCGTTTGGACTTTGCAACGCAACAGCCACGTTTCAGCGGTTGATGGCACACGCGCTGTTAGGCGTGACGAAGAAGTATGGCAATCTGGTAATGTGCTACGTGGATGACGTGGTAATAGCGACGCCCACATTGGAAGACGACATTGAGAGACTTGACGAAGTGTTCGCATGCATGAAAAGGTCGAGGCTAAAGTGTAAACCATCAAAGTGCGAGATACTCAAGGACTCAATAAAATACTTGGGCAGGATGGTAGACAAGCACGGCATCAGACCTGAACCGGACGCCGTGGAAGCAGTCCTAACCTGGAAATCACCGAAGACAGAACACCAGTTGATGAGCTTCCTGGGTTTCGCTAACTATTATAGAGAGTTCATCAAAGGCTATGCGGACAAGGTATACCCGATGCAACAATTAATGAGACACAAGGGCAAGAAGTTCACGTGGAACAACGCAGCAGAAGAGTCATTCCAGAGAATAAAGAAAGAGCTATGTGAGGCACCAGTACTGGGCATGCCGACTGAGAAAGGGATGTACGTGCTGGACACGGATGCGTCGGTAGTCGCGATTTCTGGAATTCTCCATCAAGAACAAGAATGGAATTGGAAGACAGTCTTGAGACCAATAGCGTACGGGAGCAAAGTCCTGAGTGACACGGAAATGAAGTACGGAGCACCGAAAGCAGAGATGTTCGCGGTGGTTACCTTTGTCGAGAAATACAGGGCATACCTGGGCAGTGAGCCATTCAAGTTGCGAGTCGACAATCGAGCACTGAGCTGGCTGAAAACGTACTCAATGGACCAAAGTTACATTGGGAGGTGGATAGTTCGCCTGGACGGATACAACATGATAATTGAGCATAGAACACGAGATAAACATCAGAATGCCGACAGCTTGAGTAAGAAGACGGAGTTCTATGAGAGACAAGAGCAAAGAGAGGCAGACAGACCTGAAATCAAAGATGGCTTCTCCTTCATGGACAAGGAAACGTACGGCAGTCTTCCACTCACGAGATGGCTGGACAAATCAGGCAAACCGATTGAAGATCATCCTGAATTACCTACAGAACCTCCAGAAAAGACCATCTTGAAGAAGAGCAGAAGGATTTCGATAGAAATAATACTAAAGTCGAAGATCGTGAGGGAGACGCTCAAGGCAAAAGGCTATGATCTTAAGCAGGTAGAAGCAGGAACTGCACAGATAGATGATGACTTAATGAGGTTGCTCGATAAACTATCAGATGAGAAGCCCGTGATCCAAGAGAAGGGTCGAGAGGAACCGGAAGTCACTATACTTCGGAGAAAAGAAACAGTGAACAATACTGACTCCTCAAGAGGAAGCGTCACTGACAGCAAAGATGTCGTGCGGTCACTAGTTGACAAAATCCCCGAAAACATTCTGGAGCAGACCAAGGTTAGGAAAAAGAAAGTGACGTTCAAAGAAGATACTGAACACCTGGGACTAGGTCAAGAGTCCGGGGAGTGTTCCATGTTCACGGAAGAAGAAATCGGAGAAGGAAAATTGTCCGGGGAGCATGAAGAATGGGATGAAGGCTCGGATGAGAGCAGCGATAACCAAGACAGTCTGTGCATGATATTGGCGGAAGAGAAGACAAGGCACCACGACAGGGAGTTACAGACGGATCCATCTTCAGGAACGTACAATCTGGACGTACAGGAGATACGAGGTGGTGAAGAACTTGAGAAAATTGCGGTTTCAAGGAAGCCATTCAGGGAATTATCATGCAACTCAAACGTCAGAACGAATCTGGTGCCAGAATATGATATGAAAATCGTGAAAAGGATGATATGCGTGAAGCTGAGTGATGACATCCACAACCCTGGTGAGATGAATGGACAGATCATGGCGCTAAAGGAGCATGTCAAGGCAAGATATAGGCTGTCAGACCTAATAAGAGCCCAAAAGAATGACAAAATGACAAGTAACCTCTCCAAATGGATCCAGTCGGGGGTCAAGGAGAAGGGGGAACTCGAGAAAGACAGCTACAAGATCTTGAGCCAGTTCTACAAAGAGAAGAAAGACTTACTCTACCACACAGCTGATGGGGTGGTAGCATGCAAGAGGAAAGATGAGGAGAAGATATTACACAAACACAACCTCATCATACTGCCACAATTGTATCAAACGGAGGTGCTTTTCAGATCGCACGACCAGATGGGGCACCAGGGGATAGATAAAGTACAACAAAGGATACTTCACAGGTTTGATTGGCCAGGAATGAGAAAAGCTTGCGAGAGATGGGTGAATGCCTGCTTGACATGCCTCCAGGTAAAAGACCCAAGGAGGATGAAGTTTCCCCTCAAGTCCGTCGAGAGCTCAGAGTTCAATGAAGTGGTGCAGATAGACCATCAAAAAAATCTGCATGACGGAGTCGGGATATAACCAGATACTGGTTATAATAGATCACTTCACAAAGTTGACGGAAGCGGTTCCGTGCCAGACAGCCTCGGCCGAGGAGACATGTGATCATCTGATAACGCATTGGATATCGCGGTATGGTTGTCCAATGACTTTCCAGTCGGACAACGGCAAAGCTTTTGTGGGGTACTTGACAAAAGAATTGATGAGGAGATCGCACATTGCTCAAGCACACTCGACAATCTACCATCCACAGACCAACGGGTTGGTAGAGAGACACAACAGGACACTGGTCAACATGTTAAGGGTGTACTGCTCAAGATACATGACGGACTGGGATAAATACCTGCCACAGGTAGTAGGGGCCTACAACAGTACACAGCACTCAACGGGGACCATTCATGATAACGGAAGTTCATCAACAAGGACGGTTCTACCGCTTGAGTACTGGGCGAGCAGCACATTATGAAAATCTGAAGCCTCACGTTCCGTCCCCGGAGGACTGGTGCATACCGAAGGACATGGAGGGTCTCGAGTACCTGGTGGTAGAGCCAGCGTGTGAAGTGAATGAAAAAGGCACCAGAGAGAAAAATGATGGTAATGAGAACTTGAGTTTGGACGACAATGAAAAGATAGAGGTGGAGTCTGAAGCAGGATCGTTTGTAGAAGAAGACTGGAACGACCCGGAGCAAGATGAGGTGCCGAAGTGGATGGAGCCAGATCGACCAATACCACCGGGGACCAGGACTGGCAATCGTAAACGGACCAGCATGAGGTACAACAGATACGGGGATGACTTCTTGATCAATAAGATACAGCCAGACAAATTGGGCGAGGAACTACTGAGTGCAGGCGAACTGGAAGCCGACGAGGAATGGCAGCTCATTGACGATGATGGACACTATCCGCAGGAAGACTACTCGACACCAGAATTGGAGACGGATCTCGAACAGAGTGAGATAGAGAGGAGGGAGAACACGAACTTGAGGATACTAGAGTGGATGCGCGATGTCAAAGACGAGAGCCACGAAGGACAAAGCATTCAACAAGTCGACGTGTCATCGGCAAATTATATGAAGCCAGAGGACCCTCTTTTCGGATGGACGGCAACAGACAGGCCACTGGACATTCCTCCGGACAATTCAGACCCGACAACATCGACGGGGACGTCGATAAATATTTTTGTCCGGGGAGTGGGGGTAGGACTTACCCACACCGAAAATTTGATGATAAAGAAGCTCAAGGAAGTGAGAGCAACAAGCAAATTGGAACTGGAAGAAGAAGAGCCAGAGCCTAACATAGGTCGGAATTTCAAAACGAAGTTTGAAATACCCAATGAGATTGAGTACTCGGAAAACATCATGATAACGGATAGCGACTTCACCCTGTCAAACAGGACTAGCGCGATCTGCGTCACGGCGGACATGAGTTTCAAATCAAAAGAGAGTACCAGAATGTGGAGTTTCTGTTCAGACAGAGACCAGGACTGGGAGGGATGGCAGCGCTTTCACCATCAGTAGCACAAGTCCCGGGCAAATATCTGTGCTTCCTAGTGACGAGGGTCAATGACAGGAACACAATTGATCCCGAACACGTGATGTTGGCAATTACAAGACTACGAGACTTCATGATTGAAAGAGGAATAACGGAGGTCTCAATGCCGGTGTATGACCCAAACAGGGGCAAACTGAGCTCAAGGGAATTGTGCGCTATCCTACACGTAGTCTTCGCGGAAACTGAGATAATGTTGTATCTTCACAAGAAATACTACTTGAGCATCGCCTGAGTTGGGCACACGGGGGTCTCGAGTTGGGCGTGAGGGAGGAGTCTTGAGTTAGGTACTGGGGTGCGGCACAGGTAAAGGGATCTTAAGACGCGATTGGCATGACAATTGATTTTAGAAGGATTAACGGTGCTAAAACATAAAATGAATCTGCATGCTTTTAAGGAAATTCCAATTGAATTGTTTTAAGTGGAATGAAAATGATAAGATTTTAACCATACTGGTAAAAGGGGGGTTTCTAGGTTAGGAACATGACATATTAAGTCTTAATATGGTTTCTGTTTTCAGATCAAGTTTGATAAACAAAGTTGAAAATCCAACTATACTCAAGCGAGAGACAGAAAGGGAAGTCTTGATTGAACTCGCGATAATCGACACCTGCAGCAAGTGTTTGCAAGGGAACATTTCTAGAGAATTCTTGATTTGGGTAATTCTTGAGTCGGTAAGGTAATTCTTGAGCTGGTTAATACTTGAATACATCCCGAAGTCACAGAGAATGGCAGACAGGTTCTGGAAATCCATGCCCGCGGCCCTGAAGAAGCCTACTCTCGATGAGCTGTACAGACGCCTGAGGGACCTGGATTATACCCAGATAGACGAGAACTGGAAGATACAGCCAGACAGAGTGAAGCCAGCGAGGTGGTGAAGAACTTGAGAAAATTGCGGTTTCAAGGAAGCCATTCAGGGAATTATCATGCAACTCAAACGTCAGAACGAATCTGGTGCCAGAATATGATATGAAAATCGTGAAAAGGATGATATGCGTGAAGCTGAGTGATGACATCCACAACCCTGGTGAGATGAATGGACAGATCATGGCGCTAAAGGAGCATGTCAAGGCAAGATATAGGCTGTCAGACCTAATAAGAGCCCAAAAGAATGACAAAATGACAAGTAACCTCTCCAAATGGATCCAGTCGGGGGTCAAGGAGAAGGGGGAACTCGAGAAAGACAGCTACAAGATCTTGAGCCAGTTCTACAAAGAGAAGAAAGACTTACTCTACCACACAGCTGATGGGGTGGTAGCATGCAAGAGGAAAGATGAGGAGAAGATATTACACAAACACAACCTCATCATACTGCCACAATTGTATCAAACGGAGGTGCTTTTCAGATCGCACGACCAGATGGGGCACCAGGGGATAGATAAAGTACAACAAAGGATACTTCACAGGTTTGATTGGCCAGGAATGAGAAAAGCTTGCGAGAGATGGGTGAATGCCTGCTTGACATGCCTCCAGGTAAAAGACCCAAGGAGGATGAAGTTTCCCCTCAAGTCCGTCGAGAGCTCAGAGTTCAATGAAGTGGTGCAGATAGACCATCAAAAAAATCTGCATGACGGAGTCGGGATATAACCAGATACTGGTTATAATAGATCACTTCACAAAGTTGACGGAAGCGGTTCCGTGCCAGACAGCCTCGGCCGAGGAGACATGTGATCATCTGATAACGCATTGGATATCGCGGTATGGTTGTCCAATGACTTTCCAGTCGGACAACGGCAAAGCTTTTGTGGGGTACTTGACAAAAGAATTGATGAGGAGATCGCACATTGCTCAAGCACACTCGACAATCTACCATCCACAGACCAACGGGTTGGTAGAGAGACAGAACAGGACACTGGTCAACATGTTAAGGGTGTACTGCTCAAGATACATGACGGACTGGGATAAATACCTGCCACAGGTAGTAGGGGCCTACAACAGTACACAGCACTCAACGGGGACCATTCATGATAACGGAAGTTCATCAACAAGGACGGTTCTACCGCTTGAGTACTGGGCGAGCAGCACATTATGAAAATCTGAAGCCTCACGTTCCGTCCCCGGAGGACTGGTGCATACCGAAGGACATGGAGGGTCTCGAGTACCTGGTGGTAGAGCCAGCGTGTGAAGTGAATGAAAAAGGCACCAGAGAGAAAAATGATGGTAATGAGAACTTGAGTTTGGACGACAATGAAAAGATAGAGGTGGAGTCTGAAGCAGGATCGTTTGTAGAAGAAGACTGGAACGACCCGGAGCAAGATGAGGTGCCGAAGTGGATGGAGCCAGATCGACCAATACCACCGGGGACCAGGACTGGCAATCGTAAACGGACCAGCATGAGGTACAACAGATACGGGGATGACTTCTTGATCAATAAGATACAGCCAGACAAATTGGGCGAGGAACTACTGAGTGCAGGCGAACTGGAAGCCGACGAGGAATGGCAGCTCATTGACGATGATGGACACTATCCGCAGGAAGACTACTCGACACCAGAATTGGAGACGGATCTCGAACAGAGTGAGATAGAGAGGAGGGAGAACACGAACTTGAGGATACTAGAGTGGATGCGCGATGTCAAAGACGAGAGCCACGAAGGACAAAGCATTCAACAAGTCGACGTGTCATCGGCAAATTATATGAAGCCAGAGGACCCTCTTTTCGGATGGACGGCAACAGACAGGCCACTGGACATTCCTCCGGACAATTCAGACCCGACAACATCGACGGGGACGTCGATAAATATTTTTGTCCGGGGAGTGGGGGTAGGACTTACCCACACCGAAAATTTGATGATAAAGAAGCTCAAGGAAGTGAGAGCAACAAGCAAATTGGAACTGGAAGAAGAAGAGCCAGAGCCTAACATAGGTCGGAATTTCAAAACGAAGTTTGAAATACCCAATGAGATTGAGTACTCGGAAAACATCATGATAACGGATAGCGACTTCACCCTGTCAAACAGGACTAGCGCGATCTGCGTCACGGCGGACATGAGTTTCAAATCAAAAGAGAGTACCAGAATGTGGAGTTTCTGTTCAGACAGAGACCAGGACTGGGAGGGATGGCAGCGCTTTCACCATCAGTAGCACAAGTCCCGGGCAAATATCTGTGCTTCCTAGTGACGAGGGTCAATGACAGGAACACAATTGATCCCGAACACGTGATGTTGGCAATTACAAGACTACGAGACTTCATGATTGAAAGAGGAATAACGGAGGTCTCAATGCCGGTGTATGACCCAAACAGGGGCAAACTGAGCTCAAGGGAATTGTGCGCTATCCTACACGTAGTCTTCGCGGAAACTGAGATAATGGTGTATCTTCACAAGAAATACTACTTGAGCATCGCCTGAGTTGGGCACACGGGGGTCTCGAGTTGGGCGTGAGGGAGGAGTCTTGAGTTAGGTACTGGGGTGCGGCACAGGTAAAGGGATCTTAAGACGCGATTGGCATGACAATTGATTTTAGAAGGATTAACGGTGCTAAAACATAAAATGAATCTGCATGCTTTTAAGGAAATTCCAATTGAATTGTTTTAAGTGGAATGAAAATGATAAGATTTTAACCATACTGGTAAAAGGGGGGTTTCTAGGTTAGGAACATGACATATTAAGTCTTAATATGGTTTCTGTTTTCAGATCAAGTTTGATAAACAAAGTTGAAAATCCAACTATACTCAAGCGAGAGACAGAAAGGGAAGTCTTGATTGAACTCGCGATAATCGACACCTGCAGCAAGTGTTTGCAAGGGAACATTTCTAGAGAATTCTTGATTTGGGTAATTCTTGAGTCGGTAAGGTAATTCTTGAGCTGGTTAATACTTGAATACATCCCGAAGTCACAGAGAATGGCAGACAGGTTCTGGAAATCCATGCCCGCGGCCCTGAAGAAGCCTACTCTCGATGAGCTGTACAGACGCCTGAGGGACCTGGATTATACCCAGATAGACGAGAGAATGGCGGTGATGCTGAATGCCATCCTCCAGTTGGAAGAACAGGGTGAGTGCAGGGAGTCTGCGACGGAGGCTGTCTTGATGGTCGGCTACACCACCGAGGGAATATCAAATCAGGAACAGACCAGATGGTTGTCTTGGAATGTGGATGGAGGAGTAAGGGGCTGTGACTTGGCAAGGAATCTTGGCCTGAGTAACAATACCGAATATGGCGCAGGAGAATTCCCACTACCAACTAGGCCATCAGCAAGATCGACAGGCCAGAGCTCGAGTAAGGTGCCATCGATGATGCGAGCGCAACAGACAACTGAGGCATATCCGGATCTTGGTGTTCTAAAGAAAGAGCTCGAGAAGACGCAGAGGGAAAGGAACAAGGCGAACCTCGATCGGGATCAGGCTAAGCTGGATCAGGAAAAGGCTCAGCTGGAAAGGGACCAGGCGGTCAACGAACGAGATCAGACTCTGAGGTTGCTTGAGATGCTGCGGGCTGAACATCAGCAGGAACTAAGGGTGCGGGAGAATGCCGCGAATTGTGAGCAACTGAAGTCGGAGATGGAGAGAATAGAACAACGACAACGTGAACTTGATGCACAGAAGGGAGCCAGGCTAGAGGAGCGAGTGGTTACCAGCTCGAGGCCAGAATCACGCATGGAAGTGGATGAAGCCCCCAGGGCAAGAGGACGGTTCAACCTTGACCGCGAGGCTCGAGAATACATGAGTGAAGGGTTGGAAGTCTGGATACGGAATGAAGCAACGTCCTCCTAGCGTAGCTTAGAAACGCAACCCATACGCCCGCTGATGGATGAGGTACTGCCGGGATATACCCCAACCTCGACCTCGAGCGGTAGTCAGGTGAGCGGCAGCTCATCGCGTCTGAAGGAGCTGAGCGAGAGATTGCGGCAGAGAAGTCGTGAAAGTTCGGCAAGAGCGGAGCTTCCTCCAACGTGGAGGGAACAGCCGGTCAGGAGCGTCATGATCTCGAGTTATAAGAAGAACACCGAAAAGAGGTACCACAGGCACAATCGGCTGGATTGGAATGCGGAACAGAAGGCCAGGAGGGATTGCTTTCATGATGCAGCCTGGGTGGAATATCTTGCGCCACCCCGTGTGCCAGAAGGCGCGGTCCACCTGATTATAGGGGACAGCCTAGTGCGGGTGTTGACCCGGATCCAATCGCACTGGCAGATAGGAATCTTGAGTTTCGCTGGAGCTGCCACGCCACAGATATTGGCAACGCTTGAGATGCTAGGAATGACAAAAGTATACACGGTGAACCTGATGATCGGAACGAATGATGTATCAAGGGGAGAAGCGAGGAAAGTAACGAGGCTGCACGACAAGATGAGCTGCCTTCTTGAGGAACTGAGGATCCAGATGGATCCCATCCTGTTGACAGTATGTACTGTCCTTTATAACATGAAGTTCGATCAGCACGCCCTGGAAATGAACGAGAAGGTGCGGAACCTAAACGGGGTGATCCGAGAAATCCACCGGAAGAGTGTGCTCCCCATCAGATTGTTGGACGTGGCGGAGCGCATGGAGCAAACGGGATTCCCTGAAGACACCTCCAGTGATGGAATCCACTTCGACAGACCGAGGGGAGCAGAGTGGCTGAATGACGTCTTTCAAGGACACATAAATGCGCTAGAGGCGGATCTGCTAGATACGGCCCAATTCACTTTGGGGCCACCTCCGAACCCCTTTTCTAGTCGTTTGGGACCGAGGGTCGACACTAGAGACAGCTCAAGGAGCAACCAGGCCAGATTGCCGAGTGCCACGCCAATGGAGTCTGAGGAGGTGACTTCATCAACGCCTCCAGGTTCGGCAATATCCTCAGTGGTAGTGGCAGAGAGCAAGCGGGTGGAGAGGCCTATGGAGACCGCTCGCTTGAGATATCTAGGGAAGGTGAAAGGGCTGGACCTAGAAGGTTTGGAATGCAGGCGAGAATTGGCGGAGACTCTGGGTATTGAACGAGTGTCGCACGAAGACTTGAGCAGACACCATTGCGTGGACTGGTTGAAGGCTCATGAGACGCACTTCTCGAGAGCAAAACTGATGGAGACCGCGGACCTGACCGGAATTCCCACGAAAGCGATCATGGGACCCATCAACTATAGACCTCTCAAGCTGCTGGGGAGTCCTGGACTCATAGAAGAACCCCCCAACACCGAACGAGCATTGCCAGGATCAGATTTGCGACCCCGGCACAATTGAGGGTGGTGGACAAGCTGCTGAATCCGGGGGAAATGGAACTGCCAGATGCCGCGTACGAATGATCGAAATTGGCGGAAGATCCCAGGTACGGGAAGCCCTGTGGGAGCACCCAGCTGGCCAAGACTTTGGCAGTTTACGATAGAGCAGATCCAGCTGCTGCAAGGGTAGTCATTGTGGCGGGATCAGACTTCGAAGGAACGTCTCCTAAGCTGTTTTGGCCGGAGACTCTGATATACTCTTTGCCAGGAGCCGAACTAAACCAGATGTTAACTCTAGTGGTGGCAATAAAGTCGGAGATGCCCTGTGAGCCTGAGCTGCTATTGTTTGCAGGAATGAATGATCATCTGCACGCGGCGGGACTTCTTGAGCAGCTAAAGTGCAATGAATCAACACCGAGGAAGATATGGGAAGCCATTCAGACGTTGTTTGCGGCGATGAATGAGGTGCAAGAGAATGTTGTCTCGAGATTCGGCTCCAAGACGAAGGTGGTGTTCTCTACATCCCCTGGATACGCGAACATGCCACCCGCCCTACAATTCGTGTACGCGGTCTTGATCCTGATAGCAGAGGGAAACGAATGGTGAGTTCTAATGGCAGCCCCCAATCGGGAATTGGAGCCATCGAACCTGAGGCTCCGCAAGTCAAAGTTGGCAGCGGCATGGGCGGACATATCTCATGCACTGAGGGGTTTTTATGGATTAGTCGACATCCTGATCGTATTGGCGAGGTGCTCTTGCTAAAGATATCGAACTTTGCCAGGCAACTCAAATTCAGCCCAGTCATCGGGGACGATCACCCGGTGATAAACCAATTGACGGCCAGCTTGTCGTTTCGGAGCATGGAGGTGAAGATCACAGGTTCCACCGGCAAGTCTAGAGGTCCGAGCAACGAGAGAAAAAATGTGGCCGACACGGAAAAACAATTAGAGTCGATGGCATATCGTCTGACGCAAGAGAATGGCTGGTGGCCATTTTTGACACCAAGGCTGGAGAACGCCACGAATAAGACGAGGGAGGAAGCACCACCCCTCGTGAAACAAGTCTGGAGTTTTCTGGAGAAACAACTGGAGCTGGCCGAAGGAAGAGAGATGACGGTGGCTAGATTTGTCTCGGCAGCCAATGAAGTGACGATTGGAGGGTTCTGGAGAGAGCACGCAGAGGGTGAGCTGAGGACTAGAAGGGATCATGAGATTCTTAAGTTCTTGAGTCCTTGCTGGGGGAAAGAATTCATGGCGGAAATGTTCGGCACCAAAGCGACTATCTTTGGAGCCTTCGTGCAGGAGATACTGGGCATGCCCATCAGCCTGCTCTTGGCTTTATATCTGGTCTACCCCAGATACTTGTTCAACATGGGCCCAGCGTACATGTTTAGTCGAGGAGTGGAGACACTTCGGGTTGATGGGTATCTGGCACTAGTGCTCTTAACCCATGGGGAACTGGTGTCATTTCATCGATTGATGAAATATGGGGAGCCCTTGTCAATGGGGAAGGTACACTCGAGTATCGACACCTATTCCTACAAGTGTGCCGCGGGGTTGAAAACGCTGTTAGTGCAATACCTCATGATGCAGAATCGGCACATGACGGGTGAGGAGAAGAACCCAAAATCGAGATAAGAGTGGAAGAAGATGAATGGAGGTATGCCTCTGTTGACGGACCTGTGCCTGGCAATGAGGTCGGACCCGATGGGGATAATCCGGGGTCTAGAGGAGGTGGTAACCTGCATTTACGGTCCAGCAGTGACGTACGCATTTCCAGATCCCCTGGTGACAACGTATCGTTACTCTGTAACGCACTTGAGTCTTATCAGCTGGATGGGACGCACTTGAGTCTTATCCCTGGATGGGACGGCGCTCAATTGGTGTCGGCAAGAGGTGCTCAGGGCACAAATGAGCAATACGGTACTCTTTGGAAAAGTGAAAGATGCCGAGTTGATAGTGTACAACTTCAGGGGACAGCTGCAATGTAGAATGGGAGGCAAATGCGAGGGCCCCATCGAGACATATCCCAAGTTCTGGAACTTGAACCCACTGGCAGCAGACGGACGGGAGATCTTGAGGATTCCTGCTTGGAAGGACAGCTTTGCACTGGTTAAGAGGGAGCTGGAGGCCATAATGGAGAAAGAAATCCTGCCAGCCACCATGCCTGAGTTCCCGATAGTCAGGAGGATGACCTTAGGGATGAACAGTCCCTTAGTAGTTCCATCCATAATTGCGAGGATGACAACGGAGGAAATGCAGAAAGACTTCACTGATGGCTGGGACCCCCTGTTCGTCGGCTATACGGCGGCGGTTTATTTCCACAAAAGCGAGGCGAAGATAAATTCGTGGACGACGCAAGCAAAAAAGATGAGAGGCTCGCAGCCCCCCGGATATGAGGTGCGAAAGGTCTTGAGAGCTCTTGAGCAGGAGGGACTTGAGAACATGCTACCAATATGGGATGATGGCAGGATGATCATGATGGAGGGGCATGTTGCATTGGTGGACGACATGAAATTCGCGACACGAAAGTATAGGGCACCCTATGGCTTAGAACAGGTGGAAATGAGACAGGAGGGAAAAGAACTGGATGCAGCAGGTCAACTGTATGTGGCCCTGATGGAGTACAAGAGATTGGACCCGGCGACACCATCACCACTGTCAGTAGATACACCTGGAGACAAGAGGAGTGGACCCGTGGAAGACCGGTTCAAAAGAATTCTCGAGAGAAGAAGAGCTGAGTCAGAAGAAGAGAGTATGGATGAAACTCTCAGCGAAGCCGGCGAGGACATGGAAGTGGGGAATACGCCTGAACCAAGACCATCAGGGGAGGAGCTCACCACTCAAGAGCTGTTGAAAGACTTGAGTGAGGAGAATTGGGCAGATACTGCCACTCCACCTCTGACCCCGTCTCCCCGGAAGAATCTGGAATTGCCATTGGCGAGCGAGACCTCCATTATGGGGATGATACTCTTGAGTTCGGAGGAAAGGGAAAAGAATACATTCGAAGGAAATAAGGACATGTTCCTGGGGACTCTGGAGGACGACGCTTGGCAAAAGTTCTTGAAGGAATTCAATCAAGAAGTGGGCAGCAAGACGACGCTGGACAAATTCAAGGATGAACTGTGGGACACAGTCGTGAAGTTTGGAGAACCGCTTGTGATGGGGACGGGCCTGGATGAGAAGGCGAGAAAGGAGCTGCTGAACAAGCTGATAGAGCTGAGGAATTCACGATCAAAGACTAGAGAAGAAAAATGTGAAGACAGCTCTACTCTGAAACAAAAAACTGTAGATAAAATAGTTGATGATATAAAAGGGGACAAGGTTGGGACTAGTAATATGATTAAAAGTACTAATATCCTTAAGGCTCGAGCAGGGAAGAGGCAAGAGTTGGAAGGGTTGGAGGTAGACAGAGAGGTCGAATCAGTGATGATGACCACAACACCCTCAAGCAGAGATGTGAAGGCTCGCAAGAGGAAGAGAGAAGTAGAGGGATTGAGTAGCCCTTCAGTGGATGCTGTCTCGGAAGGAAACTTGAGAGAGACGGCGCCCATGGTTTTGGCGCAATGCAAGACGGCGGCATACAAGAGCAACACGGAGCTCAGAAGACCACTCGAAGTAGAGAGGGAAATAGAGGCTTCCACCAGTTCGACATCGGAGGAAGACTTCAAGCCCCAGAAGATAAACGTGAAGAGAGGTTCAACGGACGGACAGACATGGGAAGTGGATGTCGGCAAGGAATGGGTCTCAAAGGGACACCAGGCTACGGGGAAGCAAGTGACGAGTGATCCACTGGAGAGGAGCAAGACGAGGAACACCTCCCGGCCATGGTGGGTGGCCCTCGAGACATTAAAGGAAATGGAAGACTGCTTGAAGAAGTTGGACAGTGGAGTAGCTCGCAAACGACGCAATTGGGCCACCCAGCAAAAGGCTGAGGTTAACAAGATAGAATGGAGACACTGACCTCGTATGACAGGTTGAAGTTGGGAAGCAAGAAGCTAGAGGTGTATCAAGCACTGATGCAGCACGTGGCCAGGGATAATTCAGGCTTGAGCCTGGCTAGGAGGAAGGATGCCACATGTTTCTTGAGATGGATAATGTCAATGATGTCTGATAGCACCATCTTGGCGTGCTACCAAAGAGCAAGCGGAAGTAGAACCGTGGAAAAGAGAGTCTCAACGATCATATTAAACGTATATCAGAGTACTGGAACAGAAAAGGAAGATGGTTCCAGACTATCCCTAGAGAACCACAGAAAGCTGGACGAGGTACGGAGGTTTTACAATAAGAAGTTCGAAGAAGAACATGATGTTCACCGTAACCTGGCCTCGCCAGAGCAGTACTCGAGACTCAGTGAGAAGGGGGAATACCAATACGTGTCGGGAGTGATGGGGATAGCCTACAACCCCTTCTTAGACTCAGAAACTGGAGGCGCTCACAGGAACCACGAGGAAGCGGAGCTGCTGAAGTTTTGGACAGAAAAAATAGTGGAAATAGACGCGGTGGAGAAAGAGAGGCCGAGCCTGGGCCTGATTCTTGAGAAAACACCGGAGGTGGTGAGCATACCGCGCTCGAACAAGAGAGTTGAACTGAACATGGGTGATGGCAATGGCTTGTTGATCACGAACTTGGGAGTGGTATGGAAGTTACTAAGACCCTCCTGGTGCCCACATCCCCACGCGAGTCTCATCGAGGAGACCACCGAGCGGGTGAGGTTAGCACCAACGGAAGATGAAGATTTGGCAAAGTTTAGTGTGGTGCACAAACTGATCTTACCTCAGATGAAGGAGTCAGGCGAAAAGACGAACAATCTCGAGTCAGCAAAGAAGATGGAGCCGGGTAGCTGTCTGGATTCTACGTGTGGGAGTGGAGAGCACACCTGCGATGTACGATCATGTGTCAGGATACTGTCCTTTCAAAAAGAAGATCTGGTTACTTGGTTTGAAGACATCACGGAAAGGGAGAAAAGTGAAGTACAAATAGTGGCGGAGTGTTACTCGAAAACTACGGTGAACATAGCGACAGCTCTCGGATTCTTCTCGAGAATGTGTAGTCTGCAGTCACTGGAGAGGCTAGAGTCTGAACACCATTTAGTGACGGCGTTGAGCGTAGAATCATGGCCTGGGGTGTTGCAGGTGACTCAAAAACATATCCGGAGCTGGAAGGTTGGTCTCGAGGCGGAAATGGGGTTTCCCATGAGCGAAGCTTATGGCCTGCAATTGAACGCAAAATCCCTGATAGGGTCAATGATGGCCAATTTGTGCGGAAGCCACTACCCACTGCACATGGCGATGGTGGAAGCATCCAGCCAGAGAATATTGGTGGACAAGGCCTTCTCAGTGCCCAAGTGTGTGAGGTTGGCTCGGGTATCGCATCACTCGCACAAGTTGTTAAGGAAAATCAGAGGGACAGTACCGAAAGAGTTGAGAGATGACTTGAGTGAAATCTGGAAAGTGAGAACACAAGCAATCACGAGAGACAAAACGTGATCGGAAAACCTGTGGGGGGTGCTCCAAACATGGGAGAGAACGAAACGATGCATGAGAAAATGATGGAGCTTGAGCCTCTCTTGGAAGCCTCGGGGGAGCGTAACCTCAGGAGCATTGAGATCACCCATGGAGAATGCCCATGCCACTGTTTGGCACAAACGGTGTGGTATCCAGATCACAAGAACCTCTGCCTGGTGTGGGATATGGAAGAAATTCGGTCGATCGGATTACCGGATCACAGGCAGAAGGTGACGCTCTTAGTAGTGAGTACAATGCTGGCTCTGAGATGGATAGAAGAGAATATAACGAAGTATCGGGAAGCAAAGACGCCAACGGCTGAGTCAATATATGCGATAGACTACAGCAGGAGACTCGAGTTGTTTGAGACTGCATGCAAAGTATTCGCCATACCAGGGGAAGTCAGACACGTATGGAGCCGCTTGAGGTACTTTCCATGGTTTCGAGCGACACTGACGTCTTGGTTATACATGACAACGAAAGATCACATGAGAAAGCATCAAAAGGAGTATCGACAGTTCCAGGCCGAGATTGGGCCGGAAGCTTTCAAGAGACCCCTGTTAACCCATCGAAATGCGATCACGACAGGATGGAAAAGAGTGGGTAAAATGTCTAGAGACAATACCAAAGCGAGGGAATCGATACTAGAGGAGGACTTGGCGAAGAACGTGAGCCTGAGCCTGCACAACTCCTTTTGTTTGAACCGGGAATCTAGGGTGAAGGCACTAACCAACCAGGCAAAGAGGTTGCAGGAGCAAAGGGAATGGATGCAATCCTATGAACAGCTGAAGGCTTGGGAGGAGATCGTGATTTGCTCCGATGATGAAGAAGAACTGTTGAAACAGTTTGCCGTATCTAGTACCTCAGGGTACGGCACCTCCAAGGCGAAGAGTGCGAAATGAGCGGATGGTTCAAAGAGATCTTGAGTCTTGAGAGGGAAGGGGGCTTGAGTGTGAATCTGGATGAAACCTGGGTTCACGAAAAAGAAATTTTAACGAATCAGATATTGTTATTAATATGTTATAATTACTATATAAATCAAAATGCTGCATGACAATTTCCTGATTGAATGGGACAAAAGAAATTTTAAATAATTGGCTTGAAAAGCGAGAATTCAAGGGTGCAGGTGTGTGCAAATTTTGATTGCTGTTTAGCGATAGTGTGAAAATTTTACATGGCCGTGAATTTTGGGGTGTAGATAAGCTTAAGTCTGCTGCAAACTTCTGTAAATGACCACTGGCACTGTACCTTGAGCAACACTCGGTTTTCTGGGACTCACTGGCAGACGACAGCATGCGATGAGGACATCGATCTTGAGTCCGGGGAGTATGTGCCAGTCGGTCATATTTGAAGGTTTGACCTTGAGAAAAACAAGAACGCTTAATTTTGGAGTGAAATTTGATTTTTCAAAAATTCGAATGGAGCCTGTCATGCACGATTTTCTTGCGATAACTGAAAACCGAAAAAGAGAAATCAGAACGATCGAGTAACAATCGCGGGAAAGTTGCCAGACAAAGCAGTAGGAAATTGCCGTCACAATAAAACTAGAGTAGAGCTGTCCTATCTGAAACAGAAGGAAGCGTATTCCCGAGAATTGGACTATTATCACTCGACTGGATTATCATTCAAACTGGACTAGAGTGAACCTTCGATGGAAAGGTGGACAGCTTGAGTGTCCCAATGGTTCACTAGAAACCATACTCTAGAGTTCAAACTTGGTCCTGTTGTTGAAACTGATAAACATTAAACTCATTTAGTTACATTATTTAATTCTCGAGTTGATTACCGACTTAATTACTCCCAGTTCTTGAGCGTGCTACGATGTGAGTACTCAATTTAAATTCCTAGAGTGTGTTTTATGATTGTTATGTTGAGGTAAGGCGAGTTTTAGGTTGATCCATCTGAAATGGATCAAAGTTCCACTGTCTGATAAAAAGTAACTTAACGGATTGTTCTGACCCGGTTTTTAACGGCGTTCATGTATTTTGGGTATCTAGAGACCTAAGTATGGGGACGTTCTTTTGTCTAGCGTGGGGGGATATTTTGGTAGTAGCTTTTAAGCTGTAACGGGTCGTAGTCTCATGTCACAAGCGAACCGAATTGGCTCCGACTGATTTGAGGTAGAAGAACACAAGAGATAGTGTCCCTGACTCTTGAGCCAATGGTTATAGCGCCTATTTTTCTTAAGCCTCATGTGTGACTACAGTAGACGAATGTTACACTATTTGGTTATTTACGCATGTAAACGAATGCTGATCCAAAGTCGTTTGTCTGAAGGCCTAAAATTGGTACCATAGTACTTAGACCTTAACAGACCAGAAATACAACTGGCTAGGTCAAGACAGTTAAAAACGAGTGGAATTAAGGTAACTAAGGTCAGCCAGTCGTCAAAGGGTGTGTGTTCTTCGCTTTGTGTGTTCTTCGAGTATTTGAGCACATTAATGATAATTTTGCTGCTCACCGGAGGGCAGAGTGGCAAGCTAGCTGACGTGTTCCAGCCGCAATAGGGGAAAACAGAGATAAAAATCACAAGGACTCGTGGGTATCGTTAGTACACTTTTAGTATGGTTCGGGAACTCTTTCAAAAATTTTTAGAATTGGCTCGGTCCGATTGTACCTTCCATCGACTTTGAACTTGCGAACTAAGTGTCTCAAATCTGGTATTTTTTAAAAAGGAGGGTTTAGTGATATCAATTACTACGAATAGGTTACAACCCGAACTATATGTTACCTATCTCGTATTTAGACAAAAAAAGTACCCTATTTTTGTCGAAATTTACCGATTTTCGACTAAACGGTTATCCCCATGTTTTGGACATTCGATCTTTTAAGAACGATAAAAAGCTTCTGCGCAGTGAGCTACTGTGCAGTTCAACCACCCTAACAAAAAAAAACCGCGCGGAAAAAGACCCAACAGAAGTTGACGAAATTAAATTTTTCATCATTTTTTTCCGTAATTTTCGGAGTTTTGTCGATACGTTTGAGGATTGAAATTTTGAATTTTTAGAGGTAAAGCGATAAAAACATTGTGCTAGGAACTTGCTATCATAAAGAGTTAAGTTACAAGAACATTTTTTGATTAACCGTCCGAGTAGCTCAGTTGATAGAGATGGACTCTTACAGATCGGAAAAGGAAAGAATCGGAAGGTCCAGTTTTTTTTTTGCAACAATCCAGTACTGTACAGGGCCACTGCGCTCGTTTCAAGTATCTTTAAGCATTTTTAGCAAGAATTGCGAAAAAACCTCTGAGAACCTATATAGGTAGCGAAAAAAGGCCATTGTAAACGCGTTTTTTTTATTTCTCAAAAACTAGCAAACCGATCGGAATAACTTTGGTACATGAGGTCGACGTTTTCGACCAATTGTCTGGTCCGCAAACGTTTTTGGGTTGATTATATTGGTATAGAAAATTTTATTACAATTTACAGTTCCGAGGGTCCAAATCTTACGCAACCCTCCGAGTGACAGAAATTTTTATGAAACTCCATTCTTATCTTATAAGGTGGGTTGACGGGTTCAACTAACCTCGTCTTAAGTAATTTAAACTGCAATTGGAGGTTTTTCAGCGGCGAAAACACTTGCGATTTTTGGGGAACTCTCCGAGGTAACCCTCCGGAGTCATTTAAGCCCCATAATAACCCTCGTTAATGAAAACGTTTTGCAGAACCCCTCCGAAAAAATTTGAGTGAATTCCAAGAGTAAATTTAGCCTATTTTGACTCGTTTTGACACTAGCCGGACACTCTTTTGAGGCAAAAAGCTGAACAATTCGTGAAGTTAAAATTTCAGGGAACCCTCCGAGGTAACCCTCCGGAGTGTACTAAGCCTTTAAAGACCATCCTTAGTGATTTTTGAAGGACCCTCCGAAGTAGCTTAGAAGCTTTAGGTACCCTGTGAAATAACCCTCCGAAGTAAGTTGAACGTTTTGAGTACCCTCCAAAATAACCCTACGAGGTGACTTAAGCTCCTTAACAACCCTCCTTTCTGAAGTTCAGAGGGACCCTCCGAGGCACTTGTGATACCTTAAGTACTAAAATTGAAATAGAAGGTCACTTATCTATGGGGTGTGTGTAGCAGTAAATAAACCAGTTGACCTGGATCAACTTTGGATTCTAGATCAAGTTTGTCAAAAGTACCCGGACCAATTTTTTTCTCAATGATTATATTGGTTGTGTGGTTACCTTGAGCCACTTAGTAGGAAGGCTCGGGCAATCCGGTACACATATGGAAGAAGATCTCGGTGAGTGTATTAGCTTTGACACATTCAGTTGAGAAGAGAAGAATTGTTCCCTACTCTCGTGCACTTCAAACTGCCCGAGTGTGGGAGAGCTTTTGCTTAGATCCTGAATACTTCGTTCAGAGGTTGCCTTTGAGCTACTTAAAAAGATAGCTTGGGCAATTGCAGGACACATAGAAGAGTGCCTCGTTGCGTGTATTTGATTAGACACATTCGCTTGAGAAGGCAGTATCCTCGAATCGTTCAGTTGGCGTACTCCAATTGAGGGACGTCTTTTACTTTAAGATTAGGTTTTATTTGATCATTATTGAAGCCTTCACTGGTATTTTACAAAAAATTGCTTAATTTTAACGAGGCAGTGACTGGATAAACCTACATCGATATATAGATACTGATGCGAGAGATCGCTGGCACTTATAGGGAATGTTGCTATTATATTGTTAGTAGTGTTTTCTCTGTTGATTTTTGTATCTTGCAGATTTTTGGTATACAATTTTAAACAAAGTATTTAAGCGGAATTAAAAATAACTCATCTCTGGGCAATACCAGCAATTGTTCTTATCTGAGTCGTTCCTAGAGTTTTTTAAGGGCCCAATTATTTGTTTACTTTGGAAAGTATTGATTATAGACACGCAAAAGTTTATATTTTTGTTTTTGGAATTTGTGCATTGTCGTAAAACTTTTATCCCGTAGCCTCACTTAACACAAAGTATGGAGCAATAAGACTCTTAGAAGTGATTAAAATTTCCAGGTTTGGCACGGGAAGCACTCGGAGTCTTAAGTCTCGGCGCAGCCAATCTTCGGTTGGCAGTCCATCCGACGCCTGTGTTAGCGAGGCAACGAGTGAAGGTCGCGGTGAACTTTTAGTGAGCTGAAGGAAATTAAGAAGCGAGAAGGTTCTAAACGGTGATGAGGGGCAAATGCTTAGGCCATAGCGGCGAACGTGACATCATAAAAACAAATCAATAATCATACCATAGCTGTATCAGACTGAATTATTGTTTCGCTCACTCGACCAGATGAATCATCGTGGCGTGGACAAAAAGGATAATTGGATACAAGCGGTTTGAATGGCCTGTCTTGAAGAAGGCTGGTGAAAAATGGTTATCTGTGTGTCTGTCTTGTCAACAAGCGAGGGACGCCTGGACGCTGAGATTTCTTCTGCGGTCGATAGAACCGTCGGGATTCAATGAAGTGGTGCAAATCGATCATCGGAAAATCTGCATGGCAGCCACGGGCTATAAGAAACTGCTGGTAATGATCGCTCATTTCACAAAATGATTACTAGTACCCTGTATGACAGTTAAGCTCCTTAACAGCCCTCTTTTCTGAAGTTCAGAGTGACCCTCCGAGGCAATTTTGATACCTTAAGTACTAAAATTGAAATAGAAGGTCACTTATCTATGGGGTGTGTGTAGCAGTAAATAAACCAGTTGACCTGGATCAACTTTGGATTCTAGATCAAGTTTGTCAAAAGTACCCGGACCAATTTTTTTCTCAATGATTATATTGGTTGTGTGGTTACCTTGAGCCATTTAGTAGGAAGGCTCGAGCAATCCGGTACACATATGGAAGAAGATCTCGGTGAGTGTATTAGCTTTGACACATTCAGTTGAGAAGAGAAGAATTGTTCCCTACTCTCGTGCACTTCAAACTGCCCGAGTGTGGGAGAGCTTTTGCTTAGATCCTGAATACTTCGTTCAGAGGTTGCCTTTGAGCTACTTAAAAAGATAGCATGGGCAATTGCAGGACACATAGAAGAGTGCCTCGTTGCGTGTATTTGATTAGACACATTCGCTTGAGAAGGCAGTATCCTCGAATCGTTCAGTTGGCGTACTCCAATTGAGGGACGTCTTTTACTTTAAGATTAGGTTTTATTTGATCATTATTGAAGCCTTCACTGGTATTTTACGAAAAATTGCTTAATTTTAACGAGGCAGTGACTGGATAAACCTACATCGATATATAGATACTGATGCGAGAGATCGCTGGCACTTATAGGGAATGTTGCTATTATATTATTAGTAGTGTTTTCTCTGTTGATTTTTGTATCTTGCAGATTTTTGGTATACAATTTTAAACAAAGTATTTAAGCGGGAGTAAAAATAACTCATCTCTGGGCAATACCAGCAATTGTTCTTAGCTGAGTCGTTCATAGAGTTTTTAAGTGCCCAATTTTTTGTTTACTTTGGAAAGTATTGATTGTCGTAAAACTTTTTTCCCGTAGCCTCACTTACCACAAAACAAGGAGCAATAAGACTCTTAGAAGTGCATTGTCGTAACGGAAAGTGCATTGTCGTAAAACTTTTTTCCCGTAGCCTCACTTACCACAAAATATGGAGTAATAAGACTCTTAGAAGTGATTAAAATTTCCAGGTTTGGCACGGGAAGCACTTGGAGTCTTAAGTCTCGGCGCAGCCAATCGACGCCTGTGTTAGCGAGGCCACGAGTGAAGGTCGCGGTGACCTTTTAGTGAGCTGAAGGAAATTAAGAAGCGAGAAGACTCTAAACGGTGATGAGGGGCAAATGCTTAGGCCATAGCGGCGAACGTGACATCATAAAAACAAATCAATAATCAAACCATTGCTGAATCAGACTGAACTATTGTTTCGCTCACGCGACCAGATGAGTCATCGTGGCGTGGACAAAAATTATAATTGGATACAAGCGGTTTGAATGGCCTGTCTTGAAGAAGGCCGGTGAAAAATGGTTATCTGTGTGTCTGTCTTGTCAACAAGCGAGGGACGCCTGGACGCTGAGATTTCTTCTGCGGTCGATAGAACCGTCGGGATTCAATGAAGTGGTGCAAATCGATCATCGGAAAATCTGCATGGCAGCCACGGGCTATAAGAAACTGCTGGTAACGATCGCTCATTTCACAAAATGATTACTAGACCCTTTATGACAGTTAAGCTCCTTAACAACCCTCTTTTCTGAAGTTCAGAGGGAACCTCCGAGGTAATTTTGATACCTTAAGTACTAAAATTGAAATAGAAGGTCACTTATCTCTGGGGTGTGTGTAGCAGTAAATAAACCAGTTGACCTGGATCAACTTTGGAATCTAGATCAAGTTTGTCAAAAGTACCCGGACCAATTTTTTTCTCGATGATTATATTGGTGGTGTGGTTACCTTGAGCCACTTAGTATGAAGGCTCGGGCAATCCGGTACACATATGGAAGAAGATCTCGGTGAGTGTATTAGGTTTGACACATTCAGTTGAGAAGAGAAGAATTGTTCCCTACTCTCGTGCACTTCAAACTGCCCGAGTGTGGGAGAGCTTTTGCTTAGATCCTGATTACTTCGATCAGAGGTTGCCTTTGAGCTACTTAAAAAGATAGATTGGGCAATTGCAGGACACATAGAAGAGTACCTCGTTGCGTGTATTCGATTAGACACATTCGCTTGGGACGGCAGTATCCTCGACTCGTTCAGTTGGCGTACTCCAATTGAGGGAAGTCTTTTACTTTACGATTAGGTTTTTTTGATCATCATTGAAGCCTTCACTGCTATTTTACGAAAAATTGCTTAATTTTAACGAGACAGTGACTGGATCAATCTACATTGATAAGTAGATACTGATGCGAGAGATGGCTGGCATCTATAGGGAATGTTGCTATCTTATGGTTAGTAGTGTTTTCTCGGTTGGTTTTTGTGTCCTGCAGATTTTTGGTATACAATTTTAAACTAAGTATTTAAGCGGAACTAATAATAACTCAACTCAGGGCAATACCAGCAATTGTTCTTATCTGAGTCGTTCCTAGAGTTTTTAAGGGCCCAATTATTTGTTTACTTTGGAAAGTATTGATTATAGACACGCAAAAGTTTATATTTTTGTTTTTGGAATTTGTGCATTGTCGTAAAACTTTTATCCCGTAGCCTCACTTAACACAAAGTATGGAGCAATAAGACTCTTAGAAGTGATTAAAATTTCCAGGTTTGGCACGGGAAGCACTCGGAGTCTTAAGTCTCGGCGCAGCCAATCTTCGGTTGGCAGTCCATCCGACGCCTGTGTTAGCGAGGCAACGAGTGAAGGTCGCGGTGAACTTTTAGTGAGCTGAAGGAAATTAAGAAGCGAGAAGGTTCTAAACGGTGATGAGGGGCAAATGCTTAGGCCATAGCGGCGAACGTGACATCATAAAAACAAATCAATAATCATACCATAGCTGTATCAGACTGAATTATTGTTTCGCTCACTCGACCAGATGAATCATCGTGGCGTGGACAAAAAGGATAATTGGATACAAGCGGTTTGAATGGCCTGTCTTGAAGAAGGCTGGTGAAAAATGGTTATCTGTGTGTCTGTCTTGTCAACAAGCGAGGGACGCCTGGACGCTGAGATTTCTTCTGCGGTTGATAGAACCGTCGGGATTCAATGAAGTGGTGCAAATCGATCATCGGAAAATCTGCATGGCAGCCACGGGCTATAAAAAACTGCTGGTAATGATCGCTCATTTCACAAAATGATTACTAGTACCCTGTATGACAGTTAAGCTCCTTAACAGCCCTCTTTTCTGAAGTTCAGAGTGACCCTCCGAGGCAATTTTGATACCTTAAGTACTAAAATTGAAATAGAAGGTCACTTATCTATGGGGTGTGTGTAGCAGTAAATAAACCAGTTGACCTGGATCAACTTTGGATTCTAGATCAAGTTTGTCAAAAGTACCCGGACCAATTTTTTTCTCAATGATTATATTGGTTGTGTGGTTACCTTGAGCCACTTAGTAGGAAGGCTCGGGCAATCCGGTACACATATGGAAGAAGATCTCGGTGAGTGTATTAGCTTTGACACATTCAGTTGAGAAGAGAAGAATTGTTCCCTACTCTCGTGCACTTCAAACTGCCCGAGTGTGGGAGAGCTTTTGCTTAGATCCTGAATACTTCGTTCAGAGGTTGCCTTTGAGCTACTTAAAAAGATAGCTTGGGCAATTGCAGGACACATAGAAGAGTGCCTCGTTGCGTGTATTTGATTAGACACATTCGCTTGAGAAGGCAGTATCCTCGAATCGTTCAGTTGGCGTACTCCAATTGAGGGACGTCTTTTACTTTAAGATTAGGTTTTATTTGATCATTATTGAAGCCTTCACTGGTATTTTACAAAAAATTGCTTAATTTTAACGAGGCAGTGACTGGATAAACCTACATCGATATATAGATACTGATGCGAGAGATCGCTGGCACTTATAGGGAATGTTGCTATTATATTGTTAGTAGTGTTTTCTCTGTTGATTTTTGTATCTTGCAGATTTTTGGTATACAACTTTAAACAAAGTATTTAAGCGGAATTAAAAATAACTCATCTCTGGGCAATACCAGCAATTGTTCTTAGCTGAGTCGTTCATAGAGTTTGTAAGGGCCTAATAATTTGTTTACTTTGGAAAGTATTGATTATAGACACGCAAAAGTTTATATTATTGTTTTCGGAATTTGTGCATTGTCGTCAAACTTTTTTCTTGTAGCCTCACTTATCACAAAATATGGAGCAATAAGACTCTTAGAAGTGATTAAAATTTCCAGGTTTGGCACGGCAAGCACTTGGAGTCTGAATTCTCGGCGCAGCCAATCTTCGGTTGGCAGTCCCTCCGACGCCTTTGTTAGCGAGACAACGAGTGAAGGTCGCGGTGACCTTTTAGTGAGCTGAAGGAAATTAAGAAGCGAGAAGACTCTAAACGGCGATGAAGGGCGTATGCTTAGGCCATGGCGGCAAACGTGACATCAGAAAAACAAATCAATTATCATACCACAGCTGTATCAGACTGAATTATTGTTTCGCTCACTCGACCAGATGAGTCATCGTGGCGTGGACAAAAAGTATAATTGGATACAAACGGTTTGAATGGCCTGGCTTGAAGAAGGCCGGTGAAAAACGGTTTTATGTGTGTCTGTCATGTCAACAAGCGAGGGACGCCTGGACGCTGAGATTTCTCCTGTGGTCGATAGAACCGTCGGGATTCAATGAAGTGGTGCAAATCAATCATCGGAAAATCTGCATGGCGGCCACGGGCTATAAGCAACTGCTGGTAATGATCGATCATTTCACAAAATGATTACTAGTACCCTGTATGACGGCACAAGCAGAGGAAACCTGTGCACATGTGATAAATTTCTGGATCGCTAGACACGGATGCCCGATCACGTTTCATTCCGACAATGGCAAAGCCTTTGTCGGCAAGCCTACGAAGGAGTTGATAAAAAGGTCGCAAGTGGCGCAGGCCCTTGCGACCATTTATCATCCGCAGACGATTGGTCTGGACGGGGCAAAACCGCACACTAGTCTCAATGTCAAGGGTTTATGGCTCAGGATACATGAACGACTGGTATAATCACTGGCCGCAGGTAATGGGCGCCTACATTAGTACTGAAAATTCAACTACGGGAATCAGCCCACACGTTATGCTGAAAGGCCATGAAAAATCTCTCCCGTTAGCGTTCTTTCGTCCTGAAGACGAGGGAAGGAAACGACACCGCTAACATACGTACGTGACGTGATCAAAGGGCAACATAAATTGAAAGATTTGTGCCGACAGATACGCAGCAGGCCCAAATGAGGCAGAAGAGAAAATTCGATTAAAAAGATCACTGACTTCAAAGCATAATCGGCGTTGAGACTATGTCTGGATTTTCCAGTAGTTGGTTCGCCCAAAGGAAACCAAAAATTGCTGAAGAAATGGCGTTGTGCATTTCAAATAACTGAAGTGCACCAAGGTGGTCGCTTTTATCAATTTAGCATTGGACGTGCTGTTCATTACGTGGCAATTAAACCGCACAATGCCTCATCGAAAGACTGGTTCATCCCGGCTGACATGTATGAGGATGACTACTTGATAGTGGATACCGCTTGTGAAGTGAATGAGAGGCGCACACGCGACAAGAATGACGGGAATGAGGTGGCGAATGATTGCGGCTTGCTATTGAAAATAGAGTTAACTGAGCGAATAGAGGTCGATGACAAAACCCTACCTTATGCCGAGGAGTACTGGATTGACCCAGGGCAGATTGAAGCTGACAAAAGAGGAGAACCTGACTTTCCCTTGACCATGAAGGGGCGACAGAGTAAGAGGGGTAAATACAAGAAGTTATACAAACCGTAGGGCGAGGATTTTGTCGTGCACTAGACGATATGAGGACGGGTCTGGATGAGATCATGGTCTCGCAGGGCGTCGACCTGGTCGACAATTTTGAAACATAAGTGAGGTGGAACAAATGCATGAGCGAGAATTGACGAATTTGCAAACGCTCGAATGGCTCCTTGATCTACCTGCAGATCCGAGAGCGACAGTCCTGAGGATTCAGGATATCGATCAGTCCAGAACCAAATACATCAGTCACGACAACACTGAGTCCAACTGGAGCGCACCAGACGGCCCTTTCCCGAATCCAACCTCGATCTGCTCGATCCTGGGCGATTGACGGGGATGTCGACGGATGTTTTTGTCCGGGGAGTAGTAGTAGGACTCACCCCCACCGAAAGTCTTAAAGTCAAAAAATTAAAATTGACAAGAGAGACAGGAGAAATGGAAACGGAGGGCAAAAGTCCTAAAAAACGGCCTTTCGGACGAGTTTTCAAGTCTTTTTTTGACCTACCAAATCACTACTTTAACAACATTGTTGCAAATAGTGATTTTATACTCACGGAACGCACATGTGCTATAGCGATAACTGCGGATTTAAATTTTAAAACAGCACTAGCGGCCGAAATTAAAAGAGAGTATAAGAACATCAAGTTTTTGTGGAAGCAGAGGCCTGGTGTAGGAGGGATGATAGCGCTGCCCCTGTTGCGTCTCAAAACCCGGGAAAAAAACTTGTGATTTTTTGGTAACCAAGGCCACCGATAGGCAACACGTGATTTTCGAAAGCTTAGTGCTGGCACTCATTCGACTCAAGGATTTACCGGTCGAGAGGGGAGTGACCTCGCTCTCTTTACCGGTTTATGATCCCAATAAGTGAAAACTACATCCCAGTGAGCAGTAAAAGGTTTATTTTATTAGGGTTAAGAGTTTCCTACTAGGTTTACTTATTAAATATTTGGACTTAGGCTTCAGGATAGGTATTGAATAATAGGTTTTTTATATAGCAGTGTTGCCGTGTGATACTTTTTCTTTGTTGTAGTGTATGGCTGTGGTTAGGTGATGGTTATTTTATTGTGACCTGGACTATTCCAGATGCGAAAGGTGACAATCCTTTTAAAGTGCACGAAATGGAGGTAAGCGATCCGTCTCGGGGGTAAAATTTAGATTAAAAAAAACATTCAATTGACTGCTTTGCAAAAATGTGAATGATGTTTTATCATGGAGATGAAATAGCTTGTATGGTGGTTCTAAGACGTGATTTGTTTTCTAGATCGTGGTTGATTAGATTTTTGTTCATTGATACTCGAAACTGAAGATACTGAACGACGAGGGATGGCGACGAGGGATGATGTCTGGTCAGCAGATTGGGTGAGCAGAGTGACCATAGGTTAAGGGAGATGCCCCTTCCTGTCCGCCCGAACTCCTTCTCGCAGCCTTTTCTTGGAGCAAAGAGATCACGTGCTGGGCTAGGCCCTTCAGACTCGGCAGATTCTCTAACAGCTGCTCCTCCATCTAAGAAGGTCAAGGTGAACGAGACTGAAATCCAGACTGCGGAAACAATCGAAACCCTGGACAAAAAAGAGAAACATAGGCAGGAGTTATACGCTAAATTAGAAGAGTATGAGGCAATAGCCCGGAAACGAGACGAGTGGAAGAAGAAGCACGATGATTTTGCAATAACTCTCAAAGAAGAAGAAATCAATCACCCGAGGGACCTATACTTGACAAAGTTGGGTCAGATGTCACCAGAAGTCCTGACGACGATGAACCACGCTGTCCAGGACAAGGGCAGAGGAGCTGTGGGTCCCTATGGAGCCTATGGCCCCTCCGCAGGCATCCCAGCCTGCGGCAAAATCCAGAAACACCATACCTGACCCTACAGACACGTAAATGGCTCCACAATTCCATGAAACGTTTGAGCGGGTAGCCAGAGTGACAATGAATGAGATCAACCAAACCAGCGGACAGACGTTGGATAGGGTCGTCCCTCCCAACGTATTGATCGCCCCTCAAGCAACTCGGAGCGATTGCCGCATACGATTGTGCCAGCGGGTCCAACACGCAGCGAGACCACCCCGAGGTCGGTCGCGTGTTGTGGAAGAACCTTGCAGTTCGAAGTTTCCCTGTGCAAGTGGCTGCAGACTACCCCCGAGCCTGCCTTAATGGCATTAGCTGGAACTCTGCCGCCACCCTCTAAGCGGTTCCTTCCAGGAGTCGTCATTTGATCATAAGGGACAGTTTGGTGAGGGATCTGATTGAGATCTTTTTCAGCGATCAGAGCACTGCTGTTTCCTATGGCGAATCTCCGTGGGCCAGGTGATCAAAATGATTGAAATCCAGAATGAAGATCAATTAGACACACTAACGACATCTCTAGGGCTCCGGTTACCCCAGAGAATATCTGGGAACCTCTGTTGGTCTGCCTTTTGAAAGAATTAAAGGAAAATACAAACCGAGGCTCGTGATATTGTGTACGGACCCACAGAACCCTGAGGTTGGCACGCCATTGGTCGTTTTTTGCACCGGCAACGTGGTCCGATGGAATGAAATGATCCGTAAACTGGTCAGAAAAAATCCAGGCAAGTTGCGACTCATGGATCTAGAGAACGCGTTGCGCATGACTGACCAACTCGCGCTCACCAGAGATGGAATACACTGTAACACTCTGCTGGGAAGGTGGTGGATCAACGACACGTTTCAACGAAGATTGAAGAGTTAGAAGAGCAACTGAGGACGACCGACTCTCTGGCTCGGCCAGTCGTCTTCGGCCATTGGCATCGGAAGCGAGTCATGTCACTCCTACTGCTCCCAGCTAAGACGTAAGGGAAAGGCTGGGGACCGCTCCCCCTCCTCGAATGTAGCCATTTGAGAGCCGGCTTAGATGACCCAATGACCAGGATCGAAAGAGCTCCCAGGCCTCCACTAGTAATTTTTTCTGTAAAATTATCCTTAATCGGATGTTTTTGGCCGTACGAGAAAAACTCTTCAACAAAACTGGCAAATTAAAATCATCTAACGTTTTTATTGCAGCGTCAGGTTTTCGTAGAAGATTTCCCTGGAATATTGACTTATTAGTGATTTAGCATTCATTTTGTTTTTGTTTCTTACAATGATTGTGCTGAGTTTTTGACGTAAAATGAAAAGTATCGATGGCAGCCAATTTTTATCAATTTTCTGAGTAAAAAGATATGTACTTTCATCAACAATTTTCTTTAAAATAGCTGCAAAGTTTGTCCAGGTTGCAAGCCCGGTAATTAGATCGATGTTTCAATATGCCGGTTTTGGAGAGTGCCATGTCAAATTATTAATCTTTTCTGTCGTTCAAAGTTCTGCTCGATTCTATCAACTATTTGACGTTATTCGGCTGGTTTTTTGCGTAGAAGTTTAATTGTAGTCCAGGTATCGCAATAGTGCTGGGTAAATTTTTTTTCTTAGTTTGATAAGTAAGCTTGTTTAATGCATAGATTTAATGCATTACATTTTGTTCTGAAAATCTTGAATGTCTAAGAATCATTCTTGTTCTGCCTTTAGGTCGGCATTGGTATTCGTTATTGACTTCAAGGTTTGTCTAAAATGGTTATAAGTCAATAAATATTTAATATAAATAGGTAATTTTTCACTACTAGTAGCATCATTAGGTATGTACAACTAAAAGTCAAAGTATTTACAGTTAAAAAAGATTTTTTACAAACAAAATGATTAATTTTGAAGCTTATGAATTTTACTTTAAAATTATTAAAAGCAAAATGATTTTTTGGATATTCAGTTTTTGCAGATAATTTGTTCTCCAACACAAGTCCGATGTTTTTTTCTCAATTTTCTCACTTTTTTGAAATTATTTTTAGGTTTATGTATTTTGTAGTACATAGCTGTCATGTTGGCAAAACTGAACATGAATAAGCTTGCGAGCCGTTCCGATGCCAGGAGAATCAAGAATGGAAATGGCCCCACGGTATCAGGATTGTATGGGATATCGGGCGTCGATCGGGCAGGAGCAACTCAACTCTGCTACCACACTTAGATTCGTGGACCTTTCCGAAAAGGCAAGTTCGTGGTAGAGCACAAACCCAACAACAAACGCCACAAAATGTACCGACAATTCTTTAAACCACCAGGCCAAGCGCCTAGTGAGTTTTTAAGATACTCCCCCAGGCGATCTCGACGGAAGGGGACGATAGGAGGTACAAAAGGCTGGATACACCAAAAGGTGATGGCATGCTTGCTGCCTATGACCCCCTGGACATCAAGAATGCGACTTATTTGATGGTGGCCAGTTCGGACTTTGTGTACATGCCCCGTTCATTGTTATGGCCAGACGTGATCTTCCTTACAGCGCCCAAGTTGGACTGGGGACAATCAGTAGGATTGACAATAAGCGTGCAGAGAGTTGTCAGTATGGCTTCGCAAGTGATAATGATAGCCGGCTCAAATGATCCTTTCCAGAGTCGGGGGCTATTGAGCCGACTCACGGACGGATCAATTCCCAGTAACGAAGTCATGGAAGAGGCGATAATGACGCTGCTATCAGCCATGACAGAAGCGGAGACGTCAATCCAGCGTTGCTTCACTAGGAATGTAGTGAAAGTCATCTATTTGTTTTTGTCACCGAGATATACCGCACTGCCGTAACCTCTACAATTTAGGTATACGATAGTAACCACGCTGGCAGAGGGACGCTTTGACGTGGTGATTCCCTTGTCTAACAGGTCTATGGATCCGAATACCTATTACCCTCTTCGCTCAGAGCTCCCTGCCGTCTGGTTGGTCATCTCAAACGCCATACAGGGATTCAAAGACTTCAAAGAGCACAGCACAACTGATGTCCTGGGGTTGGAACTGTACAACTTCGCCATGTTGCTAAAGTTGAGACCACGAGTGAATGATGACCATGTGCTGGTTCAGCAGATGGCGGATGACCTCTGGTTCAGGCAAAAGAACTATGAGAGGAACGCGTAAGAGAACATGGTCAGACGGAATTTGACATCGTCGGAGGAAAGCCCTCATGGCACTGGCTTTGAGGACAAAACCGCCCACTAATGCATTGCTGTCTGTGTCACCGAGAGTGTGCACGCTGGGAGACGACGCCTTTGAACATGCCCCAGCAGTGATAGAAGAGATCCACGCGTATCTGGAAAACTTAATGAACGAGAGGGAGCAGGCTGGAGGCATGATGTTTCAGTTGATGCAGGATGTGAACACCCTGTCGCCGGATAAGTTCCACGCGGATTTTTTGGCGACGAGAGTGAAGTATGAGAGTTCCGACGCAATTCTGGGAGGAATGGGAGTGGGATAGGCGCCATCCTTCCTGTTCGTGTGCTATCAGAGAGCCTCGAAGAACCTGCTTGGGAGCTTCGTAAAAGACCGCAGGAAACTGTCGATCGGCCTCATATTGGCGATTTATGTGACATTTAGCCACGAAAACTTTGTGAAGGGACCGGTCAACCTCTTCACTCAGACGTTCAGGCAGACCTCAGGCTGGACGGGCTTCTCACCTTAATCGCGATGACCTATGGTCGATTAGGTGACATGTTTGTACTCTTGCGCTACAACTGCCTTATATCGAAATATGAACGTCTGGAGAACACTTTTGATGCAATACCTCCCGCAACAGAACAGGAGCCTGACTGGAAAAGATGAGACATTAGCATGAGCGAGTGAGTGCAAGAAGTACTGCGGTATGCTCTTGCTAACGGATCTGGCGGTGATGATGCTGATCGATCCACTGGCTTTAGTTTTTAGATTGAGAGAGCTCGTCACGGTAGTATATGGACAGGTGATGTCGCATGGGTTCCCTGATGTACAAATAAAGGCAGATACGAATTCATTGCTAAATGTTAACCTGGTCTCAGTGGTGGACTGTTCAGTGCTGAATTGGGTGGAAGAACAGGAACTGAGAAGACTGGCAAACGATGATAAGCTATTTGGTAGGATAGCGGAGCCTGGCTGGATGTTGATGGATTTCAACAACAACTTCAACTGCCGAATGGGCAGTGAAGATCTTTCAAACGTCCAACTCAACACCAAGCTCTGGAATCTGCTACCAATAGTGAAAAATTCGGGAGAGGCGATGCGAGTTCCGGCCTGGCCGGAAGAATATGCCCACGTCAGGGAGAACCAGCAGGCGTGGCTTGCAGGATCCAGACCCTTGCCAGTCCAGTTCCCTCGATACCCGCCGATAAGGAGGATGTTGCTAGTAGCTACGTCTCCTGCTATTGCCCCTCGCATCAAAGCAGCTCGTGAGAACCCTGACGCAGAACGAATGCAGAAAAGGAGTGAAGTCATGGAGCCACGCTTTATCAGCTGGAATGTTGCGGCGATGCACGCCTTCGATTTCATTTTCCCCGACGCATGGAGTCAAAATAAGATCAATTCGCCACCATTCAGGAAGCCCGACATGTGGAGTAACGTGAATTTAGCAGCTGACGATTGATCAAGACCGAAATGGCCAGGACGGGAGAAAGTAATAGTGTTGGAGCTGGGGAGATAGTCCAGAGGGGTCATCAACATGACGGTAGATGAGTTGGCGCCACATGGTGATAAATCAGTGGAATTCCTTTTGAATGACAAAGTATTTCACCATTCGGGTGACCTGACTGTGCCGGACTCAGGCATCGATATGCGCAGGGCCCATATTTAGATTTGAGTGGATTTAGAAGCATTAGAGTGGAATTTGCTGGAACACCAGTCCAGTGAAGATGATGACACTGGAGAGGTCGATGGACCTCTGGTACTGATGAAGCCGTCCTCATTTATGTCTCCAACGAAGGAGGCACCGGCCAGTCTGTCTCCAGTGGCCACGGTTTACCTGCCACTGGACTATCAAAGGAGATACATGTAGAAACTACTCCATGAGTCTCCTCGAAAGTGGAAAAACGGTGAAACTTTGAGAATATCCTTTCTGGGCACGTAGCCGATGAGGAATGGGAGAGGTACGAAAGCGAACTGGATCGGCGAACGAGAAACACATGGAACCGAGTGGCTTTCATGGAAAGAACTTGGGATGTGATACGCAGGTACTCGACGCATTCCGTGATGAAGGTGGATTTGAATCAACCCATCATGCTCGAGGTTCTAGATAATTGATGGCCCCCACTGAATCTGAGAGTCTGACCGAGTCAGTCAAGGAAGGTAGTGCCAATGAATAACCAAAAACAAAGAGACAACCCGTTAAAGGAGCCAAGATCGGGCTGAAGAGGCTGAAAAGTAAAACTGGCAGTAAAAATGTGAACTCCAAAGTGATAAAGACGAAAGCGAAAGCAGTGGTGACGTCGCTGACGAAAGTGTTCCATCAACTGAAAATTGGTCATGGAGATTGTGCAGTGCGGAGCGGAGGAGAAAAAGAGAACTTGGTAGCACCTATGTGACTGGCTGGTTTGAATTCAACAGCCATGAATTCGAGAAAGTATGAAAGAACCCTAACAGATAAGAAACTTGAAACGGAAGTAATTAACCAATGCAGATCTGGTGAGCTAGATGATTACAAACCCTCGCGAACGAACATGGCTCGTATAAATCTGGAAGGAGAAATCGACGTGGTCGAGTTTAGCCGCATCACAGTGTCGGAGTCAGTCCACAAGGGTGGTCCCGCCGGTGGCTATCTGGAGATTCTCAAAGTGAGGCACCTAATGGCTTGGAGTGAAAAAAAAGCCAGGCAGGAACATTTGCAGGAGTTGATGGAAGGCTGTAATTTGAAACGAATAGAATAAGACGCTGTAATGTCATCTGAGGCAAACGAAAAAGGACTAGAACAACTGCTGAAGGACTCCTGGAGGGTCGCCCTCCAGAAATACTTTGATAAGTCGATGAGCGCATCTTTAACAGTGGTGGCATATCTGGCCTACCCTTGTGTGAGGACAGAGTTGTAAGTGCCATTAGCATTGTGTCTGATGGGAATCATGAGGTTGGAGTTCGAAGCCAGTGACGACTCGAAATAGAGGAAAAAGAGTTAGAACTGATGGAGGATTTACGAGTGTTGATTGCCAGAGACGACTTTGCGATAGAATGGGCTAAGCGTAAAGATGCACTTTGTTTCATGAGTTTCGTGGTGGATCGTATCCCCACCCCCGTGTTGGAAGAATGCATCGTGAACGGATCTTGATGAGAACCCTGTTGGAGCTTTATCAGGACATGCCGCTCCCGATACCCAACAAGGAATCGAACGACATCGAGAGCTATAGGAGACTAGAGGAGGTGAGGAGATACTCCAACAAAGAACTAAGGGTGAATCGGGAAATAATTGAGAGAGCCAGAGATCCAAGGGAGTACGCAACCATAGGCCAGCTGGAGTTATTTCGAAACGCGTCATGCGTGCCCGGAATAGCATATAATCCGTTCGTGGATGAGGGGCCAGCGATGCTTACTTCGACTTTGAACAAATTATAGTTCTTGACCTCTGGGTCGAGAGTGTGAAAGAAATCGGGATGCTGACATTTGAAGAGCCGAGACTAGGAGTCATCCTGGAGGAACGAGTAGTCGAATCCTCGGTTCCGGATCTAAAAGGACTGGTGCGATTTGAATGCGTTTCATGGGACGGTCCTTTGAAAACCAGCTTGGTAACGATGTGGGAGCTCATGAAGCCTTCATGGTGCCCCTATCCAATTTCCGGTTTGATATGGGACGTGACTGCACTGCAGACGTTGTGCTAAATTTGGTTGATGACGGGATTCTAAATGATTTAGCCGTATTATACCACCTGAGGTTAATAAAGCAGGATGAAAGGTCACGCACGGAATCGTCCGGAGGGAATTCTACAAGTGATTGGATGAAAAAGGGCACTTACCCAACTTCCAGATGTGGAATGGATGGGACTTGTGTGTGGGACTGGCGACAGCCTGAATACACTGAGAGAGCAACATTGGCAGTTAGCCAAATTGCACAGGAGACTAAGTATGTCGGACAAGAACGAGATGGAACTGATTGCGGATTGCAATGGAGTAACAGAAGTGAACCTGATGACCGCCTTGGGACTTAACAGCATGGTCAGCTCGATTGAGTCATCGGAGAGTGCCCATGAGCTGGTTATATCCTTAAATATGGAAGCGTTCCCTGAATTGGAGGCTGGTAAAAGCACTGGAAATTGAGATGAATCTGAAAAATAGTGAGGGATATCAATGACCTACTTGCTCTAAGTATCTCTTGGAATCAAGCTCCGCACCGTGCAGCATTAGAAAATATCCCACGCACATGGTGGTGTTAGGTGCGAGGACACGACAGGTGTTGAGCAATCAACTCTTCTCAGTGACTAAATGCGTTTAACTAACCAGAATGTCGGAGAGATCGTTCGATCTGTTAACAAAGATCATTCGGCCTGAAGGCGAATTGTAAGACATAGTTGGTGAAAGCTTCATGGAGTTGAGTAAAACTAATGCAAATGAGTTCCAGAAAAAGAAGGCAAGTGGAACTTTGCGGACCAAATTCCCCTCGATAGATGAAAATGACGGTACGCATCAGATAATGACAGAGTGTACCGGACCTGGAGAAACATTCTGATGACCCATGAGGATTATCCCTGCCACTGCCTGGCGCAGACGTTATAGCACCAAAACCAGGGAGCTTGATGTTAGTATGGGATGTGGAGGAACTGTTCTCCGCGTTATTTCCCGATCAAACCCAATCTGTAACAATTCTAGTAGTCAGTGCTATAATGGCGGTAAGATTGTTGGAGAAAAAGAAGACAAGTGGAACTTTGCCGACCGAATTACTGACGACAGACGAAAATGACGGAAATCACCAGATAATGACAGAGGTGGAACCGTCGCTAGAAGCTTCAGGGTACCGGACCTAGAGGAGCATCTTTGCCACTGCCTAGCGCAGACGTTATGGTACCCAAATCAGGGAAATTGATATTAGTTTGGGTTGTGGAGGAATTGTTCTCCACGGTATTGCTCGACCAAACCCATCCTGTATCGATTCTAAAAGTCAGTGCCATGATCGCGGTGAGATGGTTGGGAGCTAACACTGGAACGAGTGAACAGGAAGGAAATGACCATGCCCACACGTAAGCAGCTAAGCAATGTGAAGTTCAACAACAATTTGGACTTGTTTAAAACCACCTGCATTATTCTGAAAGTAGCGAAAGCAAATTAAAGGATCTGGGCTAGCCAGAGGTTGATGCCTTTGTTCCGCGAAACGTCATATATCCAGAAACACGAAAGCCTATCAATCTTTTCAGCTGAATATACGATCAGGTGCCTATAATAGAGCATTCATGACGCATAGAAATGATGTCACAACAGCTGTGAAGAGGATGACTTGAATATCTTGCACGACAGAAAACGAGAAAATGGAGGTCTTACGAGCTGACCTGGAGCGAAACGTGAGCCTGTGCTCACACAACCGTTTCTGCCGGAACCAAGAGCAGAAAATGAACCTGGATCTCCTGCCCTGCTGTAAACAGAGACTTTTGGAGCAAGAAGGTTGAGGCATGGCCCGCAACTCTGTCGAGATGCTGCAGAAGGGTCTGGAAAACAGTGATATGGGCTAACAAGAAGATGAAGCCATAGAATAAGAGTTAACGAAGACGAGACGAAACAGAAGTGGGGAGAAAGGAAAATTTTATAGTCATTGTGTGTGAAAGTTTGACCTTGTCAACGGAGCTTGATTTCTGAAAACTTTAAACTTTTTTGTTTTCATTAGAATCTGGTCAGACCAGATGTTGAAACTTGAAATTTGTTTTTTTTTGAAAGTGTTGAATTACAATAACAGTTTTTACCTTGTTACTCTTTATTTATGCAGCAGGCATTCAAGTGAGGGTATTATTTTATTTAAACCTGAATGAAAACTTTCAACCTGAATAGGACACATCTTCACTTTGTGGCCACCTGGTAGGGTGTGGGTATGCTCGCTCGAGAAAAGTGAGCACCTAATTACCTTTCCTAATCACAGAATTTTGTAGTTTTAATGATAGGGCAACATATTTACAGGAACTCTAAGGTAATTTTTACGGGTGCGCGGCCGTAACACGTCCCAAAATCTTTTTTAAGCAAGCAAGAGCAAAATAAACATTATGATGGAATGACGTAAATAGTCAGAACTTTTTTATCTAGGACACTCTTCTTGATGCATATTTTATGAAAACGTAAGAAGGCATAGAGATGTCGTATGATGCCATTTGTGACACGCGTTGAGTTGAAGCTACTTGGATAAATTTTAGTTTCTGAGGCGTTTGTGTAAATTTATTATAGAACACTGGATCAACACTTGAAGGGAACCCGGAGTTATGCCTTCAAAGGGGGCAATGAGGGGACTGTCCGGGGGTATGTGCCATTCCCACGGATTGGCACAGTCGAAACTTCCGACTCACGCAAAAATGAACGTTCAAGGCGTTCTGATCGAAACTATGGTGGAAAGGAGATTCCGAAATTTTGTAGAATTTCAAATTTTCAAAGTTTCGATTTGGACTAAACATTTCTGGGTAATACGAAAAACGGCCATTCCGACCGAAAATAGACTAAAAAAACGCAACCGAGCTGCAAGACGAATATCAGTCAAAATATAGATTGAAAAACAGAAGAAGAACTAAGCCACTTATTGTGACATCAGGACACGATAAGGAGCTAGTCGGAAGAAGATTCTGGAAGCGGAGGGTCCAGTGGGACAATCGAGACGAATCCGAACCCTCCCATGCCATGAAATTAGAGAAATAATGAGGTTATCTCCGGGAGGGTACGGAATCAGATGCGCGGTGCGCAGAGACTGTTAAAAAACATTAAAGCTGCTGTAATGCCCTGAACGCATTTAGCGTACTCCAATTTTAATTTAATCTTTCAGAACCTGAGCAGTTAGAATCAAGGAAAGAGTCAATCCATCTCCAATGGACTTAGTATACATCAGAGGACCAGCTTTGTGGTTATTTTTGCATGTGAGCAAAAACGAAAGCTGATCAAAAGTCGTTCGTTTGATGGCCTATAATTGGTAGCACGGTAATTGGCCCTCAACAGACCAGAAAAACAACTGTCAAGGTCAAGACGGTTAAAATTGAGTAGAACTAAGTTAACTGACGTCAGCCAGTCGTCAATAGGTGATTTTTTGACGCTCTGTCTTTTTGTAATGTCTAAGTGAACGTTACAAGAGTATATCGGAATTTAAAAAAACTCAAAAAAGTTAGCCCGATATGAATCTACGGGTTCATTCAAATACATATACTAATTTGCTCTGAAAATTATACCCATCATAAATTGAAATTCTATATTTGTCAGATTCGCTATTATAGTGGGTCGTGGGTATCACTGCGAGTGTCTCTGCAATTTATAATTTGGAAATATACAATTCCAATTTCAATTATTCAGTTATTTCAGTAGTAGAGGTTGAGGCTAAAGTGGGGGGGGGGGGGCGTGCATGGCGGACCCCAATGTAATAAGATACGTTATAGGTTTCCGGTCCGCCATTCTATGTATTAAGATAGAGAATAGAGTCTACAATGTATTAAGATAGGGAAAACCAATGGTAAGGTTTCATGGTTTGCGTGATGGTAAGATAATGGTTAAAAAAAACGAAATTGTTTTGGTTTTTGTATGGAAAGGTCTAGTTTTTTCGCAAAAATCTCGGCGCGCGTCATCTAATTGGAAAAAGTTAAATGTTATTGATGTGTAGGTTGTGAAATGAAGGTGTTTTAATTATTCTTTTGGTACATGGTAAGTCAAGGGTATGAGCTCATCGAAAAAATTGAAAAGCTTTTAAAAATTTTCAAAATACAATAAGATTAGCTATAATTTGACCTATTAACTAATTTATTGGATAATCTTAAATTCTATCTGTCTGAAACAATGCTGAAACCTACTGTAACTTCGAAAAAAGTCAAATGTTTTGAGAAAAAAAATTAAATTACAAAATTTTTTATAAATCATTGCATTGTTTAAGTTTGCCGGAAAAACTTACGTTTTAATATCATACAACCAACATAAATCGACATCATGGTCAACTTTACTTCTTCGGATCAGTTCTTCTAAGTTCAATCGTTTTGTATGAATTCCATCATCTTGAACTTGTCTTTTTGGATAAAAATAACTAAGTCCTTTCTTTGTCTGTTCATATGTAGCAACCATATGATTTATACTTATGAAGCCTCTGTTGCTAGAAGTAAGGTTAACAGCTTCATCGAGAACTCTCCTGTACTTTGACATGGGTCCATCTCCAGAGTCTTCTGGAACTCGTTTGTTCAATCTTTTGCTGCTGTATTTGAATTTGTCTGTTTTGTTGTCATAGCAGCAACAAGTTTTGCTACATAATATAGCATTTTGTGCACCTCAATTCCTCATTGAAAAGTCCCGGCTCCCGTTTATCATGCATTTTATGGATACTGCAACATGTTCGAAGAAAGAAAATAGATTTTGCATCTGCTTTGAAAGATTCTCTGCAGTCAATTTCCCTCATTTTTTCCCAAATGTCTCTTTTTTCTGGTTGGATACAGTCATATAAGTTTTCTTCAGCTATTGCCTAGTAAAGTGAGTCTGTATCCATCTCCAACTCTTCAAATTTGTGTACATCACAGAACTTGTCAAAGAAGTTAGAGCAGAGTTCCAACATTCTCAGCTTTGCATACTGAAGTATGAAAAAGCCAACAAGGATGGGTTCTCGGTACTCAATGATTGATTTAAACAACTCCAACTCATACAAGTTTTTTTTCAATTGTATTTAATCCTTTGAACAATGTCTCATTGATTGCTTTATGATTTTTTTCGTCGTTGAGATACTTCGTAATTGTATGCCTATATCTATCCATGATCTGATATCCATAGGAGGAATTGCCTAAAAGCTTCATAGTTTCTGCTACAACTCCTGACAAGGGTTTTCATATCCTTCTCTTCTGGCATCAACCACTGATTGAAAAAAGTTTTTGAAACATTTCAGAGAAGGAAATTGAGCAAAACGGTGAATTTTGGTGCATTGCAAGCCAAGTTCTAAAAAAAGTTGACCAGAGGAGTTATAGCTGTTCCATTTTTTAGCTTGAAACTAGATATCAGCATTCTCTGAGGATGTTTTAACATTTCATTCTCGATTGCATAGTTCTTCATGTAGTTTCCATTATCGTTTCATCTAACCTCAGTGTTTTTGAAAATTGGAGGAAAAATGGCAAATTTTGTTTTTAGCTCATCTGGAACAACTAAATCGCACTGAACATATTCAAAAAGAGACCCATCTAATATTTTCGCCAAGAAGGAAGTCTGTAACAAGTGGTCTATTTTAGGAAAAAAGGGTTCTGACGTGATTTTAGATATTGTCATCGTTTTGCAACTTTTCCACCACTCACACACCAACATTTCTTCAACTTTGTATCCTTTCTCTTTGATGTAACCTCGCCGCATATCTTCCATCTCTCACTTCTTATTACCTCGATCAATATCCTGATCTGATAACGAGGGACGAGCTTCTTGGCAAGAGCAGAAGTGGTAGTATTATCCCATTGCTTCAAACGCTGTCTTACAGTGATCACAATAACTGTCCACATTAAAACAGTCGTTTTTTTTGTTTTCCAGATGTAATAAAGCTCTCAGTTTTACATTCTTGTCTTTTTTCCCAGACAAGAATGTAAAACTGAGAGCTTTATTACATCTGGAAAACATCGTTTCTCAAAGACATCACCATATTCTCAAAGTTGCGAGATCGGTTATGTTTAGCTTTAAACTTCTGCATATCGGTGTCAAACTCCCATCTCGTGTACAGTCCCGTTGGCATATCTTGACACATTGAGAAAGCGTAAAGCTGGCTTGCACCAATTCCAACAATTTATTTACAAACATTTAATGAACTTCTCCAGTCATGTCTTCTCTAAATTTTTCACGCAAATCTGTATCACTTTCGCAAAATGGATAAAACTTGTGTAATTTGTAGATTTGTGTAGACATATATTTGCTAGATTTGGAAGAGTACATCCGAGTTTCAACATTTTTATCCCCTTTCCATCATAAAACTGAATCATTTTTTGCATTGGTTTCAGGGTTGGAACTACATCCTTGTTGTTGTACCACTTCAAAAAGTCTTTGAACACAGTCATTCCATTTTTATTCCAAGTCTATTGTAAGTAATTGTATTGATTTGAAGTTTTTTCAATGCTTTTTGTTCGTCAAGCCCACTTTTTCTCAGCTTCTCATAATAAATGAAGTCTTTGTCAAGAGGATTGTTGTTTCTAAGTTTACTGAAAAAGGCTTCATACGGCGGTAATACGGGAAAATCAAGTTTGTCTGGGTTATCAAACCACTCATAGGGAAAGAATCCTCTCGTTTCGCTAGCTTTATAGGCTCTCAATAAGGAGTCCAGAGTAGTTGCCTCTCCCAGAAACTTCATTATGTCGAAATTGTACATCTCCAAGTTTGAAAGATATAAAGTCATTTGCTTTTTTGATGACGGATGCTTCTTTTTCTTTATCGCAAACTAAATAAGAAATTAGGTAGGAGTTGATGAAATTCAAATCATATCTCAATGTTAAATCCGAAAACAGGTAAAGTATTTACATATCTCTCCAGATGTTCTTTCAAATCGATGAGCTGATTTTTTTGAATTCGTAAGAATTGTGTTGACATATCTGCTTCTTCCGAATCTTCAGTGCATCCAACTTCGTACTCAAATTTGTTACTTGAATAGTTCTTACCACGTTTGTTCAGCTGATCAATGATCTTTTTCCTTCTTTCATTGATACCTACTTCAATATCTTGAAAAGTTGTTCTCATCCTTAGCATACTTTTTTCAGCCAACAGTTCGAGGTTGCTTACAAAACTAATTATCAAGTTCTGTGGATCCTTGTTGTACAAAAAGATGGGTTCATCAATCAGATTCGATGATATATAGATTGAAGTTGGAACATGTTTTCCAATCCAGGTTGTAGTTTGTGTCTCTTTTAATTCCTCTGTAGGAACACAAATCGACTCAAAATTGAAAATTGCTAGATTATTTAAAAGTTTGTTAACTTCAGAAACTGGAACATTGGATCCAACAACGTTTTGCGGAGCTCATACACGTTCTTTGGGTAAATATTTCTCACTCGGTACTTGCATCTCAGGTGATGCTGATTGAAGTGGTCTGATTTGTGGAAAGAGGTGTCACAGCTAGGGCCTTGAGGAAACTATTTATATCATTTTTATGAATGATACGATTGTTAAATCTCAGTAGCTTAACAGTTTTATCAATTTTTCCGATATTTCGTCGAGCTAGTTCTCCTACATATTCTCCTTTTTGGATACCAAAATTACATATAACGATGTTTCTTTGCACAGTTGTCTCGACAACAGGCAAGTCTTCTACAGAAACTCCACGAAAATTTTTAGGATCATTACCAGATTTTGATATAAAATCTGTAAAGCATCTGGAAGTGTGAGAGTCAAGATCCTTGTGTCCGTTCATGTACATTGTCAATGCGCGGAAAAGACTCAAATGATCTTTGTAAGGTTTCTTGTCTTTGTTAGATAAAAGACAGTTCACCTTCGCATGTCGTTGTAAGGGTTCGGGTAAGACAGAGTCAGGACATCCCATTGGAATGTTTTTGAGCAAAGCAGTAAAAATTGAGACGTTAGTAATCAACTTGAATCGCCACTTTGTGTTATGACGTTTTTGGGTACCTTGCTCCACAATATCAAATTTTTCCATTTTTCCTTGGATTGTTACCAAGTCTGCTTTAGTACAGAGCAAATGGGATTTTTCAAATGAAGTATTGTTTTCATGGGCGTAGAAATATCGATATTCACCTTTCTCAATATTTCGAAGAATAAAACCTAGAGCAATGTTGATTTTAGCGCGAGAATCGAGCTTGCTGAAGACTACTTCAAGTTTCTCGTTGATTATTTCAGTATCTAAATTGAACATTTGGAAATTAAATACGACCACAGTCCTCACACTTCATTTTTTCGTTTTGGTTAAGGTCAGGCATTATCTAAAAAAATTTGGGACTTTGGAAATGATCCAAGATTAAAAACTTGAAGTACAAATGAATGAAAATACTTACTTTTCTCTTTTCGCAAAGTAACGATTTGTAAAATTTGAAGTAAAATTCAATTGACTGTTTCTGATTGGTATACAAACTGAATGATTCAACCCAACAAAATAAGCGTACTTATACTAACAAGGACGTCATCACCTACGCAATTATCTTTTTATGGTAATGACGTCATTCTTTAAATAGAAGTGATATCAAAGCCTACGCAATTTTTCCTTGTATGGTAATGACGTCATTCTAGAAATAGAAGTGACGTCAACACCCACGTAATTTTCCTTTTTTGGCAATGACATCATCGCCTTCGTCATTCCTTCAAAATTTCTAGAATTTTCCTTAAAAGTTTTCAACTAATCAGAACTAAGCAGTTTCTAGAATAAACTTTGGAATAAAAATAATGATTTTTGAAAATTACTCTACAAGAAAAAAGAAAATAATCCGTGTGATTTCCTTTTTGATAAAATAGATGTAGACTCTTACTTTATTCACAATTTATGGACGTTTATGTTGTCCAAAATAGAAATCACCGACTAAGTAAAAGTCTCTTTAGGGAAACTTACTCAATCAAAGAATTTACTTCTGATCCCCATATTTTGTATCAAAGCTTTAAACTTACTGATGAGTTACCCAAAAAAGTCGTAAGATAATCATTCAAAGACTCATTTATTCCCTATCCAACTCCTAAAATTGTCAAAACTCCTCGGCAAAGTTCTTTATTCGCGCATTTCTTTAAAGATTTTCAAAGTTTAAAACCCTGCTTGATTCGGTTTGGAATCAGATTTCCAGAGAGTTGTTTTGAAAAATTCATCACCTTTGAGTTATCCTCTCAAATTTACATCAAAATAAAAAAATTTGACCATCTACTTTAAAATCAGCACTTTCTCATCGATTATATACAAAAAAATTCATTTAACTTGATGAGAACACTTGCAGAGATGCTACTTTTATTAATTTTCTTTCTTTTGTTTCTTGTATTAGCATGATTTAATTTTTTTACAGCAAACATTTGGTCATTTTTTTTGCAATAGTTTTTGTGTTTATAGTTGAAATTCTTTTTATTTGGAAGGTTTAAGTCCTTAAAAGGTAAATTTTTGTCCGATTGGATACGACAACTCGAAAAAAGTGAATTTTCTATAAAAAATGAATTTTCTATAAAATGGAATTTTCTATAAAAATTCCATAAAAAGAAACTGAAATCTGATTGGACACGACTACAATCCAAATAAGGAAAATCCACTTTGATTGGTTAAACCCACACATTCAAATTGAAGGTACCCCTCTCTCTTAAGTAATTTCAACTTAATTACCGTCAACTACCTCCTCTCTCAGCTTTAAATACTTTAATTTCCACAGAACTTCCGTCAACTACCTCCCTCTCCCTCTTAACTGTATATCTTGTCTTTACTTCGTATCGCTGTGGAACAGTTTGTGTAGTTTTTCTGGCACGAATGACATCCCAATCCAAGTCTGGCACAATGGGGAGGCGATGCGCAGGGGTTTCAACGAACATCATATAACGCAAGTTCCCATGACTGAAAACCAACTTAGAGAAATGCAAATGATGGAGGAAAAGGCTGAGCATGTGGGAGTGAACTACCCCAAAACTCGTGACTCTAGGTATGTGGTTCAACCAGTCGAAGATTTTCTTTTTCCTTGGGAAGAGGGATCTGTGGACAACCCAATTATCATGAAAGAAGATGAGGGGTTCTCTGAGCTAAAAACTCCAGCCAGCGAACCACCAACACAACCACCCTTAATGGGGGCAAGACCAACATTGCGCTCCATTGAGAACTTGCAAAATTTTGACTCAGCTGCTCGACAGCTCTTTGATTTTTGAATAATTTTTTTGTTTTTTTTCTGTTATGTATTTTTTTTTTGCATCTAGTAGTTTTATTTTAAAGAGATAGCAGCAAAGAGATAGAATAAGAGGTCAAAAAAAAGTTTGTTATGAAATTGCAATGTGAAATTTTTTTGAAAACTTGTTTAAAAGTTTTGTTATAATTCAAACTTATTATGCAAATGGTAAATATTTTTACAAAGTTTTATTGTAAAGATGGCAAAAAAGTTACACCAATGTTAAATCTTGTTAAAAATTACACAACGTTTTTTTCACACATGAAAAAAAAGTTATCATATTTTTTGCAAGACTGTTAGAAATTTTTACATTAAATTTCGCACCATGCAACAATTTTTATAATACTTCTGAAACTCTTGTTAAAAAAATTTTCGCAATAAAAAAAATTGTAACAAGATTTTCTTGCACTGTTGAAAATGAAAAATTTATGAATTCTTTTGCTCTGATTTGTATCATTAAAAATCTCTCTTTTTTGCACGTATCATGATCAAAAAACAATGTATTAGGATAGGGAAAAGTACTCAAAGTCAACAATTATGAAAAATGTTTGACAAGTATTTACCAAATTTTTTACAATCAAATTTTGCGTTTTTCAAACATGCATAAGAAAAAAGAAGATATTGCATTTGTTTTTGAAAAACTACAAAAAAATTGCATCTCAAACAAAAGTTTTATGAAAATTTTTGCAGACTTGTTAAAAAAACCAAAACAATTTTGGCATCTTGTAAAAAAACTTAATTCAAATTTTGCAAACTTGTTAAAAAAATCAAATCAAAAATTGCATCTTGTAAAAAAAAATCTGAGTTAATTTTTGCACACGTGTTGAAAAATACAAATTTATTTGTTGAAAAACTTCTTTTTATTCGTTGAAAAGAAATTGTTGATTTTAAATATGATCAATTTTGACCAGATTTATATAAACCAATATTCAATTTGATTTAAAAAATTGATACGTTCACTATTTCCAGTACCATAACCATCAATGAAACAATCAACAATTTTCAACAAATCAGTCTCATACTTTGAGTTTTGAAATTTTTTGAATCAATTCCAAAAAACCTGACCCAAGAGTGTGAGTGGACGCAAGTTTCTGAGCAGAACTGAGATAATGTGTTTTGAGTTTTTTTCGCAGCAGGCGTTTCTTTGCAACATTGGGTAGTTTTCCGGTTCTCTGCATTTCAAGTTGTGTTCGACTGCACGATTCAATTGATTGAAAACTTCGCCTCTTGATTACATAATATTGGAATAAAATCTGTATTTGTATAAAGTGCATATACAGTCAACAATTTGGTAAGTGAAAAGATATTTATCTAATCTTTGCAAAATTTGATCGAGTGATGATCCAAATAATACAGAGTGAAATTTGCAATTTTCCACTGGGCAGAATGATGAATGGTTAGACACACAGTAGTCTTGGGTGAGAATGAAGTTTTCATAAAAGTTTTCTGAGACAGAGATAAAAAGAGATTTTGCATTGTAGTCCGAATAAAAAGTGGGATATGCTTGACACATAGCAGATGCTATCACCGATCACTTGTTGAAAATGAATTTTATCTACATTGACTTGCTTATATAGTAGTTCCATAATCTACGCAATGTCCTTATTTGGATCATCACCTACTCATTATTCCATGTAAGGTAATTATACTTAATTTGGAATGTATAGAGAGTCATCTACATTTCCTAATTTCTATATATTTAAAAATATAATTATTTTGAAATATTTACTACTGATCTGTTGGCTCTGAGTCTCAAATCAAAAATGTTTCCACGAAAAGATATCCGTCCCAATGATATTTAATTTGCTAACAAACAAGAAAGAATTGGGAGATTTTCTTGTTCCCAAAAACGCTACAAGGGAAAAATTCACTTTGAACCTAGCTTCCAATTGCTAAAGAAAAATGAATCGGGACAAATCAAAAAAAAACCAGCAAGTCTATCTTGGTGAAAAAGAAGGAGAAAGGATATCAGCAATACGGAATAGTGTTATTCACGATGCTGAAAACCTTGGACTTGTTCCTGTATTGAAACCCTATTCTAACAAAGACTCAACTATTTAACAATTTTTTTACAATCAAATTTTGCGTTTTTCAAACATGCGTAAGAAAAAAGAAGATAGTGCATTTGTTTTTAAAAATCTACAAAAAAATTACATCTCACTCAAAAGTTTTATGAAAGTTTTTGCAGACTTGTTAAAAAAGCAAATAATTTTTGCATCTTGTAAAAAAATTTAATTAAGTTTCTGCAAACTTGTTGAAAAATGAAATCAAAATTTGCATCTTGCAAAAAAAATCTGGGTTAAATTTTGCACAGATGTTGAAAATTTTAAATTCATTCGTTGGAAAACTTTTAATTTTAAATATAATCAATTATGACAAGATTTAAATAAACCAATATTCAATTTGATTAAAAAAATTGATACGTTCACTATTTACAGTACCATAACCATCAATGAAACAATCATCAATTTTCAACAAATCAGTCTCATACTTTGAGTTTTGAAATTTTTTGAATTCTTTCCAAAAAACTTGATCCGAGACTCTAAGTGGACGCAAGCTCCTGAGCAGAACTGAGATAATGTGTTTTGAGTTTTTTTCGCAGCAGGCGTTTTTTTGCAACATTGGGTAATTTTTCTGGTATTCTACATTTCAAGTTGTGTTCGACTGCACGATTCAATTGATTGAAAACTTCGCCTCTTGATGAAATAATATTGGAATCAAATCTGTATTTGTATAAAGTACATATACAGTCAACAATTTGGTAAGTGAAAAGATATTTATCTAATCTTTGCAAAATTTGTGCGAGTGATGATCCAAGTAATACTGAGTGAATTTTGCAATTTTCCACTGGGCAGAATGATGAATGGTTAGATAAACAGTAGCCTTGGTTGACAATGAATTTTCCATAAAAATTTTCTGAGATAGAGATGAAAAGAGAGTTTGCATTGTAGTCCGAATAAAAAAAGGGATATGCTTGACACATAGCAGATGCCATCACCGATTACTTGTTGAAAATGAATTTTATCTACAATGAATTGCTTATACAGTAGTTCCATCATCTACGCAATGTCCATATTTGGATCATCACCTACTCATAATTCCATATCAGGTAATTATACCTAATTTGGAATGTATAGAGAGTCATCTACAATTCCTAATTTCTATATATTTTAAAATATATAATTATTTTGAAATTTTTACTACTGATCAGTTGACTCTGAGTCTCAAAGCAAAAATGTTTTCACGAAACGATATCAGTCCCAATTATATTGAATTTGCTAACAACCAAGAAAGAATTGGGAGATTTTCTTGTTCCCAAAACGCTACAAGGGAAAAATTCACTTTGAACCTAGCTTCCAATTGCTAAAGAAAAATGAATCGGGACAAATCAAAAAAAACCCGGCAAGTCTATCTTGGTGAAAAAGAAGGAGAAAGGATATCAGCAATACGGAATAGTGTTATTCACGATGCTGAAAACCTTGGACTTGTTCGTGTATTGAAACCCTATTCTAACAAAGACTCAACTATTTAACAATTTTTTTACAATCAAATTTTGCGTTTTTCAAACATGCGTAAGAAAAAAGAAGATAGTGCATTTGTTTTTAAAAATCTACAAAAAAATTACATCTCACTCAAAAGTTTTATGAAAGTTTTTGCAGACTTGTTAAAAAAGCAAATAATTTTTGCATCTTGAAAAAAAATTTAATTAAGTTTCTGCAAACTTGTTGAAAAATGAAATCAAAATTTGCATCTTGCAAAAAAAATCTGGGTTAAATTTTGCGCAGATGTTGAAAATTTTAAATTCATTCGTTGGAAAACTTTTAATTTTAAATATAATCAATTATGACAAGATTTAAATAAACCAATATTCAATTTGATTAAAAAAATTGATACGTTCACTATTTACAGTACCATAACCATCAATGAAACAATCATCAATTTTCAACAAATCAGTCTCATACTTTGAGTTTTGAAATTTTTTGAATCCTTTCCAAAAAACTTGATCCGAGAGTCTAAGTGGACGCAAGCTCCTGAGCAGAACTGAGATAATGTGTTTTGAGTTTTTTTCGCAGCAGGCGTTTTTTTGAAACATTGGGTAATTTTTCCGGTATTCTACATTTCAAGTTGTGTTCGACTGCACGATTCAATTGATTGAAAATTTCGCCTCTTGATGAAATAATATTGGAATCAAATCTGTATTTGTATAAAGTACATATACAGTCAACAATTTGGTAAGTGAAAAGATATTTATCTAATCTTTGCAAAATTTGTGCGAGTGATGATCCAAGTAATACTGAGTGAATTTTGCAATTTTCCACTGGGCAGAATGATGAATGGTTAGATAAACAGTAGCCTTGGTTGACAATGAATTTTCCATAAAAATTTTCTGAGATAGAGATCAAAAGAGAGTTTGCATTGTAGTCCGAATAAAAAAAGGGATATGCTTGACACATAGCAGATGCCATCACCGATTACTTGTTGAAAATGAATTTTATCTACAATGAATTGCTTATACAGTAGTTCCATCATCTACGCAATGTCCATATTTGGATCATCACCTACTCATAATTCCATATCAGGTAATTATACCTAATTTGGAATGTATAGAGAGTCATCTACATTTCCTAATTTCTATATATTTTAAAATATATAATTATTTTGAAATTTTTACTACTGATCAGTTGACTCTGAGTCTCAAAGCAAAAATGTTTTCACGAAACAATATCAGTCCCAATTATATTGAATTTGCTAACAACCAAGAAAGAATTGGGAGATTTTCTTGTTCCCAAAAACGCTACAAGGGAAAAATTCACTTTGAACCTAGCTTCCAATTGCTAAAGAAAAATGAATCGGGACAAATCAAAAAAAACCCAGCAAGTCTATCTTGGTGAAAAAGAAGGAGAAAGGATATCAGCAATACGGAATAGTGTTATTCACGATGCTGAAAACCTTGGACTTGTTCCTGTATTGAAACCCTATTCTAACAAAGACTCAACTATTTAACAATTTTTTTACAATCAAATTTTGCGTTTTTCAAACATGCGTAAGAAAAAAGAAGATAGTGCATTTGTTTTTAAAAATCTACAAAAAATTTACATCTCACTCAAAAGTTTTATGAAAGTTTTTGCAGACTTGTTAAAAAAGCAAATAATTTTTGCATCTTGTAAAAAAATTTAATTAAGTTTCTGCAAAATTGTTGAAAAATGAAATCAAAATTTGCATCTTGCAAAAAAAATCTGGGTTAAATTTTGCACAGATGTTGAAAATTTTAAATTCATTCGTTGGAAAACTTTTAATTTTAAATATAATCAATTATGACAAGATTTAAATAAACCAATATTCAATTTGATTAAAAAAATTGATACGTTCACTATTTACAGTACCATAACCATCAATGAAACAATCATCAATTTTCAACAAATCAGTCTCATACTTTGAGTTTTGAAATTTTTTGAATTCTTTCCAAAAAACTTGATCCGAGACTCTAAGTGGACGCAAGCTCCTGAGCAGAACTGAGATAATGTGTTTTGAGTTTTTTTCGCAGCAGGCGTTTTTTTGCAACATTGGGTAATTTTTCTGGTATTCTACATTTCAAGTTGTGTTCGACTGCACGATTCAATTGATTGAAAACTTCGCCTCTTGATGAAATAATATTGGAATCAAATCTGTATTTGTATAAAGTACATATACAGTCAACAATTTGGTAAGTGAAAAGATATTTATCTAATCTTTGCAAAATTTGTGCGAGTGATGATCCAAGTAATACTGAGTGAATTTTGCAATTTTCCACTGGGCAGAATGATGAATGGTTAGATAAACAGTAGCCTTGGTTGACAATGAATTTTCCATAAAAATTTTCTGAGATAGAGATGAAAAGAGAGTTTGCCTTGTAGTCCGAATAAAAAAAGGGATATGCTTGACACATAGCAGATGCCATCACCGATTACTTGTTGAAAATGAATTTATCTACAATGAATTGCTTATACAGTAGTTCCATCATCTACGCAATGTCCATATTTGGATCATCACCTACTCATAATTCCATATAAGGTAATTATACCTAATTTGGAATGTATAGAGAGTCATCTACAATTCCTAATTTCTATATATTTTAAAATATATAATTATTTTGAAATTTTACTACTGATCAGTTGACTCTGAGTCTCAAAGCAAAAATGTTTTCACGAAACGATATCAGTCCCAATTATATTGAATTTGCTAACAACCAAGAAAGAATTGGGAGATTTTCTTGGTCCCAAAAACCCTACAAGGGAAAATTTACTTTGAACCTTGCTTGCAATTGCTAAAGAAAAATGAATCGGGACAAATCGAAAAAACCCAGCAAGTCTATTTTGGTGAAAATGAAGGAGAAAGGACATCAGCAATACGGAATAGTGTTATTCACGATGCTGAAAACCTTGCACTCGTTCCTGTATTGGAACCCTATTCTGGCAAAGACTCAACCATGGAGCAGGAAAACCAAAGTCCACCAACCATAGGAGGAATTGCCTAAAAGCTTCATAGTTTCTGCTACAACTCCTGACAAGGGTTTTCATATCCTTCTCTTCTGGCATCAACCACTGATTGAAAAAAGTTTTTGAAACATTTCAGAGAAGGAAATTGAGCAAAACGGTGAATTTTGGTGCATTGCAAGCCAAGTTCTAAAAAAAGTTGACCAGAGGAGTTATAGCTGTTCCATTTTTTAGCTTGAAACTAGATATCAGCATTCTCTGAGGATGTTTTAACATTTCATTCTCGATTGCATAGTTCTTCATGTAGTTTCCATTATCGTTTCATCTAACCTCAGTGTTTTTGAAAATTGGAGGAAAAATGGCAAATTTTGTTTTTAGCTCATCTGGAACAACTAAATCGCACTGAACATATTCAAAAAGAGACCCATCTAATATTTTCGCCAAGAAGGAAGTCTGTAACAAGTGGTCTATTTTAGGAAAAAAGGGTTCTGACGTGATTTTAGATATTGTCATCGTTTTGCAACTTTTCCACCACTCACACACCAACATTTCTTCAACTTTGTATCCTTTCTCTTTGATGTAACCTCGCCGCATATCTTCCATCTCTCACTTCTTATTACCTCGATCAATATCCTGATCTGATAACGAGGGACGAGCTTCTTGGCAAGAGCAGAAGTGGTAGTATTATCCCATTGCTTCAAACGCTGTCTTACAGTGATCACAATAACTGTCCACATTAAAACAGTCGTTTTTTTTGTTTTCCAGATGTAATAAAGCTCTCAGTTTTACATTCTTGTCTTTTTTCCCAGACAAGAATGTAAAACTGAGAGCTTTATTACATCTGGAAAACATCGTTTCTCAAAGACATCACCATATTCTCAAAGTTGCGAGATCGGTTATATTTAGCTTTAAACTTCTGCATATCGGTGTCAAACTCCCATCTCGTGTACAGTCCCGTTGGCATATCTTGACACATTGAGAAAGCGTAAAGCTGGCTTGCACCAATTCCAACAATTTATTTACAAACATTTAATGAACTTCTCCAGTCATGTCTTCTCTAAATTTTTCACGCAAATCTGTATCACTTTCGCAAAATGGATAAAACTTGTGTAATTTGTAGATTTGTGTAGACATATATTTGCTAGATTTGGAAGAGTACATCCGAGTTTCAACATTTTTATCCCCTTTCCATCATAAAACTGAATCATTTTTTGCATTGGTTTCAGGGTTGGAACTACATCCTTGTTGTTGTACCACTTCAAAAAGTCTTTGAACACAGTCATTCCATTTTTATTCCAAGTCTATTGTAAGTAATTGTATTGATTTGAAGTTTTTTCAATGCTTTTTGTTCGTCAAGCCCACTTTTTCTCAGCTTCTCATAATAAATGAAGTCTTTGTCAAGAGGATTGTTGTTTCTAAGTTTACTGAAAAAGGCTTCATACGGCGGTAATACGGGAAAATCAAGTTTGTCTGGGTTATCAAACCACTCATAGGGAAAGAATCCTCTCGTTTCGCTAGCTTTATAGGCTCTCAATAAGGAGTCCAGAGTAGTTGCCTCTCCCAGAAACTTCATTATGTCGAAATTGTACATCTCCAAGTTTGAAAGATATAAAGTCATTTGCTTTTTTGATGACGGATGCTTCTTTTTCTTTATCGCAAACTAAATAAGAAATTAGGTAGGAGTTGATGAAATTCAAATCATATCTCAATGTTAAATCCGAAAACAGGTAAAGTATTTACATATCTCTCCAGATGTTCTTTCAAATCGATGAGCTGATTTTTTTGAATTCGTAAGAATTGTGTTGACATATCTGCTTCTTCCGAATCTTCAGTGCATCCAACTTCGTACTCAAATTTGTTACTTGAATAGTTCTTACCACGTTTGTTCAGCTGATCAATGATCTTTTTCCTTCTTTCATTGATACCTACTTCAATATCTTGAAAAGTTGTTCTCATCCTTAGCATACTTTTTTCAGCCAACAGTTCGAGGTTGCTTACAAAACTAATTATCAAGTTCTGTGGATCCTTGTTGTACAAAAAGATGGGTTCATCAATCAGATTCGATGATATATAGATTGAAGTTGGAACATGTTTTCCAATCCAGGTTGTAGTTTGTGTCTCTTTTAATTCCTCTGTAGGAACACAAATCGACTCAAAATTGAAAATTGCTAGATTATTTAAAAGTTTGTTAACTTCAGAAACTGGAACATTGGATCCAACAACGTTTTGCGGAGCTCATACACGTTCTTTGGGTAAATATTTCTCACTCGGTACTTGCATCTCAGGTGATGCTGATTGAAGTGGTCTGATTTGTGGAAAGAGGTGTCACAGCTAGGGCCTTGAGGAAACTATTTATATCATTTTTATGAATGATACGATTGTTAAATCTCAGTAGCTTAACAGTTTTATCAATTTTTCCGATATTTCGTCGAGCTAGTTCTCCTACATATTCTCCTTTTTGGATACCAAAATTACATATAACGATGTTTCTTTGCACAGTTGTCTCGACAACAGGCAAGTCTTCTACAGAAACTCCACGAAAATTTTTAGGATCATTACCAGATTTTGATATAAAATCTGTAAAGCATCTGGAAGTGTGAGAGTCAAGATCCTTGTGTCCGTTCATGTACATTGTCAATGCGCGGAAAAGACTCAAATGATCTTTGTAAGGTTTCTTGTCTTTGTTAGATAAAAGACAGTTCACCTTCGCATGTCGTTGTAAGGGTTCGGGTAAGACAGAGTCAGGACATCCCATTGGAATGTTTTTGAGCAAAGCAGTAAAAATTGAGACGTTAGTAATCAACTTGAATCGCCACTTTGTGTTATGACGTTTTTGGGTACCTTGCTCCACAATATCAAATTTTTCCATTTTTCCTTGGATTGTTACCAAGTCTGCTTTAGTACAGAGCAAATGGGATTTTTCAAATGAAGTATTGTTTTCATGGGCGTAGAAATATCGATATTCACCTTTCTCAATATTTCGAAGAATAAAACCTAGAGCAATGTTGATTTTAGCGCGAGAATCGAGCTTGCTGAAGACTACTTCAAGTTTCTCGTTGATTATTTCAGTATCTAAATTGAACATTTGGAAATTAAATACGACCACAGTCCTCACACTTCATTTTTTCGTTTTGGTTAAGGTCAGGCATTATCTAAAAAAATTTGGGACTTTGGAAATGATCCAAGATTAAAAACTTGAAGTACAAATGAATGAAAATACTTACTTTTCTCTTTTCGCAAAGTAACGATTTGTAAAATTTGAAGTAAAATTCAATTGACTGTTTCTGATTGGTATACAAACTGAATGATTCAACCCAACAAAATAAGCGTACTTATACTAACAAGGACGTCATCACCTACGCAATTATCTTTTTATGGTAATGACGTCATTCTTTAAATAGAAGTGATATCAAAGCCTACGCAATTTTTCCTTGTATGGTAATGACGTCATTCTAGAAATAGAAGTGACGTCAACACCCACGTAATTTTCCTTTTTTGGCAATGACATCATCGCCTTCGTCATTCCTTCAAAATTTCTAGAATTTTCCTTAAAAGTTTTCAACTAATCAGAACTAAGCAGTTTCTAGAATAAACTTTGGAATAAAAATAATGATTTTTGAAAATTACTCTACAAGAAAAAAGAAAATAATCCGTGTGATTTCCTTTTTGATAAAATAGATGTAGACTCTTACTTTATTCACAATTTATGGACGTTTATGTTGTCCAAAATAGAAATCACCGACTAAGTAAAAGTCTCTTTAGGGAAACTTACTCAATCAAAGAATTTACTTCTGATCCCCATATTTTGTATCAAAGCTTTAAACTTACTGATGAGTTACCCAAAAAAGTCGTAAGATAATCATTCAAAGACTCATTTATTCCCTATCCAACTCCTAAAATTGTCAAAACTCCTCGGCAAAGTTCTTTATTCGCGCATTTCTTTAAAGATTTTCAAAGTTTAAAACCCTGCTTGATTCGGTTTGGAATCAGATTTCCAGAGAGTTGTTTTGAAAAATTCATCACCTTTGAGTTATCCTCTCAAATTTACATCAAAATAAAAAAATTTGACCATCTACTTTAAAATCAGCACTTTCTCATCGATTATATACAAAAAAATTCATTTAACTTGATGAGAACACTTGCAGAGATGCTACTTTTATTAATTTTCTTTCTTTTGTTTCTTGTATTAGCATGATTTAATTTTTTTACAGCAAACATTTGGTCATTTTTTTTGCAATAGTTTTTGTGTTTATAGTTGAAATTCTTTTTATTTGGAAGGTTTAAGTCCTTAAAAGGTAAATTTTTGTCCGATTGGATACGACAACTCGAAAAAAGTGAATTTTCTATAAAAAATGAATTTTCTATAAAATGGAATTTTCTATAAAAATTCCATAAAAAGAAACTGAAATCTGATTGGACACGACTACAATCCAAATAAGGAAAATCCACTTTGATTGGTTAAACCCACACATTCAAATTGAAGGTACCCCTCTCTCTTAAGTAATTTCAACTTAATTACCGTCAACTACCTCCTCTCTCAGCTTTAAATACTTTAATTTCCACAGAACTTCCGTCAACTACCTCCCTCTCCCTCTTAACTGTATATCTTGTCTTTACTTCGTATCGCTGTGGAACAGTTTGTGTAGTTTTTCTGGCACGAATGACATCCCAATCCAAGTCTGGCACAATGGGGAGGCGATGCGCAGGGGTTTCAACGAACATCATATAACGCAAGTTCCCATGACTGAAAACCAACTTAGAGAAATGCAAATGATGGAGGAAAAGGCTGAGCATGTGGGAGTGAACTACCCCAAAACTCGTGACTCTAGGTATGTGGTTCAACCAGTCGAAGATTTTCTTTTTCCTTGGGAAGAGGGATCTGTGGACAACCCAATTATCATGAAAGAAGATGAGGGGTTCTCTGAGCTAAAAACTCCAGCCAGCGAACCACCAACACAACCACCCTTAATGGGGGCAAGACCAACATTGCGCTCCATTGAGAACTTGCAAAATTTTGACTCAGCTGCTCGACAGCTCTTTGATTTTTGAATAATTTTTTTGTTTTTTTTCTGTTATGTAATTTTTTTTTGCATCTAGTAGTTTTATTTTAAAGAGATAGCAGCAAAGAGATAGAATAAGAGGTCAAAAAAAAGTTTGTTATGAAATTGCAATGTGAAATTTTTTTGAAAACTTGTTTAAAAGTTTTGTTATAATTCAAACTTATTATGCAAATGGTAAATATTTTTACAAAGTTTTATCGTAAAGATGGCAAAAAAGTTACACCAATGTTAAATCTTGTTAAAAATTACACAACGTTTTTTTCACACATGAAAAAAAAGTTATCATATTTTTTGCAAGACTGTTAGAAATTTTTACATTAAATTTCGCACCATGCAACAATTTTTATAATACTTCTGAAACTCTTGTTAAAAAAATTTTCGCAATAAAAAAAATTGTAACAAGATTTTCTTGCACTGTTGAAAATGAAAAATTTATGAATTCTTTTGCTCTGATTTGTATCATTAAAAATCTCTCTTTTTTGCACGTATCATGATCAAAAAACAATGTATTAGGATAGGGAAAAGTACTCAAAGTCAACAATTATGAAAAATGTTTGACAAGTATTTACCAAATTTTTTACAATCAAATTTTGCGTTTTTCAAACATGCATAAGAAAAAAGAAGATATTGCATTTGTTTTTGAAAAACTACAAAAAAATTGCATCTCAAACAAAAGTTTTATGAAAATTTTTGCAGACTTGTTAAAAAAACCAAAACAATTTTGGCATCTTGTAAAAAAACTTAATTCAAATTTTGCAAACTTGTTAAAAAAATCAAATCAAAAATTGCATCTTGTAAAAAAAAATCTGAGTTAATTTTTGCACACGTGTTGAAAAATACAAATTTATTTGTTGAAAAACTTCTTTTTATTCGTTGAAAAGAAATTGTTGATTTTAAATATGATCAATTTTGACCAGATTTATATAAACCAATATTCAATTTGATTTAAAAAATTGATACGTTCACTATTTCCAGTACCATAACCATCAATGAAACAATCAACAATTTTCAACAAATCAGTCTCATACTTTGAGTTTTGAAATTTTTTGAATCAATTCCAAAAAACCTGACCCAAGAGTGTGAGTGGACGCAAGTTTCTGAGCAGAACTGAGATAATGTGTTTTGAGTTTTTTTCGCAGCAGGCGTTTCTTTGCAACATTGGGTAGTTTTCCGGTTCTCTGCATTTCAAGTTGTGTTCGACTGCACGATTCAATTGATTGAAAACTTCGCCTCTTGATTACATAATATTGGAATAAAATCTGTATTTGTATAAAGTGCATATACAGTCAACAATTTGGTAAGTGAAAAGATATTTATCTAATCTTTGCAAAATTTGATCGAGTGATGATCCAAATAATACAGAGTGAAATTTGCAATTTTCCACTGGGCAGAATGATGAATGGTTAGACACACAGTAGTCTTGGGTGAGAATGAAGTTTTCATAAAAGTTTTCTGAGACAGAGATAAAAAGAGATTTTGCATTGTAGTCCGAATAAAAAGTGGGATATGCTTGACACATAGCAGATGCTATCACCGATCACTTGTTGAAAATGAATTTTATCTACATTGACTTGCTTATATAGTAGTTCCATAATCTACGCAATGTCCTTATTTGGATCATCACCTACTCATTATTCCATGTAAGGTAATTATACTTAATTTGGAATGTATAGAGAGTCATCTACATTTCCTAATTTCTATATATTTAAAAATATAATTATTTTGAAATATTTACTACTGATCTGTTGGCTCTGAGTCTCAAATCAAAAATGTTTCCACGAAAAGATATCCGTCCCAATGATATTTAATTTGCTAACAAACAAGAAAGAATTGGGAGATTTTCTTGTTCCCAAAAACGCTACAAGGGAAAAATTCACTTTGAACCTAGCTTCCAATTGCTAAAGAAAAATGAATCGGGACAAATCAAAAAAAAACCAGCAAGTCTATCTTGGTGAAAAAGAAGGAGAAAGGATATCAGCAATACGGAATAGTGTTATTCACGATGCTGAAAACCTTGGACTTGTTCCTGTATTGAAACCCTATTCTAACAAAGACTCAACTATTTAACAATTTTTTTACAATCAAATTTTGCGTTTTTCAAACATGCGTAAGAAAAAAGAAGATAGTGCATTTGTTTTTAAAAATCTACAAAAAAATTACATCTCACTCAAAAGTTTTATGAAAGTTTTTGCAGACTTGTTAAAAAAGCAAATAATTTTTGCATCTTGTAAAAAAATTTAATTAAGTTTCTGCAAACTTGTTGAAAAATGAAATCAAAATTTGCATCTTGCAAAAAAAATCTGGGTTAAATTTTGCACAGATGTTGAAAATTTTAAATTCATTCGTTGGAAAACTTTTAATTTTAAATATAATCAATTATGACAAGATTTAAATAAACCAATATTCAATTTGATTAAAAAAATTGATACGTTCACTATTTACAGTACCATAACCATCAATGAAACAATCATCAATTTTCAACAAATCAGTCTCATACTTTGAGTTTTGAAATTTTTTGAATTCTTTCCAAAAAACTTGATCCGAGACTCTAAGTGGACGCAAGCTCCTGAGCAGAACTGAGATAATGTGTTTTGAGTTTTTTTCGCAGCAGGCGTTTTTTTGCAACATTGGGTAATTTTTCTGGTATTCTACATTTCAAGTTGTGTTCGACTGCACGATTCAATTGATTGAAAACTTCGCCTCTTGATGAAATAATATTGGAATCAAATCTGTATTTGTATAAAGTACATATACAGTCAACAATTTGGTAAGTGAAAAGATATTTATCTAATCTTTGCAAAATTTGTGCGAGTGATGATCCAAGTAATACTGAGTGAATTTTGCAATTTTCCACTGGGCAGAATGATGAATGGTTAGATAAACAGTAGCCTTGGTTGACAATGAATTTTCCATAAAAATTTTCTGAGATAGAGATGAAAAGAGAGTTTGCATTGTAGTCCGAATAAAAAAAGGGATATGCTTGACACATAGCAGATGCCATCACCGATTACTTGTTGAAAATGAATTTTATCTACAATGAATTGCTTATACAGTAGTTCCATCATCTACGCAATGTCCATATTTGGATCATCACCTACTCATAATTCCATATCAGGTAATTATACCTAATTTGGAATGTATAGAGAGTCATCTACAATTCCTAATTTCTATATATTTTAAAATATATAATTATTTTGAAATTTTTACTACTGATCAGTTGACTCTGAGTCTCAAAGCAAAAATGTTTTCACGAAACGATATCAGTCCCAATTATATTGAATTTGCTAACAACCAAGAAAGAATTGGGAGATTTTCTTGTTCCCAAAACGCTACAAGGGAAAAATTCACTTTGAACCTAGCTTCCAATTGCTAAAGAAAAATGAATCGGGACAAATCAAAAAAAACCCAGCAAGTCTATCTTGGTGAAAAAGAAGGAGAAAGGATATCAGCAATACGGAATAGTGTTATTCACGATGCTGAAAACCTTGGACTTGTTCGTGTATTGAAACCCTATTCTAACAAAGACTCAACTATTTAACAATTTTTTTACAATCAAATTTTGCGTTTTTCAAACATGCGTAAGAAAAAAGAAGATAGTGCATTTGTTTTTAAAAATCTACAAAAAAATTACATCTCACTCAAAAGTTTTATGAAAGTTTTTGCAGACTTGTTAAAAAAGCAAATAATTTTTGCATCTTGAAAAAAAATTTAATTAAGTTTCTGCAAACTTGTTGAAAAATGAAATCAAAATTTGCATCTTGCAAAAAAAATCTGGGTTAAATTTTGCGCAGATGTTGAAAATTTTAAATTCATTCGTTGGAAAACTTTTAATTTTAAATATAATCAATTATGACAAGATTTAAATAAACCAATATTCAATTTGATTAAAAAAATTGATACGTTCACTATTTACAGTACCATAACCATCAATGAAACAATCATCAATTTTCAACAAATCAGTCTCATACTTTGAGTTTTGAAATTTTTTGAATCCTTTCCAAAAAACTTGATCCGAGAGTCTAAGTGGACGCAAGCTCCTGAGCAGAACTGAGATAATGTGTTTTGAGTTTTTTTCGCAGCAGGCGTTTTTTTGAAACATTGGGTAATTTTTCCGGTATTCTACATTTCAAGTTGTGTTCGACTGCACGATTCAATTGATTGAAAATTTCGCCTCTTGATGAAATAATATTGGAATCAAATCTGTATTTGTATAAAGTACATATACAGTCAACAATTTGGTAAGTGAAAAGATATTTATCTAATCTTTGCAAAATTTGTGCGAGTGATGATCCAAGTAATACTGAGTGAATTTTGCAATTTTCCACTGGGCAGAATGATGAATGGTTAGATAAACAGTAGCCTTGGTTGACAATGAATTTTCCATAAAAATTTTCTGAGATAGAGATCAAAAGAGAGTTTGCATTGTAGTCCGAATAAAAAAAGGGATATGCTTGACACATAGCAGATGCCATCACCGATTACTTGTTGAAAATGAATTTTATCTACAATGAATTGCTTATACAGTAGTTCCATCATCTACGCAATGTCCATATTTGGATCATCACCTACTCATAATTCCATATCAGGTAATTATACCTAATTTGGAATGTATAGAGAGTCATCTACATTTCCTAATTTCTATATATTTTAAAATATATAATTATTTTGAAATTTTTACTACTGATCAGTTGACTCTGAGTCTCAAAGCAAAAATGTTTTCACGAAACAATATCAGTCCCAATTATATTGAATTTGCTAACAACCAAGAAAGAATTGGGAGATTTTCTTGTTCCCAAAAACGCTACAAGGGAAAAATTCACTTTGAACCTAGCTTCCAATTGCTAAAGAAAAATGAATCGGGACAAATCAAAAAAAACCCAGCAAGTCTATCTTGGTGAAAAAGAAGGAGAAAGGATATCAGCAATACGGAATAGTGTTATTCACGATGCTGAAAACCTTGGACTTGTTCCTGTATTGAAACCCTATTCTAACAAAGACTCAACTATTTAACAATTTTTTTACAATCAAATTTTGCGTTTTTCAAACATGCGTAAGAAAAAAGAAGATAGTGCATTTGTTTTTAAAAATCTACAAAAAATTTACATCTCACTCAAAAGTTTTATGAAAGTTTTTGCAGACTTGTTAAAAAAGCAAATAATTTTTGCATCTTGTAAAAAAATTTAATTAAGTTTCTGCAAAATTGTTGAAAAATGAAATCAAAATTTGCATCTTGCAAAAAAAATCTGGGTTAAATTTTGCACAGATGTTGAAAATTTTAAATTCATTCGTTGGAAAACTTTTAATTTTAAATATAATCAATTATGACAAGATTTAAATAAACCAATATTCAATTTGATTAAAAAAATTGATACGTTCACTATTTACAGTACCATAACCATCAATGAAACAATCATCAATTTTCAACAAATCAGTCTCATACTTTGAGTTTTGAAATTTTTTGAATTCTTTCCAAAAAACTTGATCCGAGACTCTAAGTGGACGCAAGCTCCTGAGCAGAACTGAGATAATGTGTTTTGAGTTTTTTTCGCAGCAGGCGTTTTTTTGCAACATTGGGTAATTTTTCTGGTATTCTACATTTCAAGTTGTGTTCGACTGCACGATTCAATTGATTGAAAACTTCGCCTCTTGATGAAATAATATTGGAATCAAATCTGTATTTGTATAAAGTACATATACAGTCAACAATTTGGTAAGTGAAAAGATATTTATCTAATCTTTGCAAAATTTGTGCGAGTGATGATCCAAGTAATACTGAGTGAATTTTGCAATTTTCCACTGGGCAGAATGATGAATGGTTAGATAAACAGTAGCCTTGGTTGACAATGAATTTTCCATAAAAATTTTCTGAGATAGAGATGAAAAGAGAGTTTGCCTTGTAGTCCGAATAAAAAAAGGGATATGCTTGACACATAGCAGATGCCATCACCGATTACTTGTTGAAAATGAATTTATCTACAATGAATTGCTTATACAGTAGTTCCATCATCTACGCAATGTCCATATTTGGATCATCACCTACTCATAATTCCATATAAGGTAATTATACCTAATTTGGAATGTATAGAGAGTCATCTACAATTCCTAATTTCTATATATTTTAAAATATATAATTATTTTGAAATTTTACTACTGATCAGTTGACTCTGAGTCTCAAAGCAAAAATGTTTTCACGAAACGATATCAGTCCCAATTATATTGAATTTGCTAACAACCAAGAAAGAATTGGGAGATTTTCTTGGTCCCAAAAACCCTACAAGGGAAAATTTACTTTGAACCTTGCTTGCAATTGCTAAAGAAAAATGAATCGGGACAAATCGAAAAAACCCAGCAAGTCTATTTTGGTGAAAATGAAGGAGAAAGGACATCAGCAATACGGAATAGTGTTATTCACGATGCTGAAAACCTTGCACTCGTTCCTGTATTGGAACCCTATTCTGGCAAAGACTCAACCATGGAGCAGGAACTTGCGATCTGTCATGCGGTGTATGACGTAGCAACATACAAGAAGAGAAGGGTGTGTCACAATCACGAAATACAGTGTGAACCAGCCACCCTAATTTCAGATTCGACTGTTCACTGCAAAGGAGAACGAAGTCTTGAAGCAAGTTGCCTATGTCAACTATACTTTTAACGAATTCAAAGAACTCGCCCAAGTCTTGGGAAATTTTATGTTTGTTGAGAACTGTAATGTTCAAAAATTTTGTTGAGCGTTGTTGTTATAGTCATTTAATTCAAATATTCACCTTCTTGAATCATTTTTCAAAATTTCTTTGAGCTGAGCAGTATAAGTTGGAACATTGTTTTTTTCAGAAATCTTGTCTTAAAGCTTCGAAATTAATTGTGCAATTTTCATATCGTTCTACAAGAAAAGTCCCAAAAAATTTTCACTAACAGTTTTGCAATCTCAAAATTTATCAAATTTGCAAGAGTTGGATACAGAAAAACAAACTTTTCAATTTGAGTGGATTTGCATAATGGAAGTTGAAAAGGTTTTCTAAGTTATCGTTCAGATATTAAGAAAATTGATCTGATGGAGTATCATAACAAAGAAAACACTTGGAAACCCAATCAGAAATTTCAGTTGGAAAAAGAAGAGTATGATAAACTGGTTGATTTTATCCCCTCGATTTTGTCTTATGTAGAAACATTCAAAAAAACTTGTATCATTATTGACGAATGCACTGTAGAAAATGAACGTTCAGAAATTGAATGGAATCCTCAGAATTTTTGATTCAATTGAGCATGACTTTTCATCAAATACAAAAGGAAAAAATTACTTTCTTTGTACCTGTATTGTTTTGGACCAAAACATAAATTCGAAAGAAATGGAACAAAAGTTTTCTTTTGAGGGTCTAATTGGATACGGAAATTCCTGCATGGATCTTTTTTTGCTAATTCAAAATTTTTCAGATTTCATGCAATTTTACAAAAAGCAGCTAGATCTGTGACGTCTACTACTTGTTAGGGACCTGGTTATTGTTATGTTCTACCTGGATTTCCAAGTTAGTGAAAAACTCAGGAGTTTATAAAAATGGACAAATGGAGTTTATAAAAATATTCCTTTCTTCCTCCCAAAAAGTTCAAAGCTACATCTCAGTCTGCTTGGTGTACGAAGCATCTTCGTGGAATCGATTGGAGCAGTGGCCATGGAAAATATACTGAGCTTGAAAAAATATTGAAAAACTTAAAAGCTCCAGGAACGGAGTTTTTGCAGGAGGTTATGAAAAATGTAAAATTCTGTCAGAAATTTTGGAAAAAAAGGTTACAAACATGAATGACTACACATGCCCAAAAGTTCAGAATTTGATTCAAAAGATAAAGAATATGATTGGAGGTGAAGCAACTACCCATTTTGTCATGCAAGTACTCTTCACTGTGCAGAAAGAAAAGCATTTGCATACGGAACAATTGACTCGCTCGATGTTTTTTTATTAAATTGTAAAAAATCTAAATAATTTTGGATTATCGTGTTCTTGAAATCAAATTTTTTTTCCAAAGTTGACATCGGTGACAAGCAATTAAGTTTAGGAAATTTTGTTTTTGATGAGGAGAATCATGAGCGAAAATCATGGACGTTTTTCAAACGTACATGTAATAGATCTCTTTTAGTATTTATGTGCCAATTTTTTTTTCATAGTTTTAATACTAGCATGTGCATTAATTCGAATAAGGTTATTCACTACATGTGAAGAAACAACAATTTGAGATGCAGTTTTATCAAATACAGTCGGTTATATTTTACCTTCTCCGAAGCTATGAATAAAAAAGTTTCATCCAACGAACGAGTTTTTATTTCGCTAGTTGGAACGAGTGGACCTGGAAAATTGCATCTTACTTCTGATTGATTAAAAATTGGTACATTTCAACCAAAACTGGACAACGTTTTTTTAGTTTTATCAACATTACGAATCTCTTTATGGACAAATGCAAAGAAAAAACCTTAAATTTATCCAAGGAGTTGACTTTGAACTGATTGAAAACCTTCCCAATAATAAAAAAAATACCTGTTAATATTTGATGACTTTTGTTTAGAAATTTCTAAGCAGTTTGTAAAAGTTGCTACTGCTGGAAGAAACAGGGGACTGAATACAATATATATTAAGCATGACTTGTTTCATCAAAGCAAATTGGGAAGAGATGTTGAGTTACAAAATACACATACAGTCTTGTTCAATTCACCGAGAGATGTTTTACAAATCAATACATTAAGTCAACAACTAGGTCTAGGATCACAAATGAAAGAGTGGTATCAAGATGCAACATCTACTCCTTATGGTCAATTACTCATTGATATAACTCCACAAAAAGTTGATTCGCTAAGATATTGCACAAACAGCGGTTCCGTTCCATCCAAATTGTATCTACCAGCAGGAACAGAAACAAAAATTTTGGACGACGAGCATACAATACGTCTCTATATTCCCAAGTTTCAAGCAATTTCCAAAAAACTTCAAAATCAATTCATCCTCCATTTTCCAAAAAAAATCATTCAATTCCTAAGCGAATGTCTAGTAAACTTGCTACGAGGCGAGCTAAAGGATCTCCGAAAAGTAGACGTAGTAAAATATCGAAGAGAAATATCAGAACTCACACGAAGAAGAACTTCACTGCATAAAAGAAGAACTATTTTAAGCTCACCACAAGGCTTACAGTTAGTATCTGTTATCACTCCTTTTGTCATTAAACGATTGACATAGTAAGAATCAGTTTCTTTTAAATCCCTACTCAAATATCAATCACGGAAAACACTTCCAAAAAAAACGAAAATGGAACAAATGCAAGAAAAAGAGGGGATTGTACCAAAAGATTTTGATTCTTTTTACAGTGCTGTAAAAGCAAAGTTGAAGACGGGTAACAATAAGCACTTTATTGATTTAATTTTGAATTCTCCTAGAAGATGACTAAGTCAGTCAAAAAATATCATATTAGATAATCGAAACACAACAGAATCAATTGTAGACTTTATGTGTGCACTAAAGCGAAAAAATACCGACTTTCCCGATAAATACTTTACCATTTTGGAAGCAACCCAAATTCCATCTAATTTTGTTATTAAAAAGAACGCTAAAATGAAAGACAGAGGAACTTAAATCCCTTTCAAAATCTGAAAAGGTAAGTCTGAACAGATTGTATTCTAGGGTTAGAGCTGCGTACGGTTCTGTGCGAAACTTGAGTAAAGCAAGCGGGATGTCAAAAAAGAAAGTAAAACAATTTTTACAAAACAAGACATCAAATACAAAATTTTGTCCTCCAATCAGACGTTTCCGAAGGCTTCAAGCTTTTTCAAATGTATCAATGAAACTTGGTGTATGGACTTGGCTTTTGTGGACAAACTAGCGAGTGAAAACAATGGAGTCAAATATTTTTTGATTGCTGTTGATGTTTTTTCGCGATTTGTCACAGTTCAAACAATGAAAACTAAATATGCCAAAGACACTTTGCAAGCTTTCAAAAATATGATTTCCTGAAAAAACACTCCTGAAAAACTTTGGACTGATAAAGGAACAGAATATGGGGGAACTTTCAAAAATTTTGCAAGGAAAAAAACATTGAAGCTTACTCGACAATGAGTGAAACAAAAGCTGCATTTGCAGAGAGAGCCATTCAATTATTGAAACACATAATTTACCGCTACATAGAAGATCATGGTGAAAAATTCCATCACAAGTTGCCGCAATTTGTGTCTACATTGAATTTTTGCGTAAATAGATCTATTGGAAAATCAACTAGAGATGTCAAGAAACTAATTTTTTCTCAATTCTGTACAATAATTCTGTCAAATTCAAAGTTGAGGACAGAGTGAGAACTTAAAGGAACGATTTTCCGTTCTGAAAAGGATACAAAACACAATTTACAGATAAAATTTATGAAATTTTGGCAATATCTACTAAAAAGCCTCTTACATACATTATTAAAGAGCTCGACAAAGAAAAAATTCTGTTAAAAAGAGCTGATAAGTTGTTCAGATTGAAAGTAAATCATTTTTTAAACTAAAGTTCTATCGATCAGTTATCATGGATTTTTTTTAGTATTGAGTTAGTTTCCAACGCTTCTTTTAATTGTTGTCCGATTAACAGTTTTAGTTTTTTTACAAATTTACTACACCTGAACAAATACAATTGAAAGGAGAATGGGAGGTTGCTATTTCAGAAGTATCATAATATTTTTTGTTCCAAAAAATTACAGAGGGAAATTTTACATTCGTAGATGGTAGAGAAAGTTCTGAGGAGAAAAGAAAGATTGTACCGATGCTTATTGAACCAGGATTGTGTCCAAGTATTGTTTCTATATTTGTAGCCATGAACAACAAAATTCGAGAAAATCTAGGTGCTCAAGCATTTAAATATAACGGAATCTATGTATCAGTAGATAAAATTACACAAAAGGTTGCCGTTCATTTACCTGAGAATCAATCAGTGTTTATAATTTAAAGTCCTGCCTTGAGTCACATTTTTGGTTGTGATTCAGAGCAAAATCAAACAGGGGTTATAATGAAAGGAAAAGGTACAAATTATCCTCAGTATTCTTACGACATAATACGAATAAACTCATCGATGAAATATAGTAATATTCTAGAAAATAACATAGTCGGTGATACAAAAATCTCTTATTGCGTTGTATTCCATTTATCTACAAAGTGAAGAGTGGATATATAATTTCTACAGGACAGTACATGAATTATCACTCGTTTACAAATTTACAGTTTAAAAAAACTGTTTAAAAATTCTTTCCATAGTATCAAGATAGAACTAAGAGATAGCACAGGCAAAAAAAATTCCTTTGTGTCCGTAGGAATTGCCCGAGTTGTTCTCTTGTTTCGCAAGATTTCGTATAATCATTTTTGATTTGGACTTCATACGAAATGGTTGCTGAAAACTCAGCAGATTTCCCTATTTTTCGAGGACATACAAGACAACGTGGAAGAGGTTTTGGAACTCTCGCACAAACTCTTGGGAGAACTGCAATCCCCTTTATTAAAAAATGTATAGTCCCAGCTGCGAAAAGAATTGGAGCAGCTTTGTTTGAAATCGCTGCTCCAGAGATTGAGGAAGTTGTTAGTGGAAGTAAAAAAAATTCTAAAAATTTGCAAAAGATGTGGGAACAAAAACAGTTCGGAAACAATTGGGAGGTGGAAAAAAGAAATACAACCGTAGAACTGGTAAAACCAGATCTATTTCTCAAAAAAATAGATCGAAAAACAGTCGCTCTAATGCTGTTTCAAAAATGTCTGAGTTCAGTCGCTCAGACATTTTTGATAAAAAATAAAATGAGTGTAAACCAAAGTCATTTTTGGTACGGGGCTTTTACATATTCTTCTGTGGAGATTTTTGATGAAGCCCCAGTTTTGAAAAGAATCATTGCCCATTTTTGAAAGAATTATTGAGTTTTAACTTGAAACGGATTGTAATCTCTACTTGGATATGCGTGATACTCATCTTAGTTTGAAGCTTCAACTTTTCAAGGGAAGATTGTTTGATGCTTTCAGAAAAGAAAAAGCAGAACATAAACCAAAATATGAGGATGACTCAGATGTGGAACCACAAACTTTTGTAAACAATCTACTACATTCACTATTCTCCAATTGTGAAGTTTATTTTAACAATACAAAAGTTTACAACGCCAATGGATTATATCCTCATAAGGCACAAATATCGAACGAATTCAATTCGTCAGCAGTGAGTAATAAAGGAATACTTGCTGGTCATGGATACAGTTTTGAAGAATATCCTGATGCATTTGATATGCATCCATTCACTGATGGAACAAGTTCCTTAGGAACAGGGATAACTTTTTCACTCTATGAGAGGCTTGCCATTGATTTGTTTACTTGCGCAAAAGTGTTGCTACCAAATACTAAAGTTCAAATTAAACTTATTCGAGCTAGACCTAATTTTTAATTGCTATCTGATAATCAAAATGTCATTCTGAAAATTGTTGATTGTTCGCTGTTTACCAGAAGAGTTTTAGTTGCTGAATCTAATCATCAATACTTGCAATGGAATCTATAAAGAGAACCTGCTCAATACAATTACATGTAAACTATAGCAAGAACCTTTATCACTCCATCTCGTGAAAACCAATTCATACAAGAAAATATGTTCAATAATGCTCCAATAAGAAGAGTAGCTGTTGCAATGAATTCAAATTTAGCTGTTGCAGGATCTTTTCATGAAAAACCTTTCAGCTATCAACAATTTCATTAAAGAGTTTGGATTGATTCGTGGTGGAAGAGCAATTTATCATTAGATACAACTTCTCCTTGTCGTCCTTATGTTACAACAAGGAAATCAATGCACTTTAACGAAGATTTCCCAGCTCTTGCTACGGAAGATTTTTTAAAATCACTATATTCTAGTTTTTGATTTGACTTCACTACAGGATGCAGCTGAATAGTTGCATTATCCAGAACTTACTGAAGAAAGCTTGAGATTAGAAATGTTTTTCCAGTTTCCCTTGGAGCAGGTAACGGAAGTAATAGTCTTGGGAGAAAGACTATCAAATGTTCAAATTGATAAATTCGGAACAATCGCTAAAAACGTTTAGTTTTTTTGATTTTTCAGGTTTCTTTAAAAATGCTGTAACTTTTTTGGGACTTTTCATTGTTATTGTCTCTGTACTATCTATTTTGTTTTTCTTCAGACCTAAATCTCCAGAAAAAGCAGATAATGAATGATTTTTTATTGAAAACCTCGACTGTAAACCAGTGTTCAATAACCTTTGTCCAGTTCACAAGTTTTGTGTATGGGACTTTCTTGATTCAATACCTAAATGCACGTATGTCATTAACCTTAGCTTTTTTTACCCTAAATTACTCTATCACGCTATCTATTTCTTTGTTTGTAGATGCAAATCAGCTAACAGTTGCAAAAATGGATAATTTTTTACTTCTGCAAATTATTGAAAGAATTCCTGAACTCAGGTTCAAGTATATGGGATCTTACCTTTCTGATGAAGTACCTCAACTAACAAAATACTCTTTTGCAATTGTTAACTCAGCCCCAAGGAATGATAGAGGGGAACACTGGATCATGATAGCTCGATTGGACAAAACTTACTACTCTGCTAATTCTTTGGGTCGAAAAAGAGCATTTTTCTCCTTTGTATGTGTAGTTTTTATTTGTAGGTGTAAATTATGGCAGTAAATTTACAATACGATGCAGTGAAATACATAATTTCTTTGTAAAATAATTTTTATTCTCATTTAAAGTAAGATTCAGATAGAAAGTAAGATTATCCAATAAATTTGTTAATAGGTCAAATTATAGCTAATCTTATCTTGTTTTGAAGTTTTTTTGGAAGTTTTTAAATTTTTTGATAAAAATTCATAGTTTTTACTCAAAAACTCTTACCTTTGACCATGTACCAAAAAATTAATTAAAAAACCTTCATTCCACAATCTACACTTCAATAACAATTCAATCTTTCCAATTAGACAACGCGCGCCGAGATTTTTGCGAAAAAACTAGACATTTTATAAAAAAAAACCGAAAAAATTTGGTTTTTCTTAATATTATCTTACCATCACACAAACCATGAAATCTTATCCTTGTTATTCCCTATCTTAATACATTGTAGACTCTTTTGCCTATGTTAATACATAGCATGGAGGACCGGAAATCTATAACGTATTCTAATACATTTGGGTCCGCCATGCACCTCCCCCTCACTTTAGCCTCAACCTCTACCACTTATTTATCTGTGTGATACGCCCACAAAGAGCCACACTAGATAACAGAAACTAATTATGATTTATCAAATAAAGGTTAGATTTTGTTACGAAAGAAATATTGCCAACTGGTTTCGGAAGATTCAAAGTTTTTCAGATTGTTCAGGATTTCTTCATTTTCCTCTTCAATATCGCTAAAATTAGCTGAGCAAGATTTAGATCTCTGCTTCGTTTATATATTCTCGTGATATAATCTTATACAATTGTTAACAACGAATTTCTACCAAATGAAAAGTCGTTTGTTTTAGTGTCATTTTCATAAATTATTGGGTAGTAGTAATTGTGCTTATCAACGTTCTCCAACTGGGTGTGAAGATGACTACTGGCCTAAAAAACGCGTGCGATTAATATTTTGCGTGCGATTGTGCTTTTTTAAGGAAATTCTTCTTAAATTGTTTCTATAGTAAATTGTTCTTATGCAACGAGCCAACCCTATTAAGTAACGTGTTTGGGTCCCGTTTAATTGTAGAAATTATGTCGTCTACGAATGTTTCGAACAGTTTTCTTTCATTTTTACAAGTTAATATATCTGGTAAATTACGACAGAATTCACAGTACTATATTATATCACCTGTTTTATGGTATTCGTCGTTACTGATGTTTTGACACTAAGCATGAAACCAATTTTCACACTTTTCCCATTCAACACAATTACTGTACCAAACAAAACTTTCACTGAATTTGGGCAGTTTCTCAGATTTTGTTTTTGTTTTTTGCTTTATGAAAAAACTCCTTCGAACGGGTGCATCTAAATATTAGCCAAAAGTACTGCAGATGTGCACCTATTGCTAACACATCATTCTGACAATACCATTCTTCATTGCTTTTGATATAAATATTTGTCACGGCTAACTTAAGCAGCATTTTAGTAACGGAAGTGATAGTCTTGGGAGAAAGACTATCAAATGTTCAATTTGACAAATTCGGAGCAATCGCTAAAAAAGATTATTTTTTTTGAGTTTTCAGGTTCCTATAAAAATGCTGTAACTTTTTCGAGACTTTTCATTGTTATTGTCTCTGTACTATCTATTTTTTTTTTCAGAACTAAATCTCCAGAAAAAGCAGATAATGATTGCTTTTTCCTTGAAAACCCAAATATTTCTTCAACCTCGACTGTAAACCAGTGTTCAATAATCTTTGTCTAGTTCACAAGTTTTGTGTATGGGACTTTGTTGATTCAATACCTAAATGCGCGTAAGTCATTAACCTTGTTTTTTTACCCTAAATTATACTATCAAACTATCGATTTTTTTGTTTTTTGATGCAAATTAGCTAACAGTTGCAAAAAGGGATAATTTTTCACTTCTGCAAATTTTTGAAAGAATTCCTGAACTCAGGTTCAAGTATATGGGATCTTACTTTTCTGATGAAGTACCTCAACTAACAAAATACTCTTTTGCAATTGTTAACTCAGCCCCAAGCAAGGATAGAGGGTAACACCGGATCATGATAGCTCGATTGGACAAACTTACTACTCTGCTGATTCTTTGGGTCGAAAAAAAAACAACTTATTCCTTTATATGTGTAGCTTTTATTTGTAAGTGTAAATTATGGCAGTAAATTTACAATACGATGCAGTGAATTATAAAGTTTCTTTGTAAACTAATTTTTATTCTCAAAAATTTGACTTTTTCCGAAGTTTCAGATATAAAGAAAGTAAGATTATCCAATAAATTTGTTAATAGGTCAAACTATAGCTAATCTTATCGTGTTTTGAAATTTTTTTGAAATTTTTTCAATTTTTTTTCATAAAAATTCATTGTTTTTTTACCCAAAAAATCTTACCATTGTTTTACCATGTACCAAAAAACTAATTTAAAAACCTTCATTCCACAATCTACACTTCAATAACAATTAATTTGTTCCAATTAGATAAGGCGCGCCGAGATTTTTGCGAAAAACTAGACATTTCTATGCAAAAACTAAAAAAAATTTGGTTTTTCTTAATATTAACTTACCATCACACCAACCATGAAATCTTACTATTGGTATTCCCTCTCTTAATACATTGTAGACTCTATTGCCTATCATGGCGGAACGTAAATCTATAACGTATTCTAATACATTGGGGTCCGCCATGCACCTCCCCCTCACTTTAGCCCCAACCTTTACCACTTATTTATCTGTATGATACGCCTTCAAAGAGTCGCAGTAGTTAACAAAAACTAATTATGATTTATCAAATAGAGATTAGTTTTTGTTACGAAAGAAAAATTGCCAACTGGTTTTGGAACATTCAAAGTTTTGTAGATTGTCCAGGATTTCTTCATTTTCCTCTTCAATATCGCTAAAATTAGCTGAGCAAGATTTAGATCTCTGCTTCGTTTATATATTCTCGTGATATAATCTAATACAATTGTTAACAACGAATTTCTACCAAACGAAAATTCGTTTGTCTGAGTGTCATTTTCATAAATTAATAGGTAGTAGTAATTGTGCTTATCAACGTTCTCCAACTGGGTGTGAAGATGACTACTGGCCTAAAAAACGCGTGCGATTAATATTTTACGTGCGATTGTGCTTTTTTAAGGAAATTCTTCTTAAATTGTTTCTATAGTAAATTGTTCTTATGCAACGAGCCAACCCTATTAAGTAACGTGTTTGGGTCCCGTTTAATTGTAGAAATTATGTCGTCTACGAATGTTTCGAACAGTTTTCTTTCATTTTTACAAGTTAATATATCTGGTAAATTACGACAGAATTCACAGTACTATATTATATCACCTGTTTTATGGTATTCGTCGTTACTGATGTTTTGACACTAAGCATGAAACCAATTTTCACACTTTTCCCATTCAACACAATTACTGTACCAAACAAAACTTTCACTGAATTTGGGCAGTTTCTCAGATTTTGTTTTTGTTTTTTGCTTTATGAAAAAACTCCTTCGAACGGGTGCATCTAAATATTAGCCAAAAGTACTGCAGATGTGCACCTATTGCTAACACATCATTCTGACAATACCATTCTTCATTGCTTTTGATATAAATATTTGTCACGGCTAACTTAAGCAGCATTTTAGTAACGGAAGTGATAGTCTTGGGAGAAAGACTATCAAATGTTCAATTTGACAAATTCGGAGCAATCGCTAAAAAAGATTATTTTTTTTTGAGTTTTCAGGTTCCTATAAAAATGCTGTAACTTTTTCGAGACTTTTCATTGTTATTGTCTCTGTACTATCTATTTTTTTTTTCAGAACTAAATCTCCAGAAAAAGCAGATAATGATTGCTTTTTCCTTGAAAACCCAAATATTTCTTCAACCTCGACTGTAAACCAGTGTTCAATAATCTTTGTCTAGTTCACAAGTTTTGTGTATGGGACTTTGTTGATTCAATACCTAAATGCGCGTAAGTCATTAACCTTGTTTTTTTACCCTAAATTATACTATCAAACTATCGATTTTTTTGTTTTTTGATGCAAATTAGCTAACAGTTGCAAAAAGGGATAATTTTTCACTTCTGCAAATTTTTGAAAGAATTCCTGAACTCAGGTTCAAGTATATGGGATCTTACTTTTCTGATGAAGTACCTCAACTAACAAAATACTCTTTTGCAATTGTTAACTCAGCCCCAAGCAACGATAGAGGGTAACACCGGATCATGATAGCTCGATTGGACAAACTTACTACTCTGCTGATTCTTTGGGTCGAAAAAAAACAACTTATTCCTTTATATGTGTAGCTTTTATTTGTAAGTGTAAATTATGGCAGTAAATTTACAATACGATGCAGTGAATTATAAAGTTTCTTTGTAAACTAATTTTTATTCTCAAAAATTTGACTTTTTCCGAAGTTTCAGATATAAAGAAAGTAAGATTATCCAATAAATTTGTTAATAGGTCAAACTATAGCTAATCTTATCGTGTTTTGAAATTTTTTTGAAATTTTTTCAATTTTTTTTCATAAAAATTCATTGTTTTTTTACCCAAAAAATCTTACCATTGTTTTACCATGTACCAAAAAACTAATTTAAAAACCTTCATTCCACAATCTACACTTCAATAACAATTAATTTGTTCCAATTAGATAAGGCGCGCCGAGATTTTTGCGAAAAACTAGACATTTCTATGCAAAAACTAAAAAAAATTTGGTTTTTCTTAATATTAACTTACCATCACACCAACCATGAAATCTTACTATTGGTATTCCCTCTCTTAATACATTGTAGACTCTATTGCCTATCATGGCGGAACGTAAATCTATAACGTATTCTAATACATTGGGGTCCGCCATGCACCTCCCCCTCACTTTAGCCCCAACCTTTACCACTTATTTATCTGTATGATACGCCTTCAAAGAGTCGCAGTAGTTAACAAAAACTAATTATGATTTATCAAATAGAGATTAGTTTTTGTTACGAAAGAAAAATTGCCAACTGGTTTTGGAACATTCAAAGTTTTGTAGATTGTCCAGGATTTCTTCATTTTCCTCTTCAATATCGCTAAAATTAGCTGAGCAATATTTAGATCTCTGCTTCGTTTATATATTCTCGTGATATAATCTAATACAATTGTTAACAACGAATTTCTACCAAACGAAAATTCGTTTGTCTTAGTGTCATTTTCATAAATTAATAGGTAGTAGTAATTGTGCTTATCAACGTTCTCCAACTGGGTGTGAAGATGACTACTGATCTAAAGAAACGCGTGCGATTGATATTTTGCGTGCGATTGTGATTTTTCTTCAGTAAATTGTTCATAAATCGTTTCTATAGTAAATTGTTCTTTTGCAACGAGTTAACCCTATTAAGTAACGTGTTTGGGTCCCATTTAATTAAAGAAAATATGTCGTCTACGAATGTTTCGAATTGTTTTCTTTCATTTTTACAAGTTAATATGTCTGGTAAATTACGACAGAATTCACAGTACTATATTATATAACCCGTTTTATGGTATTTGTCGTTACTGATGTTTTGACACTTAGCATGAAACCAATTTTCTTAATTTTTTGCCATTCAACACATTTACTGTACCAAACAAAATTTTCACTGCATTTTGGAAGTTTCTCAGATGTTTTTTTTTTGTGATTTGCTGTATAAAAAAACTCCTTCGTACCAGTGCATCCAAATATTAGCCAAATTTACTGCAGATGTGCACCCATTGCTAACACATCATTCTGACAATACCATTCTTTATTGCTTTTGATATAAATATTTGTCACGGCTAACTTACGCAGCATTTTAAGAGTTGAACGCTCAATATCTGGAGTGTAATCAGTTGTATACAACTTACGTAAGACAATCTCAATTGCTTCCGATATGAGAGTGTTTGTGTATAAGTTCTTGGCGTCTAGTGAAACAATTTGTTCTTTTTGTCGAGTATAAGTTTCTTGAGTTTTTCTCAAGCGTCTAACGTAGATATTTTAATGTTTGCGCCAGGAAGCAATTCAAAAAGAGGTGTCAAAAATTTGTTCAGATCATGATAACTACTGCCAAGAAAAGATAGAACCGGACGGAGTGGTAGTTCACTCTTATTCCCTCTGGACAAATCGTATAACCTAGCGGGCTGAGCTCCGGTAATTTTGGGTTTTGAATAAATTTCATCACTTCTTGTTCTTGTTCTTTCATTTTGAATAATGTGTTATTGATATCTTTTTTCACTTTCAAGATCAAATTAGCAGTGCTATTTTTGAGTTCAGTAAATTGTGAGCAATTCAAAATTTCTTGTAAACTTTTATCATAAATTTTCATTTTCATAACACAAAATTCATTGCCTTTATCATAAGGCACAGCAAATGATCATTTTCTTTCAAATTTTTCACTGCTTTTGAAAGTGCACGATCAGTTGGTGTTCCTTTGATGTTCCTTGCGTACCAATTTGGCGAGAATTCTCTTTCACACCATTTTCCCACTCTATTCTATTCTCACGCAGTTTTCTATTTTTTTGTCAATTTCGGCTGGGAAGTGAATTTCGATAAATTTATCCTTAATCGGATCTTTTGGGCCGTACAAAAAAAACACTTATACAAAATGGGCAATTCAATATCCTCTAACGTTTTTATCGCAGGGTCAGTCTTTCGTAGAGGATTTCGCTGGAAATTTGTTTGATTAGTATTTCAACACTCAATTTATTTTTGTTTTTTACAATGATTATGCTGAGTTTTTGTTGTAAAATGAAGAGTAACGATCGCAGCCAATTTTGATAAATTTTCAGTTGCGGCTTGCGTTTACTTATATGGAGGGACTGCAATGTTAATAACTTCTCAACGTGTTGCTTTTGTCAAATAATTGCCCTTTAAATGTCTTAGATGGTCCACAGCATTCTGCGACATGCTGCCCTACTCCCGAATCACTCCTTTGATGCTCTGTTTTCCGTGTGGTTAGATGTCAGCACGCTTGCCCGAGATAGGGTAGTTGATTATTGAGTATTTTTCAATCGCCCGAAAGTACATACCGACGGAAAATAAAGCTAGGCTCTAAAACAGCTTGTTATCGTCCAGACTCAGCTTCACATGCTTTTACCAAGTCAGTTCAGTGTGTGGTTCACTAAAACTGGGTGTACAAAATCGTTACAACTTAAAAACTATCGGCCACACCGCGCCAAAAAACTTAGTTATTTTGAAAATAGTGAGCTCATGGCTGGTTCTCAGTATCCCCTGACCACGAGGTCAGTCCTAAATACAGGGCTATTATAATTTTTAATCATTTTACGATTGTTTTGGTTCAGTAGATAAGAACCATCATACCATCGGAGATGAATCGACATTTTACTTTAACTCCTGGCTTCTCATATTATGAAAACGAATCTGATGTTACTTTAAATTCAATTCCGGGAAGATAAAAGTTGTTAAAACGCAGTCTAAAATTGTTATCCGTTACCCTTCCGGACTCTTGAATCCCGATGAAGAGCTGTTTTCTTCGCGACCAAGAAGGGTAGTAATACCCTCTTGTTAGCTCTCCTGATTGTCGGGAATTGCTCCGTAATGATTGTAGCTGTACAAAAGTTATAATTCGGAGCGTTATTCTTCAAATTTTGATGAATATAGTTCTGATCGTCTTTCCTGTCAATGGAACGTCTACCCTTTACTAGTGTAAATTGTCTGTCTGATTTTAGCGAAAGCTCAGTTGTCGCGAAAAAAAGTGTTACGTGTCATGTCATGCACGCCCAACTCAAAAATTTAAAAGTAATTCCATCAATCCAAATTGACCCCTCCGAATACGTTCGTTTGAACGACTAAAACTGTTGATCGTCCAAAACAGTCAATATTCCCGCCAATCTGCTCCAATGAAAATTCGTTGACGTTCATTTTCAGATCACTTTGGGCAAATGTCACATACTCCCGGACATCCCGATCGATGCCCTCATTTAATTTCGAGTAACTCATCACAGTGCCATCGAACAGAATTTACAAAATGCATCAAAAGAAGTTCCATCCACATCATATCGACTCACCACGTGCTACAAATGGCATAAAACTACAATGCTATAGCCTTCCATTTTTTTCCTTAATCTGAATTCTGAGGATATGACCAAGAATAAAACATATTTTCTGACTTTCAATGCCATTGTCTCAAGATAAAACGTTTTCTACTAGGATTAAAAAATGTTGAGACGCAGGAAACTCCTGCCAGCCAACAAACTAAAAATGTCATTTTATAAATTTTCCCTTCGAATACTTAGTTGTTATAGGTCCTGAAAGTTAAACTTAAGAATTTCAGTGGTTAGAACAAAAATTCGGAAAGAGGAAGATCCAGTGGGACAATCGAGACGTATCCGAACCGACCCATTCCACGAAATCAGAGAAATAACGAGATTATCTCCGGGAGAGTACGAAATCAGATGCGCGGTGCCCATAGACTGTTAACAAACATTAGAGATTTTGTTTTCTGCTGTAATGCCCTGAACGCATTTAGCTTACTCCAGTTTTAATTTAATCTTTCAGAGCGTGAGCAGTTAGAGTCGAGGAAAGAGTCAATCCATCTCAAATGGATTTAGTCTACATCCGAGGCTCAGCTTTGTGGTTATTTTTGCTTGTGAGCAAAAATGAAAGCTGATCAAAAGTCGTTTGGCTGATGGCCTATAAATGGTAGCATGGTAATTAGCCCTCAACAGACCAGAAAAACAATTGGCTAGGTCAAGACCGTTAAAAACGAGTAGAATTAAGTTAACTGACATCAGCCAGTCGTCAATAGGTTCTTTTGGACGCTCCGTCCCTGTGTAATGTCTGAGCGAATGTTAAAAGAACATACCGGAATTTAAAAACTCAAAAAGGTTGGCCTGATATGAATCTACGGGTTCATTCAGACACATATTCTAATTTGCTCTGAAAATTATACCCATCATAAATTGAACCTCTATATTTGTCACATTTGCAATTATAGTAGGACGTGGGTATCAATGCGAGTGTCTGTGAAATTTGAAATTTGGAATTAAACAATTCCAACTTCAATAGTTCAATTACTTCTCCATATCATGCGCCTCCAAATAGTCAGAGTAGTTATCAAAAACTAGTTTTGATTTATCAAAAAAGTTAGTTTTTGTTACGATAGAAAAATTGCCAACTGGTTTCGGAAGATTCAAAGTTTTTCAGATTGTCCAAGAATTCTTCATTTCTTCTTCAAAATTGCTAAAATTAGTTGAGCAAGATTTAGATCTCAGCTTCGTTTATATATTTTCGTGATATAGTCTTATACAATTGTTAACAACGAACTTGTACCGATTGAAAAGTCGTTTGTCTCAGTGTCAGTTTCATAAATCAGTGGGTAGTAGTAATTGTGCTTGTCAACGCTCTCCAACTGGGTTTGAAGATGAGTAATCGCCTAAAGAAACGCGCGCGATTGTAATTTTGCGTGCAATTATGCATTGATTAACTGCAGGAACAACTTAGAATTTGAACGTGTACTTTGACCGGGCCTGTACCCCATGTGGAACAACAGCAGAAGTCATCAGACTACTACTACTAATGATGTCAGTTCTCTCACATCATAAATTTTTAACTAAATTCATGTTTTAACGTCGACTTTTCTCTGGAAAGAATTCCGACTACCTACATTGTTTTGTGTAAAAAAATTAAATGTCAGTAAAATTTTAAATCAAACACGACCGCTTTTGCTATAACTATTATCATCAAGTATTTATTCTTATAAGTCAAATTAGTTACAGCTTAGTTATATAATTATTAGGAGGATTTTTTGAAAACTTTGATTATGGAGATTTTTTTTCCAACACATGCCCGAAACTTTTTTTAACCAATTTTTTCTCTTTTTGGAAACTACTTCTAGGGTTAAATTAATATATTTAGTCATTCTGTATGTGTTCTGTGGGTTCAGGTGCGGTTTGCGTTTAATTATATTGAGGGCCTCCATTTTTAATAATTTCTCAAGGTCATTGCTTTTAACAATTAATCGCCATTAGAGTGCCTTAGATTGTCCTCAAAATTCTGCGACATGTTGTCCTACTGGCAAATGACTCTTTTTATGCTCTGTTATCCGTGTGGTTAGATGTCGGTACGTTTACGCGATATAGGTGGAACTACATATACTACATTTAATTAGTTTTGTCAGTTTTCTTGCAACTGCTTTCAGTTTTGCTTTCCGTGAATTTTTTGATGTTTCGCTCATGATTTTTCCATGGTACCATTTACAATTTTGATGTCCAGGGTTCTGGTCACTGCATTTTCTTCCAAACTTCCACGTTGATTTTTAACGACTCGACGAAATTGTTCCAGTTACTGGTACATCTAGGCAAACTATGTATTGTTCCTTCCAGAATGTTCTATTTGTGCCTGAGGGAAGCGCAGCTATGAAAACTCAACGCAAATATCAAAATGGAAATGTAGCTATCAAAATAGTTTCAGTATCAGTTGATTTTTGATACCATTTGCATGTGATCTGATTTTGTTGATTTACTACAATAATCATGTCCAGAAAAGCAAGATCCCCTTTCTCGTTGGCTTTTTCTTTAGTAAACTGTTCCTAAGTCGTTTCTATAGTAAACTGTTTTTATGCAACGAGTTAACCCTATTAAGTAACGTGTTTGGGTCCCCTTTAACTGTACAAATTATGTCGTCTACGAATATTTCAAACAGTTTGCTTTCATTTTTACAAGTTAATACGTCTGGTAAATTACGACAGAATTCACAGTACTATATTATATCATCCGTTTTGTTGTATTTGTCGTTACTGATGCTTTGACACTTAGCATGAAACCAATTTTCACAATTTCTTGCCATTCAACACATTTACTGTACCAAACAAAATTTTCACTGCATTTTGGAAGTTTCTCAGATTTTTTTTTGTTATTTGCTGTATATGCCAAATTTACTGCAGTTGTGCACCCATTGCTAACACATCATTCTGACAATGCCATTGTTTATTGCTTTTGATATAAATAATTGTCACGGCTAAGTTAAGCAGCTTTTTAAGAGTTGAACGCACAATATCTGGTGCGTAATCAGTTGTATACAAAATACGTAAGGCAATCTCAATTGCTTCCGATATGGGAGTGTTTTTGTACAAACTCTTAGCGTCTAGTGAAACAATTTGTTATTTTCGTCGAGCATAAGTTTCTTGAGTTTCTCTCAAGCGTCTAACGTAGATGTTTTAATGTTTGCACCAGGAACCTTCTCAAAAAGATGAGTCAAAAATTTGTTCAGATCATGATAACTACTGCCAAGAAATGATAGAACCGGATGGAGTGGTAATTCACTCTTACGCCCTTAATTCACTCTTATGCCTGATTTATCCTTAATCGGATGTTTTGGACCGTACAAAAAAAACTCTTCTACAGAATTGGCAATTTAATATCCTCTAACGTTTTTATCGCAGGGTCAGTCTTTCGTAGAGGATTTCGCTGGAAATTTGTTTGATTAGTATTTCAACACTCATATTATTTTTGTTTTTTACAATGAGTGTGCTGAGTTTTTGTTGTAAAATGAAGAGTAACAATCGCGGCCAATTTTGATAAATTTTCAGTTGCGGCTGGCGTTTACTTATATGGAGGGACTGCAATGTTAATAATTTCTCAACGTGTTGCTTTTGTCAAATAATTGCCCTTTAAATGCCTTAGATGGTCCACAGCATTCTGCGACATGCTGCCCTACTCGCTAATCACTCCTTTGATGCTCTGTTTTCCGTCTGGTTAGATGACAGCACGCTTGCCCGAGATAGGGTAGTTGAGTATTGAGTATTTTTCAATCACGACTTAGCTGAATTTTTGTATCACTAGCCCGAAAGTACATACCGACGGAAAATAAAGCTAGGCTCTAAAACAGCTTGTTATGCTTCACATGATTTTACCAAGTCAGTTCAGTGTGTCGTTTACTAAAACTGGGTTTACGAAGTCGTTACAACTTAAAAGCTATCGGCTAAACCGCGCCAAATAACTTAGTTATTTTGAAAATAGTGAGTTCATGGCTGGGTCTCAGTATCCCCTGACCACGAGGTCACTCCTAAATACAGGGCAATTATACTTTTTAAATCATTTTACGATTGTTTTGGTTCAGTAGATAAGAACCATCATACCATCGGAGATGGATCGACCTTCTACTTTAACTCCTAGCTTCTCATATTATGAAAACGAATCTGATGCTACTTCAAATTCAATTCCGGGAAGATAAAAATTGTTAAAACGCAGTCTAAAAATGTTCTCCTTTACCCTTCCGGATTCTTGAATCCCGATGAAGAGCTGTTTTCTTCGCGACCAAGAAGGGTAGTAAAATCCTCTCGTTAGCTCTCCTGATTGTCGGGAATTGCTCCGTAATGATTGTAGCTGTACAAAAGTTATAATTCGGAGCGTTATTCTTCAAATTTTGATAAATATAGTTTTGTTCGTCTTTCCTGTTAATGGAACGTCTACCCTTTACTAGTGAAAATCGTCTGTCTGATTTTCGCGAAAGCTCAGTTGTCGCGAAAAAAAGTGTACCATGTCATGTCATGCACGCCCAACTCAAAAACTTAAAAATAATCCCATCAATCTAAATTGACCCCTCCGAATACGTTCGTTTGAACGACTAAAACTGTTGATCGTCCTAAACAGTCAATATTCCCGCCAATCTGCTCCAATGAAAATTCGTTGACGTTCATTTTCAGATAACTTTGGGCAAATGTCACATACTCCCGGACATCCCGATCGATGCCCTCATTTAATTTCGAGTAACTCATCACAGTGCCATCGAACAGAATTTACAAAATGCATCAAAAGAAGTTCCATCCACATCATATCGACTCACCACGTGCTACAAATGGCATAAAACTACAATGCTATAGCCTTGCATTTTTTTCCTTAATCTGAATTCTGAGGATATGACCAAGAATAAAACATATTTTCTGACTTTCAATGCCATTGTCTCAAGTTGAAACGTTTTCTACTAGGATTAAAAAATGTTGAGACGCAGGAAACTCCTGCCAGCCAACAAACTAAAAACAAACTATTATAAATTTTCACTTCGAATACTTAGTTGTTATAGGTCCTGAAAGTTAAACTTAAGAATTTCAGTGGTTAGAAGGAACAATGAAATAATCTCCCGCCTCAGGATATTACGCAAGTCTTTTTTGTCACCACAAAGTGAACAGTCCTCTTTGTTTTCTAAAACAATCCTGTAGGCTGGAATACTTTAAAATGATTCTACACTCAAGTTTTTCTAAATAAAAATTAAGTGTCTCTTAAACACCAAATAAAGCCACAACGCAAATATATAAATGCAGAAAAACTAATCTCAAAATAACTAAAGTTTTTATTGCATTGAGTATCAATTTCAAGCTTAGTCAACTTGGTTGCTCATTTGAGTTTTTCTCTCTCAAAACAATTTTCAATTTTAATCTCCCCTCTTTGTTACTTTTCCGTTCATCTCTTTCTTTTAGTTTTCATCGTCTAGAAAATCTAAAAATTTTGAATTCTTCTAATCGCTGTTTGTGCATCTTGTCACTCGGCTGTTGCTAATGTTTCATCTCTTCAATCAATCGTCTTCAACGTTCTCTTCATTTTAGTGGTTACTGCATTCCGATTGGTTGCAAAAGCTCACTTGAAAGCTACTGGTCCTATGTCCAGCTGATTTGAACTGTACATTCTGATACGCTTTTTGCCTTCCCATACAACCAGGCAGTCATGCTGGCTCTGAATCATGGCATCAGTCGTCTTCTGGCCCAGATTTTCAATGCTTCCATCGCAATGTTCATTATGGAGGTCTTACGAGTTGACCTGGATTGAAACGTGAGCCTGTGCTCACACAACAGTTTCTGCCGGAACGAGGAGCAGAAAATGAACGTGGATCTCGTGCCCATCTGTACACAGAGACTTTTGGAGCAAGACTTTTGGATCATCTGTCGAGATGCTGCAGAAGGGTCTGGAAAACAGTGATATGAGCTAAGAAGAAGATGAAGCCATGGAATAAAAGTTACTGAGGACGAGACGAGACAGAAGTGGAGAGAAATGAAAAATTTAATTGTCATTGTGTGAGAAAATTTGACCTTGTCAACGGAGCTTGATTTTTGAAAACTTTACTTTTTGTTTTGATTGGAATCTGGTCAGACTATTTGTTGAAACCCAATATTTGTTTTTTGAAATTGTTGAATTACAATGAAAATTTTAATTTAATACTCTTTAATTATGCAGGCATTCAAGTGTTTATTTTACCTTATTTAAATGAAAGTTTTCAATCTGCGTAGGACACATCTTCACCTTGTGGCCACTTGGTAGGGTTTGGGTAAGCTCGCTCGAGAAGGGTGGGTACCTCACTACCTTCCTAATCACAGATATTCTTAGTTTCAATGATAGGGTAACAAATTTACAGCATTTTTAAAGTAATTTTAACGGGTGCGCGGCCGTCCCACGTCCCAAAACTTTTTTTTAAACAAGCAAGAGCAAAATAAACAATATGATGGAATGACGTAAAAAGTCAGAAATTGTTTTTTATCTAGGACACTCCTCTTGATGCATGTTTTATGAAAATGTTAGAAGGCAAAGAGATGTCGCATGATGCCATTTGTCACTTGCGGTGAGTTGAGGTTACCTGAATAAATTTTAGTTTCTGAGGCGTTTTGTAAAATTATTATAGAACACTGGATCACCACTTGAAGGGAACCCGGAATTATGCGTTCAAAGGGGGCAAGGAGGGGACTGTTAGGGGGGTATGTGCCATTCCCTCGGATTGGCAAAGTCGAAATTTCCGACACATGCAAAAAAGAACGTTGAAGGCGTTCTGATCGAAACTATGGTGGAAAGGAGTTTCAGAAATGTTGTAGAATTTTAAATTTGCAAAGTTTCGATTTGGACTAGAACATTTAAGGAAAATACGAAGAACGGCCATTCTGACCAAAAATAGACAAAACAAAACAATCGAGTTGCAAGACGAATATCAGTCAAAAAGTAGATTGAAGAAAAGAAGAAGAAGAAGAACTATGCCACTTATCGTGACATCAGGACACGATAAAGAGCTAGTCGAAAGAAAATTCGGAAAGATGAAAATCCAGTGGGACAATGGAGACGTATCCGAGCCGACTCATGCCACGAAATCAGAGAAAGAACGAGATTATCTCCGGGAGAGTACGGAATCAGATGCGCGGTGCCCATAGACTGTTAAAAAACATTAGAGATTTTTTTCTGCTGTAATGCCATGAACGCATTTAGCCTACTCCAATTTTAATTTATTCTTTCAGAACGTGAGCAGTTAGAGTCGAGGAAAGAGTCAATCCATCTCAAATGGATTTAGTCTACATCCGAGGCTCAGCTTTGTGTTTATTTTGCATGTGAGCAAAAACGAAAGCTGATCAAAAGTCGTTTGGCTGATGGCCTATAAATGGTAGCATGGTAATTAGCCCTCAACAGACCAGAAAAACATTTGGCTAGGTCAAGACTGTTAAAAACGAGTAGGATAAAGTTAACTGACGTCAGCCAGTCGTCAATAAGTACTTTTGGACGCTCCGTCCCTGTGTAATGTCTTGATATAATAATGTCTTGTAATTTGAAATTTGGAATTAAACAATTCCAACTTCAATAGTTCAATTAATTCTCTATATCATACGCCTTCAAATAGTCAGAGTAGTTAACAAAAACTAGTTTTGATTTATCAAAAAAGGTTAGTTTTTGTTACGATAGAAAAATTGCCAACTGATTTCGGAAGATTCAAAGTTTTTCACATTGTCCAAAATTTTTTCATTTCCTCTTCAAAATTGCTAATTTTAGCTGAGCAAGATTTAGATCTCAGCTTCGTTTATATATTTTCGTGATATAGTCTTATACAATTGTTAACGACGAACTTCTACCGAATGAAAAGTCGTTTGTCTCAGTGTCAGTTTCATAAATCAGTGGGTAGTAGTAATTGTGCTTGTCAACGCTCTCCAACTGGGTTTGAAGATGAGTAATCGCCTAAAGAAACGCGCGCGATTGTAATTTTGCGTGCAATTATGCATTGATTAACTGCAGGAGCAACTTAAAATTTGAACGTGTACTTTGACCGGGCCTGTACCCCATGTGGAACAACAGCAGAAGTCATCAGACTACAACTACTAATGGTGTCAGTTCTCTCACATCATAAATTTTTAACTAAATTCATGTTTTAACGTCGACTTTTCTCTGGAAAGAATTCCGACTACCTACATTGTTTTGTGTAAAAAAATTAAATGTCAGTAAAATTTTAAATCAAACACGACCGCTTTTGCTATAACTATTATCATCAAGTATTTATTCTTATAAGTCAAATTAGTTACAGCTTAGTTATATAATTATTAGGAGGATTTTTTGAAAACTTTGATTATGGAGATTTTTTTTCCAACACATGTCCGAAACTTTTTTTAACCAATTTTTTCTCTTTTTGGAAACTACTTCTAGGGTTAAATTAATATATTTAGTCATTCTGTATGTGTTCTGTGGGTTTTTAATAATTTCTCAAGGTCATTGCTTTTATCAATTAATCGCCATTAGAGTGCCTTAGATTGTCCTCAAAATTCTGCGATATGTCGTCCTACTGGCAAATCACTCTTTTTATGCTCTGTTATCCGTGTGGTTAGATGTCGGCACGTTTACCCGATATAGGTGGAACTACATCCACTACATTTTATTTCATAAACCACATGAGACTTCAGATTGTAATCAAAAGTTGACTTAAGCGACGGCAGGCAAGTTTTCCTTTTGTGAGTCGTGAAAACAACCAAAAGCCGGCTTCATCTTTGAATTTTTTCTTTCAATTTGAAACTGAGGTTTCCTCGGTTTTGCAGAAAAACATCGGTTTGTCAGTTTTCTTGCAACTGCTTTCAGTTTTGCTTTCCGTGAATTTTTTGATGTTTCGCTCATAATTTTTCTAAGGTACCATTTACAATTTTTGATGTCCAGGGTTCTGGTCACTGAATTTTCTTCCAAACTTCCACGTTGATTTTTAACGCCTCGACGAAATTGTTCCAGTTACTGGTACATCTAAGCAAACTAACTATGTATTGTTCCTTCCAAAATGTTCTATTTGTGCCTGAGGGAAGATCCCATTTCTTGTTGGCTTTTTCTTAAGTAAACTGTTCTTAAGTCGTTTCTATAGTAAACTGTTGTTATGCAACGAGTTAACCCTATTAAGTAACGTGTTTGGGTCCCCTTTAACAGTAGAAATTATGTCATCTGCGAACATTTCGAACAGCTTTCTTTCATTTTTACAAGTTAAAATGTCTGGTAAATTACGACAGAACTCACAGTACTATATTATATCACCCGTTTTATGGTATTTGTCGTTACTGATGTTTTAACACTTAGCATGAAACCAATTTTTACATTTTTTTGACAATTAACACGTTTACTATAGCAAACAAAATTTTCACTGCATTTTGGAAGTTCCTCAGATGTTTTTTTTTGTTATTTGCTGTATAAAAAATTCCTCCGAACGAGTGCATCCAAATCTTAGCCAAATTTACTGCAGTTGTGCACCCATTGTTAACACATCTTTCTGACAAAACCATTCTTCATTGCTTATGATATAAATATTTGTCACGGCTAACTTAAGCAGCGTTTTAAAAGTTGAACGGTCAATATCTGATGCGTAATCAGTTGTATACAACTCACGTAAAACAATCTCAATTGCTTCCGATATGGAAGTGTTTGTGTACAAATTCTTAGCGTCTAGTGAAACAATTTGTTATTTTCGTCGAGTATAAGTTTCTTGAGTTTTCTCAAGCGTCTAACATAGATGTTTTAATGTTTGCACCAGGAACCTTTTCAAAAAGAGGGGTCAAAAATTTGATAACTACTGCCAAGAAATGATAACTACTGCCAAGAAATGATAGAATCGGACGGAGTGGTAATTCACTCTATTGCCCTTTAGACAAATCGTATAACCTAGCGGGCTGAAGTCCGATAATTCTGAGTTTTGAATAAACTTTATAACTTCTTATTCTTGTTCTTTCATTTTGAATATTGTGTTATTGATATTTTTTTCTACTTTCGAGATCAAATTATCAGTGCCATTTTTGAAGTCAGTAAACTGCGGGCAAATCAAAGTTTCTTTTAGTTTTTTGTCATAAATTTTCGTTTTCATAACACAATATCCATTGCCTTTATCATCAGGCACAGCAAATGATAATTTTCTTTCAAATGTTTCACTGCTCTTGAAAGGGCACGATCAGTTGGTCTTTCTGTGGTGTTCCTTGCGTACCACTTTGATGAGACTTCTGTTTCATAGAATTTTTCCACTCTATTCCAATGTCACGCAGGTTTTAATTGTTTTTGTCAATTTCGGCTGGGAAGGGAATTTTATTAAAGTTATCCTTAATCGGATGTTCTGGACCGTACAAAAAAACTCTCCAACATAAATGGCAATTTATTATCATCTAACGCTTTTATTTCAGTGTCAGTCTTTCATAGAGGATTTCCCTGGATTTTTGACTAATTGGTAATTTAGCATTCATTTAGTTTTTTGTTTTTTAAAATGATTGTGCTGAGTTTTTGACGTGAATTGAAGAGTAACGATAGCAGCCAATTTTTATCATTTTTTTGAATAAAACGATATCTACTTCATCAATAATTTTCTTCAAAATAGCTGCAAAGACCGTCCAGGTTGCAAGCCCGGTTATTAGATCGATGTTTTGTTATGCTGTTTCTGGACAGTGCTATGACAAATTTTTAATCTCTTCTGTCGTTCAAAGATCTGCACGATAATATCAACTATTTGACGTTGATCGGCTGGTTTTTGGCATAGAGTTTTAAGTGTAGTCCAGGTATCGCAATAGTGCTGGGTAAATTTTCCTTCTTAGTTTCATAAGTAAGATTGTGTAACGCATGGAATAGGGAACTTGTGCTAGAATTACAATTTTGTTCTGAAAACCTTGAATGTCTAAGCACCATTTTCTTCTGCCATTAGATCGACTGTTGGCATTTGTTTTTGACTTCAGGGTTTGTTTAAAAAAGTTATAAATCAATAAAAATTTAATTTAAATAGGATTTTTTTTTGCTATTACTAGCAGCATTAGGTATGTACAAATAAAAGTCAAAATATTTACAGTTAAAAAGATTTTTTACGAGCAAAATGATTAATATTGAATTTTATGAGTTTCTAAGAATTTTACATTAAAACTATTAATTATGAAACGATTTCTCAGAAATTCAGTTTTTAGAGATATTTTGTTCTCCAACACAAGTCCGAGTTTCTTTCTCAATTTTCTCAATTTTTGAAATTATTTCCAGGGTTAAATTAGTAGGTTTAGTAATTCTATTTGTTTCAATTCGAAAAAATAAAATTCGAACCAAGCTGACATGCCTAATTTTAGGCTAATTTTTAGTGTGAGCTCCCGGGTCCCGTACTCGTCGCGCGTTTTCAAGTGCGGCTTGCGTTCACTTATATGGAGGGACTGCAATGTTAATAATTTCTCAACCTCATTGCTTTTGTCAATTATTTGCCCTTTAAATCCCTTAGATTGTCACAGCATTCTGCGACCCTCTGCCCTACTCGCAAATCACTCTTTTGATGCTCCGTTATCCATTTGGTTCGATGTCGGCACGCTTGTTCGAAATAGGGTAGTTGAATTTTGAGTATTTTCACTCACGACTGAGTTGAATTAGTGTATCACTAGCCCGAAAGTACATACCGACGGAAAATAAAGCTAGGCTCTAAAACAGCTGGTTATCGCCCCGAGTTAGCTTCACATGCTTTTAACAGTCTCTACCAAGCCAGTTCAATGTGTGGTTCACTGAAGTTGGGTGTACGAAGCCAGACGGTCTCAGTATCCCCTGACCACTAGGTCACTCTCAAAACCAGGGCTATCATTTTTTTTATCATATTACGATTTTTTTGTTTCAGTAGATAAGAACCAATGGATCGACCTTTTCGGTCAACTCCTAGCTTCTCATACTATGAAAATGAATCTGATGTTACTCTAAATTGAATTCCGGGAAGATAGAAGTTAATAAAACGCAGTCTAAAAATGTTCTACGTTACCCTTCCGGATTCTTGAATCCGGATGAAGAGATGTCTTCTTCGTGACCAGGAAGGGTACTAATATCCTCTCGCTAGCTCTCCTGATTCTCGGGAATTACTCCGTAACAATTGTAGCTGATCAATTGTTACAATCCGGAGCGTTCTTCTTCAAACTTTGATGAATACAGTTTTGATCGTCTTTCCTGTCATTTGAACGTCTACCCTTTGCGTGAAAATCGTCTGTTTGGTTTTCGCGAAATTTCAAATGCCGCGAAAAAAAGTGTTACGTGTCACGCACGCCCAACTCAAAAATTTAAAAATAATTCCATCAATTCAAATTGACCCATCCGAATATGTTCGTTTGAACGACTAACACTGTTGATCTCCCAAAACAGTCAATCTTCCCGCCAATCTGCTCCAATGAAAATTCGTTGATGACGTTCATTTTCAGGTCTTTTTGGTTGAATTTCACATATTAACGGACAGCCCGGTCGATGCCCTCATTTAGTTTCGAATAACTCATCAGAATGGTTCGGTGCCATCGAACAGAAGGAGTTTCATCCACATCATATCGACTCACCACGTGCTACAAATAGCAAAATACTACAATGCTATATTATCTAAATTTTTTCAATAATCTGAATTCTGAGAAAATGACCCAGAATAAAGCATATTTTCTGACTTTCATTGCCATTGTCTCAAGTTAAAACGTTTTCTACTAGGATTAAAAAATGTTGAGACGCAGGAATTTCCTGCCAGCCAACAAACTAAAAAAAATCTTTTTATAACTTTTCCTTCGAAAACTTAGTTGTTAGAGGTCCTGAATATTAAACTTAGGAAACTCAGTGGCTAGAAGGAACAATGAAATAATCTCCCTCTTCAAGATATTACGCAAGTCTTTTATGTCACCACAAAGTGAACAGTCCACTTTGTTTTCTAAAACAACCCTGTAGGCTGGAACTTTTTAAAATTATTCTCCACTCAAGCCTTTCTAAATAAATATTAAGTGTCTCTAAAACACTAAATAAAGCCACAATGCAAACTTTTAAATGCAGCAAAACTAAATTCAAAGTTAATTTCTTCCTCTTTTCTACTTCTCCGTCCATCTCTTTTTTTATTTTAAAATTTCTAAGTTCTTCTAATTGCTTTTTGTGCATCTTGTCACTCGGCTGTTGCTAATGTTCCATCTCTTCTTCAAGCAACATGGACTATACATTTTCGTTTTCAGTGTCCTGCAAAACATCAGTGACCATTCTGACTCTGTTGGAGGCAGTCTTCCAACACCTCTACTGTTCTACTCTTTGTTTGCAACAACGTAGACGGTCTACAGGCGTTTCCCTGTTTCTGCAGAAGTTCATATGGGCACGTCCTTTTTCTTTCTAGACCTTCCTTCTGTTTTCTTCTCCTTCTCTTCGGTCACAATCAATCGTCTTCAACGTGCTTTTTACTGTAGAGGTTACTGCATTCCGATGTGTTACAAAAGCTCGCTTGAAAGCTACTGGTCCTTATGTAGGTCTTACGAGCTGACCTGGAGCGAAACGTGAGCCTGTGCTCACACAACAGTTTCTGCCGGAACGAAGAGCAGAAAATGAACGTGGATCTCCAGCTCTGCTGTACACAGAGACGTTTGGAGCAAGAGTACTGAGGCACGACCCGCAACTCTGTCGAGATGCTGCAGAAGGGTCTGGAAAACAGTGATTTGAGCTATGAAGAAGATGAAGCCATGGAATAAGAGTTAACGAAGACGAGACGAGACAGAAGTGGAGAGAAATGAAAAGTTTAATTGCCATTGTGTGTGAATTTTTGACCTTTGTTTTGATTGGAATCTAGTCAGACCAGATGTTGAAACCCAATATTTGATTATTGAAAATGTTGAATTACAAAGTAAATTTTAGTTTAGTACTCTTTATTTAAGCAGGAATTCAAGTGAGTATATTACCTTATTTAAATCTGAATGAAAACTTTCAACCTGCATAGGACACATCTTCACCTTGTGGCCACCTGGTAGGGTTTGGGTATGCTCGCTCGAGAAGTGTGGGTACCTCACTACCTTTCCTAATCACAGAGATTCTTAGTTTTAATGATAGGGTAACAAATTTACAGCAACTTCAAGGTAATTTCAACGGTGCGCGGCCGTGCCACGTCCCAAAACTTTTTTTAAACAAGCAAGAGCAAAATAAACAATATGATGGAATGACGTGAGTAGTCAGAAATTGTTTTTTATCTAGGACACTCCTCTTGATGCATATTTGATGAAAATGTTAAACTAGGTCCTGAAAATTTTAAATGTCATAGGTCCTTAAGTGGCTAGAAAGAACAATGAAATAATCTCCCTCTTCAAGATATTACGCAAGTCTTTTATGTCACCACAAAGTGAGCAGTCCTCTTTGTTTTCTAAAAGAACCCTCTTGGCTGGAACTTTTTAAAATTATTCTCCACTCAAGCCTTTCTAAATAAAGATTAGGTGTCTCTAAAACAAATTTATAAATGCAGCAAAACTAAACTCAAAATAACTAAAGTTTTTTTTGTTTCCTTGAGTATTAATTTCAAGCTTAGTCAGCTTGGTGGCTCATTTGAGTTTTCCTCTCACAAAACAATTTTCAATTTTATTATCTTCCTTTTTGTTACTTTTCCGTTCATCCCTTTCTGATAATTTTCGTCGTTTAAAAAATCTAAAACTTCTGAATTCTTCTAATCGCATTTTGTGCATCTTGTCAGTCGGCTGCTGCTCATGTTCCATCTCTTCTTCGAGCAATATCGACTCTGCACTTTCGTTTTCAGTGTCCTGCAAAACGTCAGTGGCCATTCTGATTCTGTTGGAGGTAGTCGCCCAACACCTCTGCTCTTCTACTCTTTGTTTGCAACAACGTAGACAGTATACAGACATTTCCCTGTTTCTGCAGAAATTGACATGGGTGCACAACGTCCTACTTCTTTCTAGATCTTCCTTCTGTTTTTCTTCTCCTTCTCTCCCGTCACAATCAATCGTCTTCAACGTTCTCTTTACTGTAGTGGTTACTGCATTCCGATGTGTTTCAAAAGCTCGCTTGAAAGCTACTGGACCTGTGTCCAGCTGATTTGAACTGTACATTCTGATACGCTTTTTGGCATTCTCGTACAACCAGGCAGTCGTGCTGGCTCTGAACCATGGCATCAGTCGTTTTCTGGCCCATATTTTCAATGCTTCTATCGCAAGGTTCAAGATTTTGAACATTGCCACAAATTGCCATCATAACTCCAAGTATCACTGGCATGAAAATTCATCATGCATCAACATACTGCTTCCCAATTTCGTTTTAGTGGCGCTTCCAGCAGTGATTCTACTTCCATCATCACCTGGTGGGTTTCGTAACTGTCATCTACTCCATTTGATCTGTTGCTGTTCATCCTTTCAGCCTTTGTCTTTCAAAATTTCTAAAAAAAACATGGTTGTATTCCATAAATTTCTTTCCAGGTATCGGTTATAACTCTTCCTTGGTTCTTTCTGAAACTGCGGCAAACATCTTAGAAAAGTAACTCAAAATTTTTCTCCGACATCCTCGGAAGTTTAAGCATTTTGGCAATGAGAAAACTTGATCCACTATCGTCCTTGTGCTCTTCACGTCCACTGTCACGAAGTGTACTGAATATCTGCTTTTGCACATTGGAGCCATGATCGAGCCGTTTTGGTAACGATCTCCAGACGGTCTGCGATATGATTCTTTACCGAACGGTCATTTCCACTTCTAACGCTTCTCTCCATTTTCCGATCTGCTTCTGTTTGGTCTAAAAAACTCCTGGAAACACTTCTACACTGCTGGCCGTGACCATCTGATGTTTTGTTCTAGATTCAAATGTGACTCTAAACAACCAATTATGCTGTTGAACCCTAGTGCAGTCATTTTCAGTCACTAGATTCACTTCAGTTCCTCCATGACAATCTGCTATTAGTTCCATTTTCCTTACTATATTCCCAAACAATATCATCAGTTGCTTAAGCTGTTTCGCAAGTGTTTTTACGAAAATAAGAACTCCACACATATGAAATTCTAGTCAACAGATTTTGCAAGACAGTCACCAGGTTTGACCCAGTCTTCCGGTCCCCAGCCAGGCAACTCCACATTCTTCTCTTGGTTGCTCCTAGAGGCTGTAGTCATCAAACTGTAGATGGCCTTGACATCGCCCAAACTTCAATTCGCATTCAGTTCTCTTTTTATGTCCTGTGTCGCTCGCAATAATATCGAATCGGCATTTGGATTTGGGCACCATGATGGCTTAATTAATTTCCGCACTACCATCCGATTTTTCCTCAGTATTCCGACCCGAACTCCACTCTGTTATCATATCTCATCTTTTCTTCCAACACAAGCCCCAGTTTGACTTGTGTGGAAGTTGAATGGCTACTGCGAGTCAATTTTGTTCAATCGGAGTTGGTTTCCCTACGACACTTCCCTTTCCGTGGTTCATCCTTGAAGGCTTGAAAACCCTGGGGGCACTCTCACTACATGGGCTGAGTATCTCCATTTCTAGAGTCACTCCAGTAAGAGTGCGGTCACTCGTCTTGATTTTGTGACTGGCTGATCTCACTCCTGTCATGAGGATGGGTGGCACCACCGTTACATCTGTCATCAATTTCGATTTGCCAGGCATTCTATCATCGCCTTGTCCCATATCAACGGCATCTTCTACTTGTTACCGTTTAGCTGAGTCGTAAGTCTTCGCTGGAGATTCAGATTACACCTTTGCTTTTCCCGACGTCCTCAAAATGAATTTGCTGCCCAACTTCATCTTTCAGCTTCTTCTCAATCACCATCTTCGATCGCATTTTCCCTTTCCGAGTTCTGGACAGATACACCACTTCATCATTGTTTTCTTGATGCGTCATCTTGATAGGAGAGTTTGTCTAATTTGCATCAGAGGCTGAATCAATGAGCAATTCCCTCATTCTTGCTTCACACTCATCCAGTTTGTCAATAATTTCCTGCTTCAGTGGTCTGTTGAGACCTGTTTTGTTAACATGAACTGGGTCCCATAGCACTGTACTGCAGTCTAGAACTCCTCCATAAAAACAAGTCTGTCCATACCACAGCCTTTTCTGTTCTCATGATCGCGGCGGTCACATTTCCACTATTCTTCCGGTAGGGTTACCAGGAAAGGTACTCGTGCTGCGCCTAGTTTTCTCCTATGAGGAGGTTCCGTAAATAGTGGTTTTGCTTTTGACAGGAGAGCTGCTCTCCGGCAAGTTGTGAGCTGTATTCATAAAGGTCAAGGGCGGTTCCAGTGTGAAAGTTTCATCGTCCGCTGGTTCAGTTGACCCAGCCATTGCCTCCGTTTCGTCTTCATTGAGGAATTTGAAGTCCAGGCTCGACGCGCCACTTACTCAGGGTCTTGTCATCAACCTTGCCCGCTTGGTCACGATCCTGCTTCATTGGCTCTTCCGGCGGATGGTCTTCTTGTTCCTTGTCATCTCGTTCCTTACTTTTTCCCGACTCCAAAGTTTCTTGTTCATCATCATTCAAGGTTTCGACTGGTAGCTTCGGTACGACAGCTCACCTGATGACTGGTCTTCACGTTCGCTCCCCGTGACTCGTCACCACCTCTTCGCAGACGAAGAGTGCTAGAGCAGTTCTGGTCAGTTATTCCCAGTTGTCGCTAACTCTGGCTTCACACTCAGGACTATCAGTGCAGCCTCCTGCGAATCTGCGTTTCCTCTCATAGTGGTTGGCGCCAGGTCCAACTTGGCCCATTCCTCCTTCAGTAGTAGCTGCGTTGCTCATTCTTCTCCTGGTCGACCCTTCCACGCACTGCAAATACTGCAGCAGGCAGCGTTTCTGCCTCCAAAGCACGGGTCCATAGAATTTTGCCAGCCTTTTTTAGTTGGTTTCAAACGCTTTCAGCTTGGGCGTGTATACTACGAAGTCTACTCCGAGCATTATCCTAAGAATCACAGAAGCTTCTGGTATTCTTCTGACAGACTTATGTTAACGCCCCAGTCTTCTGCCTCTTTTCTCACTTTCTGGTCCGGGCTAATGTCGAGGAATTCATGTTATTTTGCCATTCGTCTTATCGTGTTGTCGTAGATTCCGGAGCTTTGGGAATATTTCAAGATGTCCTCGGTCCACTTTAAGTTTTTCGATCGTGGAAGTGGTTATTGAAATTCACCGCCGTCTAGTCAGGTTCTGCTATATTCCCACATAGCAAATCGCTTCACGCAGTAAATTCTGTTTGCATCAATTGAGTGTACTCCTATCCGCTTCTGAATTGAGGATCAGGTGCAACACCGACCTCCTGTAAAATTCAACTTCTGGTTCCGGGAACGCGAAAGTCACGATAGGACCATATATCACCATAACGAAAACGCTGACGCCCCTAATCAATGCTATGGGATCTCTCCTCACAGCCAGGCACAAGAAGTTGAGTAGGGCCTGTCTCCTACAAAACGTCGCACGTCCTCTGCAACAGTTGTTGAATTAGCGTGTGCCGCAAGTCCAGCATCTTAGTCCAAGAGACTGTGGCCTTTTTCATTTCAAACATTTTTGAATCCGTCCTCATTTGTTTGTGATAACGTGTTAAGGTCATCAACTCTCCTAGCCTTTTAGGCGTTGCAGCAATCAGTGTCAAAAATCCGTCCAGGCGGAGGTGTTGTGTATCTTCTGTCAGCAACAAGGCTGGTCCGTTTGCAAAGTTTTCTGATCCGAACGCCCGAAACAATCCCAAGATCACCACCATTGACAGTTCCGGCTTTGAGGAACTCCCGTATCGGTTACCGAGAAAATCCTGGGTAAATTTTCGCCAAGAAGGACGCGGTCCATCCTGCTCTCAGCTTTTCCAAAATGCTAACCTTTCTCTCACAACCTTCCTCTTCTCATAAATTTTCAGTCCAGAATGCCTCAAGTGTCATGTGGTTCATCCTGTCCAGGAATTCAGTTGACTGTTCTCCTTCGCTCTCCGCCAGATTTAATTCTTTCACGATGTAGGCGTGGATTTTTGTGATCATCGGTGGACCACGCTCAAAAACGTCCATGCTTGATGCCGCTACTCGAAGACTCAAGTGCAGTCACTTGTTCTCCTCCGGTTTCGTTCCCAAAAATATAGCTTGCAGATGAGCTTTTGTTTTTGGCGTTCTGTCTCTCATTTCTTCCGCCTTGACTTCCAATCCCCGGAACCACAAGTCATTCGACATATCCACTATCACTTTTGACATACACACATCGATTCCTGGCTTCATTTTGAGTTAGCTGCTGAAATTTGTCCAACACTAGCATGTGTATCCAGTCGTCTTTCAATCCTCTCATGGCGTATGAGATATCTGACCAAATGGTGAACATTCTGATCAAAGTGGTCTCAAGTTTCTCGCTTCCGCTTCCCAATTTGGGCCAGGCTTGATCACATGATACTTTCCCTCTGACAGGGGCGTAGTTATCGCGTAAAAAAAATTCTGCCCGTCCGGGAATTGCGCATATCCCGTTGACAAAACAAACACTGGCTTCGTGGGTATTTTCTGGAACCTTCAACACAACCATTATCTCGCGCATGGATTCCAGAACGTCTTTGATTTCTAGCCACACAGCAAGATCTGCCGTTGATTGCTCTCGGAGTCTGCTCAGGAGACCTCTGATATGCAAATGATCGTTAATGCCGGCAAAAACAATCGTAATTTGATCCACCTTCGTCTATCGCTGAACCCCAATTGCCATTGATATGGATTGCATCCAATCCAGGTCGGTTCCTGGTATTATGCCTGGCCATAACAAGGTATTCACAATGTCCCAGCTTGCAACCACTATTTTTTTGGTCTTTTCTCATCTCTGCTTTCTGATTGGCGGCGAAGATGGTCTCGTCAACCTTGAATTTCAAGTGACCACATCGTTCCATTTCACCCTTTTGCTCAACTTGTTAGATATAAGCTCTCTTCTTCACATGATTTGGAGGTGCTCGTACCTGTTTGAACATCTTCTTATGTTGTCCAGTGGGTGATCTCTTCTTCAAAAATCTTCCCGGCCTCTCTTCTCTAGTCTGTTCGCTGTGATTCTTTCGCACATCTTGCAATGCTCTGGCGTTCACAGGACCCACAGTATTATTCGAGGGCAGTCCATCGAGTTCAACCAACCTCAATGCTGTCAAAGAGCTGAGGTTGTCCTCCACCGCAATCAACCAGTCAGCAGCTATGATCGAGTACAGTCAGCTCACCGATAATCTTGCGCCGTTCAGCATTCTCATCGCACCAGCTGCAAAGCTTACTAATTGGAGATTCAATTTCATCAAATCATGTTTGTAAATGTGCCAAGGGGAAGGTATGGGTCTTGACCACATCAAAAAACTTCTATCCGGACGTCGCTCCTCCCTGCTTACGGTCGTCGTTTCTGATCTGGAGGTGCCTGAGGTCGTGTCCGTCTGATTGACTGGTCCCAGTCTTCTTCGAAGATGGATAGTCCTTCTCGCTGGTGTCTCTCCCAGTCGGTCCAGCACATCTGACCTCCTTTCCTGCTCACTCGAGCTCTGCACTACTTGTGGCACGGCTGGGACTCTCCAGATTAGGTCTCCAGATTAGGTGGCCCGGTTGATACTGCCGGCACATTCGTCTCTTCCTCGGCTCTCAAGGCTCTAGTGTTGAATACTTCAACCTCTATCTCGTCCAATTGCTCCTGAAAAACAGGGTTCATCCAGGCTTGTCCTTCAATGCTGTCGAAGTGTATTCCATCAATAGTGAATCTAGCCTGATTTAGAGATCTGAACTTGCGCTCTATGTCCATTAGGATCACTCGTCAAGCATTGCGACTTGGCAGATTACGCACTATGTTATTCCATCTCACAATTATTTCATTGTCTTCTCGCTGAAGCTGACTGTGTTTTCGCATTCATGGGTATTTGCAGACGGTCAGTACCGCGCACTGAAATTTCTGCTACACCGCACTGAACAAGCAAACTAGCATTGCCTCCCAATGACCTTCTTCTGATTCTCAGCTTCTAGACACGTTGTTAGTACCAATCAAAATCATCGCGTCTACAATTCTGCCCGGGTTCATCAACTCCACCTTTCAATATAGCTGGGCTACTGTTGCAGCTCCGAATGCCATCACCGTAGTGATCCAAGAGGTTCTCAAAATCTATAATACTCTCACAAAACTATCGCCAAATATCAAATGTGACGTGCTGAGGGGTGGCTGTTTCATATGTATCGCTGGACTCCAAGTTTATCCATTGAAACAAGCTCGCATACCAGGGACTTCCGTGAAGCTATTTTTGATCTAATTGTGCTTCTGTATGTCCAGCACTCGTGACGCTTTCTTCATCGGCATCTTTCTGATACTCCTAGTGGAGGTTTTTCCACTTAGGACTTCTTTAACGTAGCAGCTACAGTTCCTGTTTTCTTCATCACTTCCGAGGAGAGCTCTACTCTGCCGTTATCTTCAATCGTTCCATAGGGTGCAGTCAACCCGGAACCTTGCGCATTTCTGTTTACCAGCTGTCTCATTGTTCTCCCAACAATCGGATCGCCCAGAGTGTCGCTCGGGTCCGGTATCGTCACTCTTCCGGATCCTGTCGTACCTGCAATTCAGTCGTTTGACTCATATCGCGAGGCATCAGGAGCTACATTGATGATTGCCAACGGGGAACGTTTCCTGATCTCTCCTTATGTTCCTTCCTCAAGCGTTCTATTTCTTCTCCTTGCTTCTTGTTGCAGTCCTCGAACAGTCTCCTTCACATGTCTATATCTTCTCGAGATCTGTCCGGCCAAGGTTTTTCTCACTCGACCCAACTCGTCTCGCGTGTCGTTTAGATCTTCCCTTGTCTCGTTTGTTTGTACTTCTTCTTCCGCATTTTTCAATTATGAGCCAGACGAGGCAGCCTCGCTACTCATTTCTTGATGAAAATTTGATGTCTACTCCTCATGCCGGGCCTAGGACTGGTTGGAACTAGCACCTTTCCAGGCTGCTACGTTCTCGCTGTACCCACACCAGGTTCGTGCGCTAAGTCGCTTCCAGAGAGCGCTCCATTCCTCCATGTCATCACCCGCAGGCTTGGGCGGTACGAAGCTCCCTGATCGCCCAAGCTTCCATCAGCAAGTCTTACGCGAGGTGGTCTCCACGGTTATCATGCCCTAGGATGTTCGTCAGAGCAGCCGTCAACATGACTACCTCCTGGTCATCGTACGCGTAGTCTCTTTCCAGTGGCCGACGTTAGAGCTCGTCTATGACTGGCACTACGTAGATCTCGGCTAAATCCATCAATTTGTCAAAGTTGTCCATTCTGGTTCCGTTCGATTGTTTGATCTCGATTAATTTTATTTCAAAATGTTGAAATTTGGAAACTAACTTCGATCAATAAGGATCTAGAAACAAGGTCATGACTATCACATCTGTCATCATTGCTCCAAATTTTCATAAGAACTTATTTTAAAAATAATTACATAAAAAATTTAATCTTAAGATTTATTTACACTCAAAATTCTAAATTCTTGTAAACTGATCTAAGAATGGAAGTTCCTCGCTTTGGATCTTTTCCTGAAATTGTTGTTTGAGCATTTGTGGTCACTAACCCTTCCACGCTCATAATCCTAAAAACAGATCACATATACTAAACTCAACCTATATTTAAACTATACTTCTTATGTTGATACACTTCTATGTTGGTATCCGAATAGATAATGTGTATCAGCCCGTACAGCTCCCGAGCGAGGATGCAGTTGTCCTCTGTTTGGGTCGTACACGGTAAGCGAGCGTTCTTTCACTGCCCTCTCCGCTAACAAATCTCTTAGTCTTGTCAGGGACAAAACCAAATCTTCGAGGTCTACGTGTTGTTTCTTTGTCGCCCTCGTCACCAAGAAGCATAAGTATTTCCCTGGTATTTGCGAAGCTGGCGGTGGTATAGCTGGAACGCCTCCTGTTCCTTGTCTTTGCTTCCATAAAAACTCTATGTTATTGCACTCTCTCCTGAAGTCGGCTGCTAATGCTGTCCTAAAACTCATGTCCGCTGTGATGGAATGACCTCTGTTTAGAATCGCTATCTGTTAATATAATGCTTCTTGAGTATTCACTCGGCACGTTAAACTTTGACCCTACTACTCTCCTTGTGTCTGGTTTCTTAGGGTCTTTGTCTGTTTCTGCCTCTAAATCACCTTTTTCTCTTGCAATCTTTAATTTTTTTAAATAGTTTTTTAGTGCGGTTAAGTCCTACTCCAATCCCCGGACAAAAATTTCCATCGACGCCCTGTCAATCGCATACCGGATACCAAAATTAAGTTGGACGCAGGAATGAAAATTAGCTCTTCCTGGGCTGCTCAGGAACGATCATGTTTGTCATTTTTATGTGCTTCAAGCTCTCGCATTCTGTGTCCTGAATCTTGACACTGGTTTTCTTGAGTTCTGGCGTCATTTAGTTTAACCACTCCAAGTCGCACAGGTTTGTCAATTCTTGTTTGAATGGCTGATGTTGTTCGTTGTCGATTTCCACTTGAAGGTATTGACAGATTGTCGAGGCATTCATTGTCTTGATCATCGACAATAGCTACTTCCTTTGACGCGGCTATCTCCTCCAGACTCACTAAATTTTCCCACAATCATCTTCTAGTCTATCTTCTTCTCTCCGAAATTGTCCATTTAGGGATTAAATTTTATCACGGATATTTCCCTGCCACTTTGTCGTGTGTGCATCAAAAAGGATAGATCTGGCTCCATGTTATTTGGTACTTCTATCTGCTCGGGGTTTTCCAAGTTCTCTTCTGCATAAGGTAATGTTCCTTCATCTACCTCAATTTTAGGATTCGGGTCCAGCGGCGGGTTAGTTCCTTCTTCAGCGCCTCGTTCCTATCGTTCTTCTCATTAGTGCCTTGCTCATTGGCTTTGCAAGCAGGGTCCATCATCAGGTAATTACTCTCCTTCCTGTTTTCAGTTGTACACCAGTCTTATGTGGATGGGTTATGTCGTTTAATTTTTTCTAAGTGTACAACTCGACTAGTACTAAGTCTGTAAAAAGATCCCTCTTGATGTACCGCGAGTTTCTTTGTATCTTTCGGTGGGATCACTTTCTGAAAAACCAACTTGTAGTCTCCTACTGAGTAAGCTTTTCCACAAGCTGAAAGTTTTCTAATCAAAATTTTCCCTCTGCCTCGCCTGAGCTTCTTGTGTATTGCGTCTACATAAATCATTGAGCCATTGCAGACGTCTTATCACATCTCTTACCTACACTTGCGTTAATGTCTTCTTAACTCCATACTCAGGATACAAGAAAGTCAGAGGCAAAAAGTTTTCATGCCCAGTCAACATCAAGTGCGGACTATTTTCTGTACCGGAGTACTGCATACTGTTGTAAGTTCCCATTAGTTGTGGCAATTACATATCCCAATCAGTACTCCCTCGATATCGACACCAGAATCCGATTTTGTCTTTCTACTAAGCCATTCGTCTGCGGATGGTACTTCGTAGAATGAGCCTGGGCTACTTGAGAAAGTCTCATGAGCTCCTTAGTGAGCTCTCCTACAAAAGCCGTTCTATTATCTGACTGGAATATCATCGGGCATCCAAGTCTGGCAATCCAAGTATTGATCAGAGGATCGCAAGTCTCCTCAGCTGAGGCCGTTTCTGCATACTTGGACTTGATTATAACCTCTGACTTCCATACATATCTTCTGATGATCAATTTGCGCCACTTCATTAAACCCGGACGATTCGATAGACTGAACTAGGAATTGCAATTTCCTAGTTTCTTTCACCTGCTCGCATGAGAAACATGCCGTCACCCATTTTGCGCATGCTTCCCTCAACCCAGGTCATTTAAAGCCTTTCACGGTTCTATGGTACACTTCATCAATCCCCTGATATCCAATCTAGTCTTGTGACCTGAATAACAGATCGGTTTGATAGAGTTGCGGCAGCAATGTCGCGTTATATTTGTTCTGGATCTTGTCCTCCTCTCTCCTTTTGCAGGCAACGATCCCATCCTTATTCAGATATTACCGTCCCTCTTTCTGCATATAATACTGCCTCAAGATCCGGTGACTATCTTCCTCGAGATCTCTTTTGTCTGGTGTCCCATATTTGATCCCGCTTTTGATCCAGCTTATTCGATTCTGATGTGCGTCATCATTCAAGTTAACACAAGAATTATTAGCCGATGGCTTTATCTCTTGTTTGAATGGTTCTAGGTCAATCCTGACTGCTTTTTTCTCTGGTAATTTGTTGTGGAAAATATCGCGTGTTAAAATGGTACTTCTAGAGTTGCAAAACATATAAATTTTAAAAATGGCTCCAATTATCTCGTGACTTTCGTCACTCTTGTCCCTCTATTGTAATGTGTGGCTGCCAATACAATTTCAGTTCACAATCAAAAGTTGAAGCAACCGACGGCAAGCAAATCCTAATTTTTTAAGTGTTGTGAAAATGATTAAAACCAGAATCGACCTTTGAAGATTTTTTCACTTTTGAACAAAGGTTTCCTCGATACTGTAAAAAGCACATCGGTTTGACACTTTTATCGCGTATCTTTCTAGTTTTTGCTTTCTGCGAAGTTTTTGATGTTTCAATTAGGATCTGAACCACTTTTCATTTGCAATTTTCGATGTGCGGGATTCTCGGTATTGATTTTCTTCCAAGTTTTTTTTTTTAGTTTTTGATAATTAGAAACCCAATTGTAAGCTAATATGTGGTTGTGCCCTTACATATGTTAGTTTATCAATTGCCACAAACGTGTAAAGTTTCTGAGAGTTTATATTTAATTTTTTGAGGTTCCGGGTGCTGGAAAAGGGAGACTTCTCGGATCAAGCGCTGCAAAGTTTTCAGACAAGACTACTAAGAGCAGAGATTAACAAGCGAAGGACAGATGACAAAAACCCCGAGGATAAACTAGAAAAGGCGAAAGCGACAGTACAGAGCGGAAGAGATCAAAAGTTTTGGCCTTCGGTAATGAAATAGCTAAGTCTCAGGGACAAAATCATCAACAAAAATTAAATAGACCCATCATAAGAAACTAAAGAAATTATCTGAAAGGCAAGATCGACCTCTACGGAAACAAGGCGAGGGATCGGTAAAATCTCCGAATGATATTGCACTACCAGATTGGCTTCTGCAGGTATTGTCATTAAGACCGAAAAATCCGGTCACGGATAAAATTAGTGAGACTCACTTTCTAATCAAACACTAAAAATCAATCAAACACCATCGGACAGAGGGACGTTGAGAAAGCCCGAAAGTATCTGAAGACTGATGGATTGGTTACGGTACCATATGACAAAGGTGTTGATTTTTGTGTAATGAAGAAGAATACTTACGAGAAAACGCTATCGGATTATTAGAATCAAAGCAGTTCGGTCAAAAGAAAGGAACAAGTGGGGGGGGGGGCAGCTTGCCAGGCTTTATGGGTTGGTGAAATTGCATTAACATAATACTACCTTATTGAGAAAGGTCTTCTCACTGCTTAGTAGCTCCTATTACTGTTACAACCTGAATAAGATTCTCGCTGAATTAAAAAAAACTGAGAGCGCGAACATTGAAACCAACTTACTAGAAGCAAGGGAAAACTTAAAGAGCAGTATCGTTGAGCCCAATGAACTTTTGATATCTCTAGATGTAAAGAGTTTGTATACGAATGTACCCATGAAAGAAGCATTAGACATAGCTCTTAGATGAACCATCATCAATTGCTAGAAAAACAATGATGATACTGTTGACTATGGCAATGAGTCGGTAGAAATTAAGTGCAACGAAACATGGTAAGGTCAGAAAGATGGTTTAGCAACGGAGGCATTATTAGCCGTAGTTTTAACAAGGTGTTTCAATTAGTACCACGTAAAATGCGGTGATTTATCAGATGATGAGTTCCGAAAGATAGATGAAATTGTCTGGTAATTCAAAAAAGAAGAAAAATAGGTCAGTGCAGCAAGCTATACTTTTTTCTCCGTTACGGTGATGATATTGTGAGTACAGTGTAGGGTGATCCTGAAAAGGTGCTGCGGACAGCAAACTTACTAAATCGAACTTACAGTTGACAGTCAGTAGAGAGGCCGAACACCTCTATAAAGGTTGCATTTCTGGATTTATAATTAAATAATTACAAAAGCAAGAAAATTATATGTGTATGGTATCAGAAACCAACAGATACAATTGCCATAATAAACTCCAGAAGTTGCACTCGCTTAGTATCAGAAAAATTTGACCAAAGGAACTGTTCGCTGCGGTTTTTGCAGTACGTCTACGTGCCAAAACGTTGATAAAACGATGGAAATTAACCGTAAACTGATGTTAGGTAACCAATATCCAGAATGATGGTCGTCGCGTGTTGCATCGGGAGCTTTTGAAAATATCATTGTGGAGGACAAAAACAAAAAGAAGATGGCTGAGGAAGGAAGCCTCGCGAGTATAGTAGTAATTCCTCCACCATCTGAGGGTCCAATATAAAGGGAATTCAGACACTAGCGAGAAGAGTGCGCAATATCACCAATGCGCAGATAAAATCCACGACTAAGAAATTGAAAACGAGTGTGATCTCTTTAAAATCCTCGTTTTCAAGTAAACTTTAAGCAAAAACGATGTACAGACTAGAATCTTGTGCGTGCAAAGACATTTATTTTGCAAAGATTTTTGAAAAACATTTCCAACGTTTTCGTAACTATGTGCATCGCCTAGATTTCTACAATAAGTTAATCTAAATGACAATAAAACATCATTTAAAAACTTTAGTTGAAAACTTCTACATAAGCTATCATGTTAAAAAGTTTGCCAATTACAGTTGACCTCTAAAAATAAAAAACTTTGGATTAAAATTTTTTTTAGTCTCTGAAATTAGTTTAAAGATTATCAATTAGTTTGTCTGGAAAATTCTGAGTCAAATTTTTGATTTAGACATCTACGTTTTTACAAATCAAAAGCAGTTTGGGACTAAATTTTCAGTGTCACCTCCCTGCTTCTTAACTCATCGCGCGTGTTCAAGCCTCATCGCGCGTGTCCTATATTGCTCCATCAGCATTGGGGGCTTCACATCTTTTGGTGATTGAGATGAAGAATTCGTCTCACTATCCAGGCCTTGCACTTACCATCGATGATTTTGCACAGAGCGTCTGCGCCCATGTTCAGGGCTTACGAGTACTCTGAAGTGTTGCTACTCGAAACTCGAAACCAACCATTATTCCACTCGGAACACTCGTCGAGTCTTTTACTAAGTACTCGAACCCGCCCTAAAAATACTCGTATGTAAATAACTTTCATCCGTTATCTCTTCTCTTGAATCTCAGGGGTAATTTTTTTTGTGACAATTCAAAAACTACCATCTCCTAGATTAATTTTTTATGCTGAATTTTTTGGAGATCACGATGAAAACACTTTTAACATTAAAATTTTAAGATGGAGAAACGGGTAACACAAAGTATTTACCATAGATAGGGACTGTTCTCGTGTAGAAACACATTTCAACCGTGGGTTCTCGGCGACATAAGGGTCTGCAAGTGATTCCTACTCAGTCGCTCGAAGGAGAACAGTCGTTCTGGGTCAATACTCCCTGACTTCAGATTCTTAACAACATTCTTAACAATAACAGCATCAGTTGGCGTTGACTGTCTCATAAAATCCGGAAATGTCAAGGGAGGAGACATTGTGGCGACATTGTTGAATTCATCTGCTGATTTTTGCCTGTGTGATGATGATGCCTCTGATCGTTGCTCGTCCTCCCTAGATGCCATATTTTTTGTTCATAAAAAACGGTAAATGGGACCGTTGTTGTGAATCAGGCCTCTTATCTCAGTATTGCCGTCAAGGTGTTTTTCCAAAACGGTTGAAATCGGATTATGGAGTGCCGTTTCCTACTCTGATAGGTTCTTTAGTTGGTAGTCAATAACCATTACGAATGTCTCTCCGTTTGATGATTTCTTTTGGATCTCCAACGTGACTTCTCAAAGTAGTTTTAATTTTTTTTACCAGGCATTGTGTTCAGTATTCATTAAGGTGCTCACCTTGTCACGAATTACATTTTATCCAAGCAGGCGCCACGTCTTTTTGAATCTCGGATTGTTTACAACCTAATTTATTGGCAAGTTGGACAGATACACGAATTGGGCAGCATGAAGTATACCCTTCTTTTTTCCCGTGGGGTTTTCAGACACCAACGCTGTTCTTATAGAAAGCTGCATCAAACCCACAGGAGTTTAAAAATGATTTTGATGTAATGATGTATTGCCGTCTCTTGCTTTGATCACGATTTTACGAGGAAAAGTCGTTTACTGTATACTGCGGTTTTGAGTGTAGTCTCCTTCTTCCACTCTATTTTTGGTATCATTGGACGGCGAGCAATTTGGATTTCCCCGTCTGATTCGCAATCTGATAAATAAAAATAAATAATAAAAAATGTTTAAAAAAATTAATTTTATTTTTTTTTGCCGCTGTCGATTATACGCTAAAAGATGGTGTTCATACAATCTTCAACGTCTAATGACATGCTCACATCGGGTCGCTCGGGTCCGGTATCGTCACTCTTCTGGATCCTGTCGACACCTGCACTTCAGTCGTTTGGCTCATCTCGCGAGGCATCAGGAGCTACATTGATGATTGCCAACGGGGAACGTTTCCTGATCTATCCTTATATTCCTTCCTCAAGCGTTCTATTTCTTCTCCTTGCTTCTGGTTGCCGTCCTCGAACAGTCTCCTCCACATGTGTATATCTTCTCGAGATCTGTCCGGCCAAGGTTTTTTTCACTCGACCCAACTCGTCTCGCGTGTCGTTTAGATCTTCCCTTGTCTCGTTTGTTTGTACTTCTTCTTCGGCATTTTTCAACTATGAGCTAGACGAGGCAGCCTCGCTACTCATTTCTTGATGAAAATTTGATGTCTACTCCTCATGCCGCGCCTAGGACTGGTTGGAACAAGCACCTCTCCTACGTTCTCGCTGTACCCACACCTTGTTCGTGCGCTAGGTCGCTTCCAGAGAGCGCTCCATTCCTCCATGTCATCACCCGCAGGCTTGGGCGGTACGAAGCTCCCTGATCGCCCCAGCTGCCATCAGCAAGTCTTACGCGAGGTGGTCTCCACGGTTATCATGCCCTAGGATGTTCGTCAGAGCAGCCGTCAACATAACTACCTCCTGTTCATCCTACGCGTAGTCTCTTTCCAGTGGCCGACGTTAGAGCACTACGTAGATCCGGCTAAACCCATCATTTTGTCAAAATTGTCCATTCTGGTTCCTTTCGATTGTTTGATCTCGATTAATTTTTTTTCCAAATGTTGAAATTTGGAAACTAACTTCGATCAATAAGGATCTAGAAACAAGGTCATGACTATCACGTCTGTCATCATTGCTCCAAATTTTCATGAGAATTTATTTTAAAAACAATTACATTAAAAAAATTGATCTTAAGATATATTAAAATTCAAAATTCTAAATTCTTGGAAACTGATCTAAGAATGGAAATTCCACGCTTTGGATCTTTTTCTGAAATTGTTGTTTGAGCATTCGTGGTCACTAACCCTTCCACGCACATAATCCTAAAAACAGATCACACATACTAAACTCAACCTATATTTAACCTATACTTCTTAGGTTGATACACTTCTATGTTGGTATCCGAATAGATTATGTGTATCAGCCCGTACAGCTCCCGAGGATGCAGTTGTCCTCTGTTTGGGTCGTACACGGTAAGCGAGCGTTCTTTCACTGCCCTCTCCGCTAACAAATCTCTTAGTCTTGTCAGGGACAAAACCAAATCTTCGAGGTCTACGTGTTGTTTCTTTGTCGCCCTCGTCACCAAGAAGCATAAGTATTTCCCTGGTATTTGCGAAGCTGGCGATAGTATAGCTGGAACGCCTCCTGTTGCTTGTCTTTGCTTCCACAAAAACTCTATGTTATTGCACTCTCTCCTGAAGTCGGCTGCTAATGCTGTCCTAAAACTCATGTCCGCTGTGATGGAATGACCTCTGTTTGGAATCGTTATCTGTTAGTATAATGCTTCTTGAGTATTCACTCGGCACGTTAAACTTTGACCCTATTACTCTCCTTGTGTCTGGTTTCTTAGGGGCTTTGTCTGTTTCTGCCTCTAAATCACCTTTTTCTCTTGCAATCTTTAATTTTTTTAAATAGTTTTTTAGTGCGGATAAGTCCTACTCCAATCCCCGGACAAAAATTTCCATCGACGTCCCTGTCAATCGCATACCGGATACCAAAATTAAGTTGGACGCAGGAATGAAAATTAGCTCTTCCGGGGCTGCTCAGGAACGATCATGTTTGTCATTTTAATGTGCTTCATGCTCTCGCGTTCTGTGTCCTGAATCTTGACACTGGTTTTCTTGAGGTCTGGCGTCATTCAGTTTAACCACTCCAAGTCGCACAGATTTGAAGGTATTGACAGATTGTTGAGCCATTCATTGTCTTGATCATCGACAATAGCTACTTCCCTTGACGCGGCTTTCTCCTCCAGACTCACTAGATTTTCCCACAATCATCTTCTAGTCTATCTTCTCCTCTCCGAAATTGTCCATTTAGGGATTAAATTTTATCACGGATATTTCCCTGCCACTTTGTCGTGTGTGCATCAAAAAGGAAAGATCTGGCTCCATGTTCTTTGGAACTTCTCTCTGCTCGGGGTTTTCCAAGTTCTCTTCTGCATAAGGTAATGTTCCTTCATCCACCTCAATTTTAGTATTCGGGTCCCGCGGCGGGCTATTTTATTCTTCAGTGCCTCGTTCCCATCGTTCTTCTCATTAGTGCCTTGCTCATTGGCTTTGCAAGCAGGGTCCATCATCAGATAATTACTGTCCTTCATGTTTTCAGTTGTACACCAGTCTTATGTGGATGGGTTATGTCGTTTAATTTTTTCTAAGTGTGCAACTCGACAAGTACTATGCCTGTAAAAACATCCCTCTTGATGTACCGCGAGTTTCTTTGTATCTTTCGGTGGGATCATGTTCTGAGAAACCCACTTGTATTCTCCTACCGAGTAAGCTTTTCCACAAGCTGAAAATTTTCTAATCAAATTTTTCCTCTGCCTCGCCTGAGCTTCTTGTGTATTGCGTCTACATAGGTCATTGAGCTATTGCCGACGTCTTATCACATCTCTTACCTACACTTGTGGCAATGTCTTCTTAACTCCATACTCAGGATACAAGAAAGTCAGAGGCAAAAATTTTTCATGCCCAGTCAACATCAAGTGCGGACTATTTTCTGCACCGGAGTACTGCATACTGTTGTTAAGTTCCCATTAGTTGTGGCAATTGCATATCCCAATAAGTCATGAATCGGGAACAGTACTCCCTCAATCTCGACACCAGAATACGATTTTGTCTTTCTACTAAGCCATTCGTCTGCGGATGGTACTTCGTAGAATGAGCCTGGGCTACTTGAGAACGTCTCATGAGCTCATTAGTGAGCTCTCCTACAAAAGCAGTTATATTATCTGACTGGAATATCATCGGGCATCCAAGTCTGGCAATCCAAGTATTTGTCAGAGTATCGCAAGTCTCCTCAGCTGAGGCCGTTTCTGCATAATTGGAACTGATTATAACCTCTGACTGTCATACATATCTTCTGCTGATCAATTTGCGCCACTTCATTAAGCCCGGACGATTCGATTGACTGAACTAGGAATTGCAATTTCCTAGTTTCTTTCACCTGCTCGCATGAGAAACATGCCGTCACCCACTTTGCGCATGCTTCCCTCAACCCAGGTCATTTAAAGCCTTTCAAGGTTCTATGGTACACTTTATCAATCCCCTGATATCCAATCTAGTCTTGTGACCTGAATAACAGATCGGTTTGATAGAGTTGCGGCAGCAATGTCGCGTTAGATTCGTTCTGGACCTTGTCCTCCTCTCTCCTTTTGCAGGCAACGATCCCATCCTTTTTCAGATATTACCGTCCCTCTTTCTGCATATAATACTGCCTCAAGATCCGGTGACTATCTTCCTCGAGATCTCCTTTGTCTGGTGTCCCTTATTTGATCCCGCTTTTGATCCAGCTTATTCGATTCTGATGTGCGTCATCATTCAAGTTAACACACCAATTATTAGCTGATGGCTTTATCTCTTGTTTGAATGGTTCTAAGTCAATCCTGAATGCTTTCTTCTCTGGTAATTTGTTGTGGAAAATATCGTGTGTTAAAATGGTACTTCTAGAGTTACAAAACACGTAAATTTTAAAAATGGCTCCAATTATCTCGTGACTTTCGTCACTCAAGTCCCTCTATTGAACAAAGGTTTCTTCGATACTGTAAAAAGCACATCGGTTTGACACTTTTATCGCAACTCTTTCAAGTTTTTGTCTTCTGCGAAGTTTTTGATGTTTCAATTAGGATCTGAACCACTTTTCATTTGCAATTTTCGATGTGCGGGATTCTCGGTATTGATTTTCTTCCAAGTTTTTTTTTAGTTTTTGTTAATTAGAAACCCAATTGTAAGCTAATATGTGGTTGTGCCCTTATATATGTTAGTTTGTCAATTGCCACAAACGTGTAAAATTTCTGAGAGTTTATATTTAATTTTTTGAGGTTCCGGTTGCTGGAAAAGGGAGACTTCTCGGATCAAGCGCTGCAAAGTTTTCAGACAAGACTTGTAGGAGCAGAGATTAACAAGCCAGGGACATATGACAAAAACCCTGAGGATAAACTAGAAAAGGCGAAAGCGACAGTACAGAGCGGAAGAGATCAAAAATTTTGGCCTTCGGTAATGAAATAGCTAAGTTTCAGGGACAAAAACATCAACAAAAATTAAAGAGACCCATCATAAGAAACTAAAGAAATTATCTGAAAGGCAAGATCAACCTCTACGGAAACAAGGCGAGGGATCGGTAAAAGCTCCGAATGAGATTGCACTACCAGATTGGCTTCTGCAGGTTTTGTCATTAAGACCGAAACATCCGGTCACGGATAAATTTAGTGAGACTCACTTTCTAATCAAACACTAAAAATCAATCAAACACCATCGGACAGGGACGTTGAGAAAGCCCGAAAGTATCTGAAGACTGATGGATCGGTTACGGTACCATATGACAAAGGTGTTGATTTTTGTGTAATGAAGAAAAATACCTACGAGAAAACGCTATCGGATGATGAGAATCAAAGCAGTTCGGTCAAAAGAAAGGAACAAGTGGGGGGCAGCTTGCCAGGCTTTATGGGTTGGTGAAATTGCATTAACATAATACCTTATTGAGACCGGTCTTCTCACTGCTTAGTAGCTCCTATTACTGTTACAACCTGAATAACATTCTCGCTGAATTAAGAAAAACTGAGAGCGCGAACATTGAAACCAACTTACTAGAAGCAAGGGAAAACTTAAAGAGCAGTATCGTTGAGCCCAATGAACTTTTGATATCTCTAGATGTAAAGAGTTTGTATACGAATGTACCCATGAAAGAAGCATTAGACATAGCTCTTAGATGAACCATCATCAATTGCTAGAAAAACAATGATGATACTGTTGACTATGGCAATGAGTCGGTAAAAATTAAGTGCAACGAAACATGGTAAACCAGAAAGATGGTTTAGCAACGGGGGCGTTATTAGCCGTAGTTTTAACAAACTGTTTCAATTTGTACGACGTAAAGTGCGGTGATATATCAGATGATGAGTTCCGAAAGATAGATGAAACCGTCTGGTAATTCAAAAAATGCATCGCGATAAGGAAGAAAAATAGGTCAGTGCAGCGAGCTATACTTTTTCGCCGTTACGTTGATGATATTGTGAGTACAGTCTAGGGTGATCCTGAAAAGGTGCTGCGGACAGCAAATTTACTAAATCGAACTTACAGTTGACAGTCAGTAGAGACGCCGAACACCTCTGTAAAGGTTGCATTTCTGGATTAATAAATAAACAATTACAAAAGCAAGAAAGTTATATGTGTATGGTATCAGAAACCAACAGATACAATTACCATAATAAATTCCAGAAGTTGCGCTTGCTTAGTATCAGAAAAGTTTGACCAAAGGAACTGTTCGCTGCGGTTTTCGCAGTACGTCTACGTGCCAAAGCGTTGATAAAACGATGGAAATCAACCGTAAACTGATGTTAGGTAACCAATATCCAGAATGATGGTCGTCGCGTGTTGCATCGGGAGTTTTTGAAAATATCATTGTGGAGGACAAAAACAAAAAGAAGATGGCTGAGGAAGGAAGCCTCGCGAGTATAGTAGTAATTCTTCTACCATCTGAGGGTCCAATATAAAAGGAATTCAGGCACTAGCGAGAAGAGTGCGCAATATCACCAATGCGCAGATAAAATCCACGACTAAGAAATTGAAAACGAGTGTGATCTCTTTAAAATCCTCGTTTTCAAGTAAACTTTAAGCAAAAACGATATACAGACTAGAATCTTGTGCGTGCAAAGACATTCATTTTGCAAAGATTTTTGAAAAACATTTCAAACGTTTTCATAACTATGTGCATCGTCTAGATTTCTACAATAAGTTAATCTAATTGACAATAAAACTTAATTTTAAAAGTTTTATTTACAAAATTCAACATAAGTACTGGTTCTAATCTATCATTTTAAAAAGTTTGCCAACCACAGTTGAACTCTAAAAATAAAAATTTTGGATTAAAATTTTTTTAATCTCTGAAATTAGTTTAAAGATTATCAATTAGTTTGTCTGGAAGTTTCTGAGTCAAATTTTTGATTTAGACATCTGCGTTTTTACAAATCAAAAGCAGTTTGGGATTAAATTTTCAGTGTCACCTCCCTGCTTCTTAACTCATCGCGCATGTTCAAGCCTCATCGCGCGTGTCCTATATTGCTCCATCAGCATTGGGGGCTTCACATCTTTTGGTGATTGAGATGAAGAATTCCTCTCACTATCCAGGCCTGCCCTTACCATCGATGATTTTGCACAGAGCGTCTGCGCCCATGTTTAGGGTTTACGAGTACTCTGAAGTGTTGCTACTCGAAACTCGAAACCAACCATTACTCGACTCGGAACACTCATCGAGTCTTTTACTAAGTACTCGAACCCGCCCTAAAAATACTCGTATGTAAATAACATTCATCCGTTATCTCTTCTCTTGAATCTCAGGGGTATTTTTTTTGTGACAATTCAAAAACTACCATCTCCTAGATTAATTTTTTATGCTGAATTTTTCGGAGATCACAATGAAAACACTTTTAACATTAAAATTTTAAGAAGGAGAAACGGGTAACACACAGTTTTTACCACAGAGAGGGACTGTAGTCTCCTACCGAGTAAGCTTTTCACAAGCTGAAAGTTTTCTAATCAAAAGTTTGCCTCTGCCTCGCCTGAGCTTCTTGTGTATTGCGTCTACATAAGTCATTGAGCCATTGCCGATGTCTTATCACATCTCTTACCTACACTTGCGGTAATGTCTTCTTAGCTCCATACTCAGGATACAAGAAAGTCAGAGGCAAAAATTTTTCATGCCAGTCAACATCAAGTGCGGACTATTTTCTGTACCGGAGTACTGCATACTGTTGTTAAGTTCTCATTAGTTGTGGCAATTACCTATCCCAATCAGTCATGAATCGGGAACAGTACGCCCTCAATATTGACACCAGAATTCGATTTTGTCTTTCTACTAAGCCATTCGTCTACGGATGGTACTCCGTAGAATGAGCCTGGGCTACTTGATAACGTCCCATGAGCACCATAGTGAGCTCTCCTACAAAAGCAGTTCTATTATCTGACTGGAATATCATCGGGCATCCAAGTCTGGCAATCCAAGTATTTGTCAGAGGATCGCAAGTCTCCTCAGCTGAGGCCGTTTCTGCATACTTGGACCTGATTATAACTTCTGACTGTCATACATATCTTCTGATGATCAATTTGCGCCACTTCATTAAACCCGGACGATTCGATTGACTGAACTAGGAATTGCAATTTCCTAGTTTCTTTCACCTGCTCGCATGAGAAACATGCCGTCACCCACTTTGCGCATGCTTCCCTCAACCCAGGTCATTTAAAGCCTTTCAAGGTTCTATGGTACACTTTATCAATCCCCTGATATCCAATCTAGTCTTGTGACCTGAATAACAGATCGGTTTGATAGAGTTGCGGCAGCAATGTCGCGTTATATTCGTTCTGGACCTTGTCCTCCTCTCTCCTTTTGCAGGCAACGATCCCATCCTTATTCAGATATTACCGTCCCTCTTTCTGCATATAATACTGCCTCAAGATCCGGTGACAATCTTCCTCGAGATCTCCTTTGTCTGGTGTCCCATATTTGATCCCGCTTTTGATCCAGCTTATTCGATTCTGATGTGCGTCATCATTTAAGTTAACACACCAATTATTAGCCGATGGCTTTATCTCTTGTTTGAATGGTTCTAGGTCAATCCTGAATGCTTTCTTCTCTGGTAATTTGTTGTGGAAAATATCGTGTGTTAAAATGGTACTTCTAGAGTTACAAAACACGTAAATTTTAAAAATGGCTCCAATTATCTCGTGATTTTCGTCACTCAAGTCCCTCTTTTGAACAAAGGTTTCCTCGATACTGTAAAAAGCACATCGATTTGACACTTTTATTGCAACTCTTTCAAGTTTTTGTCTTCTGCGAAGTTTTTGATGTTTCAATTAGGATCTGAACCACTTTTCATTTGCAATTTTCGATGTGCGGGATTCTCGGTATTGATTTTCTTCCAAGTTTTTTTTTTAGTTTTTGTTAATTAGAAACCCAATTCTAAGCTAATATGTGGTTATGCCCTTATATATGTTAGTTTGTCAATTGCCACAAACGTGTAAAATTTCTGAGAGTTTATATTTAATTTTTTGAGGTTCCGGTTGCTGGAAAAGGGAGACTTCTCGGATCAAGCGCTGCAAAGTTTTCAGACAAGACTTGTAGGAGCAGAGATTAACAAGCCAAGGACAGATGACAAAAACCCCGAGGATAAACTAGAAAAGGCGAAAGCGACAGTACAGAGCGGAGGAGATCAAAAATTTTGGCCTTCGGTAATGAAATAGCTAAGTTTCAGGGACAAAAACATCAACAAAAATTAAAGGAACCCATCATAAGAAACTAAAGAAATTATCTGAAAGGCAAGATCGACCTCTACGGAAACAAGGCGAGGGATCGGTAAAAGCTCCGAATGAGATTGCACTACCAGATTGGCTTCTGCAGGTTTTGTCATTAAGACCGAAACATCCGGTCACGGATAAATTTAGTGAGACTCACTTTCTAATCAAACACTAAAAATCAATCAAACACCATCGGACAGGGACGTTGAGAAAGCCCAAAAGTATCTGAAGACTGATGGATCGGTTACGGTACCATATGACAAAGGTGTTGATTTTTGTGAAATGAAGAAGAATACTTACGAGAAAACGCTATCGGATTATTAGAATCAAAGCAGTTCGGTCAAAAGAAAGGAACAAGTGGGGGGGGGGGCAGCTTGCCCGGCTTTATGGATTGGTGAAATTGCATTAACATAATACCTTATTGAGAAAGGTCTTCTCACTGCTTAGTAGCTCCTATTACTGTTACAACCTGAATAAGATTCTCGCTGAATTAAAAAAAACTGAGAGCGCGAACATTGAAACCAACTTACTAGAAGCAAGGGAAAACTTAAAGAGCAGTATCGTTGAGCCCAATGAACTTTTGATATCTCTTGATGTAAAGAATTTGTATACGAATGTACCCATGAAAGAAGCATTAGACATAGCTCTTAGATGAACCATCATCAATTGCTAGAAAAACAATGATGATACTGTTGACTATGGCAATGAGTCGGTAGAAATTAAGTGCAACGAAACATGGTAAGGTCAGAAAGATGGTTTAGCAACGGGGGCATTATTAGCCGTAATTTTAACAAGCTGTTTCAATTAGTACCACGTAAAGTGCGGTGATTTATCAGATGATGAGTTCCGAAAGATAGATGAAATTGTCTGGTAATTCAAAAATTGCATCGCGATAAGGAAGAAAAATAGGTCAGTGCAGCAAGCTATACTTTTTCTCCGTTACGTTGATGATATTGTGAGAACAGTGTAGGGTGATCCTGAAAAGGTGCTGCGGACAGCAAACTTCCTAAATCGAACTTACAGTGACAGTCAGTAGAGAGGCCGAACACCTCTATAAAGGTTGCATTTCTGGATTTATAATTAAATAATTACAAAAGCAAGAAAATTATATGTGTATGGTATCAGAAACCAACAGATACAATTACCATAATAAATTCCAGAAGTTGCGCTTGCTTAGTATCAGAAAAATTTGACCAAAGGAACTGTTCGCTGCGGTTTTCGCAGTACGTCTACGTGCCAAAACGTTGATAAAACGATGGAAATTAACCGTAAACTGATGTTAGGTGACCATTATCCAGAATGATGATCGTCGCATGTTGCATCGGGAGCTTTTGAAAATATCATTGTGGATGACAAAAACAAAAAGAAGATGGCTGAGGAAGGAAGCCTCGCGAGTATAGTAGTAATTCTTCTACCATCTGAGGGTCCAATATAAAGGGAATTCAGACACTAGCGAAAAAAGGTTCCGGGTGCTGGAAAAGGGAGACTTCTCGGATCAAGCGCTGCAAAGTTTTCAGACAAGACTACTAAGAGCAGAGATTAACAAGCCAAGGACAGATGACAAAAACCCCGAGGATAAACTAGAAAAGGCGAAAGCGACAGTACAGAGTGGAAGAGATCAAAAGTTTTGGCCTTCGGTAATGAAATAGCTAAGTTTCAGGGACAAAAACATCAACAAAAATTAAAGGAACCCATCATAAGAAACTAAAGAAATTATCTGAAAGGCAAGATCGACCTCTACGGAAACAAGGCGAGGGATCGGTAAAAGCTCCGAATGAGATTGCACTACCAGATTGGCTTCTGCAGGTTTTGTCATTAAGACCAAAACATCCGGTCACGGATAAACTTAGTGAGACTCACTTTCTAATCAAACACTAAAAATCAATCAAACACCATCGGACAGGGACGTTGAGAAAGCCCGAAAGCATCTGAAGAAGAAACATCCGGTCACGGATAAACTTAGTGAGACTCACTTTCTAATCAAACATTAAAAATCAATCAAACACCATCGGACAGGGACGTTGAGAAATCCCGAAAGTATCTGAAAAACAATGGATCGCTTACGGTACCATATGACAAAGGTGTTGATTTTTGTGTAATGAAGAAAAATACTTACGAGAAAACGCTATCGGATTATGAGAATCAAAGCAGTTCGGTCAAAAGAAAGGAACAAGTGGGGGGGGGGGGGCAGCTTGCCAGGCCTTATGGGTTGGTGAAATTGCATTAACATAATACCTTATTGAGACCGGTCTTCTCACTGCTTAGTAGCTCCTATTACTGTTACAACCTGATTAAGATTCTCGCTGAATTAAAAAAAACTGAGAGCGCGAACATTGAAACCAACTTACTAGAAGCAAGGGAAAACTTAAAGAGCAGTATCATTGAGCCCAATGAAATTTTGATATCTCCAGATGTAAAGAGTTTGTATACGAATGTACCCATGAAAGAAGCATTAGACATAGCTCTTAGATGAACCATCATCAATTGCTAGGAAAACAATGATGATACTGTTGACTATGGCAATGAGTCGGTAGAAATTAAGTGCAACAAAACATGGTAATGTTAGAAAGATGGTTTAGCAACGGTGCCGTTATTAGCCGTCAATTAGTACCACGTAAAATTTGGTGATTTATCAGATGATGAGTTCCGAAAGATAGATGAAATCGTCTGGTAATTCAAAAATTGCATCGCGATAAGGAAGAAAAATAGGTCAGTACAGCAAGCTATACTTTTTCTCCGTTACGTTGATGATATTGTGAGAACAGTGTAGGGTGATCCTGAAAAGGTGCTGCGGACAGCAAACTTCCTAAATCGAACTTACAGTTGACAGTCAGTAGAGAGGCCGAACACCTCTGTAAAGGTTGCATTTCTGGATTAATAAATAAACAATTACAAAAGCAAGAAAATTATATGTGTATGGTATCAGAAACCAACAGATACAATTACCATAATAAATTCCAGAAGTTGCGCTTGCTTAGTATCAGAAAAGTTTGACCAAAGGAACTGTTCGCTGCGGTTTTCGCAGTACGTCTACGTGCCAAAACGTTGATAAAACGATGGAAATCAACCGTAAACTGATGTTAGGTAACCAATATCCAGAATGATGGTCGTCGCGTGTTGCATCGGGAGTTTTTGAAAATATCATTGTGGAGGACAAAAACAAAAAGAAGATGGCTGAGGAAGGAAGCCTCGCGAGTATAGTAGTAATTCTTCTTCCATCTGAGAGTCCAATATAAAAGGAATTCAGGCACTAGCGAGAAGAGTGCGCAATATCACCAATGCGCAGATAAAATCCACGACTAAGAAATTGAAAACGAGTGTGGTCTCTTTAAAATCCTCGTTTTCAAGTAAACTTTAAGCAAAAACGATGTACAGACTAGAATCTTGTGCGTGCAAAGACATTCATTTTGCAAAGATTTTTGAAAAACATTTCGAACGTTTTCATAACTATGTGCATCGTCTAGATTTCTACAATAAGTTAATCTAATTGACAATAAAACTTCATTTTAAAAGTTTTATTTACAAAATTCAACATAAGTACTGGTTCTAATCTATCATGTTAAAAAGTTTGCCAACCACAGTTGAACTCTAAAAATAAAAATTTTGGATTAAAATTTTTTTAATCTCTGAAATTAGTTTAAAGATTATCAATTAGTTTGTCTGGAAGTTTCTGAGTCAAATTTTTGATTTAGACATCTACGTTTTTACAAATCAAAAGCAGTTTGGGATTAAATTTTCAGTGTCACCTCCCTGCTTCTTAACTCATCGCGCGTGTTCAAGCCTCATCGCGCGAGTCCTATATTGCTCCATCAGCATTGGGGGCTTCACATCTTTTGGTGATTGAGATGAAGAATTCCTCTCACTATCCAGGCCTTGCCCTTACCATCGATGATTTTGCACAGAGGACCTGCGCCCATGTTCAGGGTTTACGAGTACTCTGAAGTGTTGCTACTCGAAACTCGAAACCAACCATTACTCGACTTGGAACAATCGTCGAGTCTTTTACTAAGTACTCGAACCCGCCCTGAAAATACTCGTATGTAAATAACATTCATCCGTTATCTCTTCTCTTGAATCTCAGGTGTAATTTTTTTGCGACAATTCGAAAACTACCATCCCCTAGAATATTTTTTTATGCTGAATTTTTTGGAGATCACGATGAAAACACTTTTAACATTAAAATTTTTAGATGGAGAAACGGGTAACACAAAGTATACCACAGAGAGGGACTGTTCTCGTGTAGAAACATATTTCAACCTTGGGTTCTTGGCGATATAAGGGTCTGCAAGTGATTCCTACTCAGTCGCCCGAAGGAGAACAGTCGTTCTGGGTCAATACTCCCTGACTTCAGATTCTTAACAACATTCTTAGCAATAACAGCATCAGTTGGCGTTGACTGTCTCTTAAAATCCGCAAATGACAAGGGAGGAGAAATTGTGGCGTCATAGTTGAATTCATCTGCTGGTTTTTGCCTGTGTGATGATGCTGCCTCTCATCGTTGCTCGTCCTCCCTAGATGCCATATTTTTTGTTCATAAAAAACGGCAAATGGGACCGTTGTTGTGAATCAGGCCTCTTATCTCAGTATTGCCGTTAACGTGTTTTTCCAAAACGGTTGAAATCGGATTATGGAGTGCCGTTTCCTACTCTGATAGGTTCTTTAGTTGGTATTCAATAACCATTACGAATGTCTATGCGTTTGATGATTTCGTTTGGATCTCCAACGTGACTTCTCAAAGTAGTTTTAACATTTTTACCAGGCCTTGTGTTCAGTATTCATTAAGGTGCTAATCTTGTCACGAGTTACATTTTATCCAAGCAGGCGCCATGTCTTTTTGAAAATCGGATTGTTTGCAACCCAATTTATTGGCAAGTTGGACACATACACGAATTGGGCAGCATGAAGTATACCCTTCTTTTTTTTCCGTGGGGTTTCCAGACACCAACGCTGTTGTTATAGAAGGCTGCATCGAACCCACAGGAGTTTAAAAATGATTTTGATGTAATGATGTATTGTCGTCTGTAGCTTTGATCACGACTTTACGAGGAAAAGTCGTTTACTCTATACTGCGGTTTTGAGTGTAGTCTCCTTCTTCCACTCTATTTTTGGTATCACTGGACGGCGAGGAACTTGGATTTCCCCGTCTGCTTCGGAATCTGATAAATAAAAATAAATAAAAAAAAAATTTTTTAAAAAAGTTTTTTTTATTTTTTGCCGCTGTCGATTATATGCTAAAAGATGGTGTTCGTACAATCTTCAACGTCTAATGAAATGCTCACATCGGGTCGCTCGGGTCCGGTATCGTCACTCATCTGGATTCTGTCGACACCTGCACTTCGGTCGTTTGGCTCATCTCGCGAGGCATCAGGAGCTACATTGATGATTGCCAACGGGGAACGTTTCCTGATCTCTCCTTATATTCCTTCCTCAAGCGTTCTATTTCTTCCCCTTGCTTCTTTTTGCAGTCCTCGAACAGTCTCCTCGAAATAAAAAAAGATTAACCGATTGTGAAACTCTCAACCCTAATGGTGGGGTCTGTAAGGGTATACTCAGGGGGTACTGCCGGGATACAAAAAAAGCCGCTTAAAACCGCCGCTAATGTGATATGTCTCATTATTTTGCAAATACTTCTTGAAAAATTTTATTTCAAAAACAACTGAAAGAACTTGAAATTCCCAACCCTTTGATGGGTTGGTCGGATGCTGTCAGAGTATAATATCGGGCAAAAAATTCGACCTTTGTGTGCCGTTCCGCATAATTGGTACAGTCGAACCCGCCGATGCAAACAAAAAAAGAGGGAAGAGACCTTAAAAGGGAATTCAGTATGAAAAAGAAGTTCGGAATATTCTGAATTTGAAATTTTTCAAAACTTCGATTGGAGCCCGGATATTTCTCAGAAATGTAGAAACGACCATTTTGTCCGAAAAAGACAAGAAAAAGAGACAACCGAATCAACAAGACGAAAGTCAGTTGAAGAAAAACACGAGAAATACGAAGCCTCTTATCGTGGTAAGAAGACACGATAAGACGCTTATCTGAGAGAGATCATACGGAAGGAAGTTCCAGTGGGACATACGAAGTGGATCCGTTTCCTCCCGTCTCACGAAATCTGGAAGATAGCGACTTTATCCCCGAGGGAAAACGGAATTGGAGAACCGGTGCCCAGAGACCATTAGATACTGTTACAGACTTTTTGGAGACATATTTTAGCAGCTGTAATCCCTGAACGATTTAATTAAATCCAATAAAATTTACTTTTTTAGAGCATGAGTAGTTAGAAAAGAGGAAAGAGTCAATCCATCTCCAATGGATTTGTTTTATAACTGTCACTAAAAACATAGTAAAATATAATTTTTAGCCGCGTTTTTAAAAGTATTCATGTTGTCTGGGGATCCGAGACCCAGCTATGTTGTTTTTTTTGCATGTAAACGAAAGCTGATCAAAAGTCGTTTGACTGATGGCCTAAATATGGTAAATTTTTACTTAGCTCTAAACAGACCAGAAAAACAACTGGCTAGGTCTAGACGGTTGAAAACGAGTAGAATTAAGGTAACTGACGTCATCCAGTCGTTAAAAAGCACTTTTTCTAAGCTCCGTCACTGTGTAATGTATGGGCAAATGTTACATAGATGTTTTTATGGCGCTCGTTGGTGTACCTGTTAAAGGCAATAGACCATCACGATCAGCAAACGCTTCAGCGACAAACCCTCCGCTCCGGCCGTATGCCCTAGTTAGAGGCCTTAGAGTCTCGCATTGTATTAGGCGGAAGGTGCGGACCCTCCAAATGGTACGATTTTGCTTTTTAACCTAGTTAAGATCGGAAATTCTGGGTGTTGAATGGTTAGGTGGAAAGTCATGAGCCCGCTCATCCCGAGGCCCTGGGACCAAAAAAAATTAAACAGAAAGCGTTACACGAAACACAAATAAAGTATAACCAAGAAACAGCCAAAAAAGTACTTGAAGCGAAAAAGAACAAGAAAGAGTAAAAAATCCAAAAAGGACCAAAAACAGTAAAAAACATAAAATGACAGTTTATATGTTATTTCCGGGTGATCTGATTTTCCTATTTTTTGCCGGTGACCGGAGGGTAGAGTGGCAAGCTGACAGACGTGTACCAGTCGCAACAGGGGACAACAGGGACAACATCCCCAACGACTGTTGGGTATCATTAGCACAAATTTAGTATCGCCTGGGTGCTTTTTCAGTAAACGTAGGTGATGGGGGGCACAATTGACGCGGTCCGATTGTACCCTCCATCGATTGGAAATTTCCGAGTAAGGGGTCCTAATTCGGGTATTTTGGTGTAAAGGAGGGTATATTAAAAATTGATTAACGACTACAAATAGGCTATTACCCTTATTATATTTTATCTATCTCCGGTTTAGACCCGAAAAACACCCTATTTTTGTTAAAAAAAAACCGATTTTTGACCAAAATGTTAACCCCAAATTTTTGGATATCCAAATTTTTCGAACAAAATAAAGCTTCTCCACAGTGAGCTTCTACGTTGTTCAACTAAAGAAACCGCGCAAAAAAAGATTCATTAGAATTTGGCGAAAATAAATTTTTCGATCAAATTTTTCCGTAAATTTCCGAACTTCGTCAATATGATTTGTGGATTATATTTTTAAGTTTTTAAAAGTAAAGCGATAAAAATGTTTACGCTAGAAGCTTGCTAGCTTAACGAGCTCAGTTATTAGAACACTTTTTAAATAAACCTCCGAGTAGCTCCGTGGATAAGGATAGAGACTTAAAGATCGGAAATGGAATAATCGGAGGGTCTAAATCCGATAGTTTTTGGCCAAGCTATTGATTTTAAACCACTTTTGGTCCGGTTTTTGGATTTTTTCCAGTGTATTACATGTCTGCTGCGCTCGTTGCAAAAACTTCTACCCCCTTTCAGCAAGAATTGCGAAAAAGGTATCTGGAAATCTATATAGATAGTGAAAAAGGCCAATTTAGCAAACGCATTTTCCCACAAGGTAGATTGACCTGTTCAACTAACCTTGTTTTAAGTGAGTTCGACCGCAATCGGAGGCTTTAGCGCGGTGAAAACACTTGATTTCAAGATTTTTTAGGAACCCTCCAAAGTAACCCTCAAGAGACTGTTAAGCCCCTTAACAACCCTCCTCCGTAGTGAAAAACTTTTGAAGGACCATTCGAAGTGGTGCAGATAAACCCCCAGAGCAGATTTAGTCCATTGGGCTTCTTTTTGGCACTAGCCGGAGGCCTTTTTCACACAAGAGTAGAAAATTTGGAAATCTGAGGGTACCCTCCGAGGTAACCCTCCGGAGTGTACTAAAGCTCATAGTAACCCTCCATAGTAAAGCTAGAGGAACCCTTCGAAGCAATTTAGGTGTTTAAGGTACCCTCCGGAATAATCCTCCGTAGACAGTTAAGCCCCTTAACTTCCCTCCTTAGTGAACATTCAGAGGGACCCTGCCATGTAATTTAGATACATTAAAAATCCCTTTAAAAAATTGCCCTATGTAGGACAGCTCGGGCGATCGCAGGACACATAGAAAACGACCTCGGTGAGTGTATTAGGCAAGACTCGCTCACATGAGACTGCATTGTCCTGGGCTTTGATCATTTGGAGTGTTCCAATTGAGGGAAAACTTTTTTTTAACGATTACGTTTTATTTACCCTTTATTGGAACCATCGCTGCTGTTTTAAAAAGAATTGCTTAAATTTAAACGAGGCAGTGATTTGATGCATCTGCAGCGGTAAAGTAATAATGATACGAGAAATCGCTGTCACCCATAAGGTGTGTTGTTATTTTTTTGTTAATTGTGTTCTGTGTGCCAGTTACTATATCTTGCGTAGGACAGCTCGGACAATCACAGGACACAAAGGAGAAGACCTCGGTGAGTGTATTAGGCAAGACTCGCTCACTTGAGACGGCAGTGCCCTGGGTTTTGATCAGTTGGAGTGTTCCAATTGAGGGAAGTCTTTTTCTTAACGATTAGGTTGTTTTTATCCTTTATTGAAACCATCGCTGCTGTTTTAAAAAGAATTGTTTAATTTTAAACGAGGCAGTGATTTGATACATCTGCAGCGGTAAAGTAATACTGATACGAGAAATCGCTGTCACCCATAAGGTGTGTTGTTTTTTTTGTTAATTCTGTTCTGTGTGCCAGTTATTATATCTTGCGGACTTTTGCGATACTATTATACATTAAGTGGATGGCGAAGAAGGGCGAAAAGCTGAGGCCGGGGCAGCGAACGTGAAACCAACTGATACCTTTGAGGAAGGGGAAGAAACGCTCATCCGACCAAACCGCCACCATCACGAAGACCTAGAAGGTCCCGAGACGACTTTGAGCGAGAAAGAATCGAAGAATCTCAGAAGACCTCGGAGCTTCCCGAGGCCGATATAGGAGAGGAACTTGTATTCAAAGGGACTTCTAGATCGGAGACCGAGAACAGTGGTCGGATAAAGGTGCAATCCTCTCTGGCCAAACAGAGTAAGAACGCGATGATATCGAGCATAAGTTCCAGGGAAGAACAATGGAGTTCAGGAGCAAAAAAGAAATTTAAAACGTTCAATGATGAACGCATGGCGTCGCTCCGAACCGATGGACTGTCTTCCGGCCTTGACCATACGGGACTAATGCACTCGCAAATGGATATTACTCCCAGCCCGAGACGGCAGAAGAACAATAAAGCGATTTCCAATTCGCCATCATGACCGATGTCAGATGGGATAACGATGGGAGCGTCCTCGACATTCTACAGGCTGATGATGTCGATGGGAGCGCACGCAGAGTGGTGGTGCGTCATCGAGCACGAGGCTGCAACCTCAATTGACGTCATCGTCTCTAGGTCTGACCCCTGTTTTGGGAACGGCCGGTGATGTAACATGCATGTTTACCAGTGTAATGCCAGGCCTTGAAGAACTACGGCATCAAGGACAAAAGGATCAATCGAGTGGAAGAGAGGGCTCAAGAGGGCCATGAGAGATTAAGAGACGAGCTGGCGGACGCGAAATCACAAGCGAAAAGCGATCAGGCTCAATTGATTCAAAATAACGATTAGTGCCTTGCGGAGAGCTTGGCTCTGGCTGGCAAACAGTTTAAAGAGAAAGATAGCAGAATGACACGATAGAGCGAGCGACTGTTGAACGATCATGACACCACGAATCATCAAACAATGACAAACGGATGCTAATGCTGATCTTATGATGCGGAAGTTCGACGAACTCTTGAGCAGCAGCAACCAAAAAAATCATTCCGAACCAAGGTGAAACTCGCGTCAGCCAACTGACGGATTCAGAGTACCAAGACATGCAGAGGGTACCATGAGATCGAGATTAAGTTTTGAGCCTAATCATATGGCAGACGGATCCATCATATCAGGGGCTCGATTGCCCACGGTGCCGCAGGTCAGATCGGTTCCAGATTTGACCACCGTTTCGCATGATATTACGATGTACGCTTCAATGTTTAAACCATTGAACAGGTCTTTTGAGACGTTTATAACTAAACTCTCGAATCCTACTGAGAGAGGAGAAAGCTCGCAAAGGACTCTCAAGAAACCGAAGTCGTACAAAGATGGGTCAGATGGCTGCATCGATACCTGGATAGAAGTAATAAGGTTACACTTTGAAGAAGAAAAGCTCTCGAAGAAACAGGAATGTAGCCCACTGACCAGCAACTTAGGACCTAAGCTGTGTCAGAGCAAAAACGACAAATAAACGTGGCAGTGCTCGCAAACTCCTTGACATCCTACTGAACGTTTTGGCTCGGGTGTGCAGGAGCATCAAGCGATGGTGAAACTTAAGAAGAGGCGCCAAAGAGAAGATGAGTCCATTGATAAGTTTTTGGATGACCTCGAAATGCTCAGAGAGAGAAGTAATCCTGGTGAGAGAATCTCAGAAATGAACGTATGGAGTAATAAAAGAAGAAATGAAGACCATGATGGTCACCCACTTTACCTTGTCAGCGGACTCCGTGCCCACGGTCGATGATTTGTGCATGAAGTCGCGTAAAAATCTGCTCATAAAACTGAAGGTTCAGAATCGCTATTACAACTACGGCAACTACAGCAGAATGAACACCGACAGAAGTTCTGGTTGGTATAACTCTCGTGATGACATGGACAAAAGGATGTCATGCGCTATTTGTGGTTCGCTGGACTATCACGTCTCAGACTGTTCCACTTATAAACAAACATGAAAGCGATTGGTTACTATATTGACGACGTTGACGCAACAGATGAGGACCACGAAGAATACGTGAGAGGGCTCTTAATGAAAAAAAGAGACTGGAAGGATATTTAAAATTGGTTTGCACTCAGTTTTGGATGTAGTAGAAGACGCGAAGCATCCACACCACAAGGAGGCACTTTCACGAGTAAAAGCTAGTCGAACACGCCTGATCAACGAAGGTGAGTCGTCGAAGGAAGGAGTGACGCAGGGCACATTCACAACTAAGAAGGTGAAGACCTTGCCGGATGACGCGATTGCCTCAACACTTGATACTTTACTCACTAGTGCGCTCAAGGAAGATTATGGTCTGGCGGCTCGGACCGCATTGCAGAAGGTTCAACAAGAGTTAGCTACGAAAGAAGTTGAACAATGAGTGAGGTCTGAACTGGAAAATACAGAGATGCGCGAGAAACTTGACACGCTAGAGAAGACAGTGAAAGAAGAAGACAACCAGGAACCCAAGAAACGGGGTTTGAAATTGAATGTAACCTCAGGGAAGACCTTCGGTTTGACAAGAGATGGAAATAAGATAATGTCGATCATATCTGTTGCGGGTCACCATGTGGTGAAGAACTTGAGTGAGCCGTCGGAAATCACCCTGGTACACTTGGATATCTATGCAGATAACCTGAAGGAAAAAGATCACAAGTTGGATTCTAGGGCAGTGAGAGCGTTACTCACAACAGGATGGCCGAGACTGATGAGAGTAGATGGAAATTATATAGAGGTGTATGGCCCATACCCAATTCTGATGAATGTGGATGGCATAAAACTTTACACAAAAGCTCACGTGACCAATGCAATTGACCAAGTAGGCCGGATCTACATCGGTCAGGAGGAGCTTATGGTACGACAAATTGGACACAATACCTTGCTTGAACAGGATGAGGTCCACATAGGCTGTGAAGCCGATCTGGCAGCACACGTACTGGACGTACAGAGCAGACAATTTTCCGTGAAAGCACTGCTTGACGCTGGAGCTGGTTCAGTGTCATGCCCATAAGCACCTGGTCCGACATGGGCTTCAAAAGGTCGGATTTAGTATCGAATAATATCAGACTAGCTGCGTCCAATCAGGGCGCAATCTATGAGGCCAGAAGAAGTCCTATCATATCGCTGCAATTGGGAGGAAGGCATCTCTCGATGAGCTTTCTGGATGTCGAAAACTTGGACGAAGCCATTCATTCATCCTAGAACGCGAGTTTGTGCGCAACTTTGACGTTACGATCGACCTCAACGACGGGATGATGCCAATCAAGGACCCAGAGAGGAAGTATGAAAAGAAACCTGTAATTTGATCTTGATTAATCCAGCGAAGGTGCTAATTTTCTCAGATCGGAAAGTTAGATTAAAAGCAAATCAAGCTGTAGTGGTGACGTTTAGGATGAGGAGTTCAAATGAATTAGTAACAACAGAAAAGTGAGTGTATTCCCCGACCCAAACAGTAAGAGCTCAGCTATTTTAGGAAGAAGCTTCTCACTCACTCAGAGCGGACTGTGTATGAGTGTTATGTTGAACACAGAGGCAACATCGGTGACGATACAACGTGAAAAGAAGCTTGGCTATGCGTTGCCTCTAAACACAGAGTAGCAGAGTTTGGAGAACTTGAAGAAGTTTAAAGAAACTGAGTGTCCATTACATGTCAACCAAGACTGTATACTGAAAAGAATAAATGAAATGACGATTTTTAAAAAAGTGTTTCCATGAAATCAGAGACAGACGATGGGCTGTCTAGCTGCTCGAATTTCCCTGAGAGATCAACAGACACCGAATTAGCAAACAAACCAGTACTACCTGAGACAGAACTTTTGAGAGACAAGATATCGGATAGGGAGCTGGACTCTCTTAGAGCAGTGTTGAATCGGAACGCAGAGGTTTTTTTGAAGCATAAAGCCAACATAGCTCGTTGCAATTTTCTAGAACATGAGATAGAGATAGAAGAGGGTTTGGTACCTCACAGGGAAAGGGGCTAGGAGAATGACCCCGCAAAGTAATTGAGATGTTAATGGAATATTACATGATTGAGCCATCGAAGTCCCCGTGGGCCTGTGACGTGGTCACGGCTAAGAAGAAAGGAAAGGGGGGCAACTTAGGTTTTGTTGTGATTTTCGCTACTTGAACGCAGTAACGATAAAAGATGCATACCCGATTCCCCGCATCAATGAAAGTCTCTCGAAGTTGGGACACGCCAATTTCTTAACGACGTTGGGTTTGGGATGTGAGTTCTGGCAAAAGCCCCTCAGAAAACAGGAGCGAGAGAAAACGGGCTTTGTGTGTGAACTGGGACTGTTCCAGTAGAAAAGAATAGCTTTTGGACTATGCAACGCGACGGCTATATTTCAGCGATTGATGACCCAGGCACTCACAAATGTAACCAAGAAGTAAGGGAAGCTCATAATGTGTTGCAATGATGACGTTGTGATTGCGACACCAACCCTTTAAGGACCACATAGAGAGACTGGGCGAAGTCGTTACTTGCATGAAACAGGCCGGCCTGAAATGTAAGACCCACCAAGTGTGAGATCCTGAGGGACTCAACAAAGTACCTGGGTCGCCTTGTAGACAAGCAGGCAGTCAAACCACAACCTGAAGCGGTTGAACAGTGCTGACATGAACGGCACTAAAAACCCTCGCACAATTGATGAGTTTTCTCGGTTTAGCGAATTATTAAAGAGAATTTATCAAAGGGTATTCGACAAGATATACCCCATGCAGCAATTGATGCGAAGTGAGGGGAAGAAATTCAGCTGGACTGACGAGGCTCAAGTCTCTTTTGAGAACATCAAACGCGAACTTTGCGAGCCTCCGGTTCTCGGCATGCCGACCGAGAAAGGAATTTTTGTGCTAGACACAGACGCATCAGTAGTTGCTACCTCGGGCATACTCCATCAAGAACAAGAATGGTTTGGAAAGACTGTTCTCCAACACATAGCTTATGGGAGCAAAGCCTTAAGCGACACCGAAATGAAAAATGATGCACCGAAAGCGGAGCTGTTTGCAGTAATTACTTTTGTGAAAAAGTACAGGGCCTACTAATTTGCGCGTTGACAATAAAGCTGTCGCCTGGCTAAGGACTTAATCGATGGATCAGAGCTATATCGGTCTCTGGATTGTACGCCGAGATGGCTATCACATGATAATAGAGCACCAAACACGTGACAAAAACAAAAATGCCGACAGCCTCAGCAAGAATATGGGGTTTTATAAGCGACTGGAAGAGGAGCAAGCTAACCAGGGAAAAATAAAGGATGGGTTTTCCTTTCTGGACAAAGACACCTATGATAAGCTGCCATTCACCAGATGGCTTGACAAGTTAGGGCATCCCATACCAGGACAACCCGAACTTCCTGCGGAAAGAGCTGCCGAGATGAAAGTGTTGGCGAAGAGTGATCCGGTAACCTCAGACTTGCTGGTCTGCTCCAACCTGGTAGAGCAAGAACTTACCAGTCGTGGTATGAATAGTATAGCGCTACTGAACAAAACGGTGAGCTTAGCACCGGATGTCATGCGAAAGCTCCGCGATCTGTTGAATAGAGAAGTTGAAACGCAGGATCATGAATAAATGGAAGCCATGCAGAGGCTAATCATCACCGAATGAACGGAGAAGAGACCGGTAGCGACCCGGAGTCGGGACGTTGAACGGGATTGCCGATCAATAGTGAACCAGATAGTGAACTCGATACCAAAACATGTCGTTTTGAGAACATCGTATGTGGTACGACAACAACTGACCAGCACTCAGTCCGCTCAAGGGGTCAGTGTTGAACTAAAATCCAGAATGGCAAGGAGGGTTCAGTTCACTGATGCGAAGAAGGAGTATGAGCCGTGCTCGGACTGTTCAAATGGAGATGAGACATCGTCCGGGGAGTCGTGTTCCATCGGGCCCGGCCAGGATGATTTGTCCGGGGAGTCCATGTAAGGACAACCGAGGGACATTATTTTGTCCCGGGAGTAGAGAAAAATGAAGCGCAAGTTAGAAGGCGACTGGATAGACTCAACCATCTCGAGTGACGACTCGAAGTCTCAGTCCTGGGAGAACGTGTCTGAGACCAGTTGCAATTCCGACGTGTCGGAATGTGCGATTCATTCCTGGCTAGTAGATTGGGAGGGGGCCGGGTTGGATAGAGAGATGCATCAAGATCCAGACAGGGACACATATACTTCCGATGAGAAAGGCACGGTAGTCGACAATGCCGCAGACGAACTTGAGCTGTTAGCAGTGTTGAAGCGTCCAACTAAAATGATACTTCATGCTACGGTCGTCCGTACTAATCTGGAGCCTTTGGAACAAGAGGCGACAACCTTAAAAAAATGGTGTGTTAAAATGATGGACGATGCCCATTCCCTGGAAATATATAGCGGATAGCTAAACTGTGATGAAGACATTTTTGAAAACTAGGTACCGACCGTCGGATCTTTTGAGGGCTCAGCGAAATGATACAATGACGAGCCACTTAAAGATATGGATAGAAAACGGAGCAACCGACAAAGGTGATTGGAAAAAGGCAGCTATAAATTTTTGAAGCAATTTTACATGAAGAGAAAGGATTTGCTAGACTTAAACAAAGACGGGATTGTGGCCGGCAAGCGCTAAGAGGAAAACAAATTCCTTTAAAAATACAATTCGATAGTACTACCACAGCTGTATCAAACTGAGTTTTTGTTTTGCTCACACGACCAGATGGGTCATCAGGGCGTGGACAAATTGTATAACCGGATACAGAAGAATCGTCAGGAATCAAAGAGGAGGTACAATTCGAACATCCAAAAATCTGCATGACGGCCACAGGCAAAAACCAATTGCTGGTGATGCTTGATCCTTTCACCAAATACGCAGAGGCAGCTCTCTGCATGGCAGCATCATTGCAGGAAACATACGACCATTTAAAAAATGTCTGGATTGCTAGAGACGGCTGCCCGATCACATTCCAGTCAGACAATGGTGAAGCATTCGTGGGTGATCTCACAAAGCAAGAGGTCGCAAATGGCGCAAGCCCAATCGACCACTTATCACCCGCAGACCATTGGCCGGGTCCAAAGGCAAAATCGCACAATAGTAACCATGCTAGGTGTGTTTTGCTCATGATACATAGACGTCTGGGATAACGACTTGCTGCAGGTAATTGGCGCGTATAATAGTACCGAACATTCCACGGGAAAAAGCCCACACATGATGTTAACGGGCCAAGAGAAACCCCTCCCCTTAACGTTCTCAATCCGGACTACGAGGTAAGGAAAACAGCACCGCAAACATACGTGCGTGATGTGATCATTAGGGAGCAAGAACTGAAAGATCTGTGCAGATGGAACACGCAACAGGCTCAAATCAGGCAGAAGAGGAGGTTTGATAAGAGGACCGCTGACGCCAAGGCATACTCAGTAGGGGACTATGTTTGGTTGTTCCAGGAGAACCAAAGAGAACCAAAAAGTTGCTTAAAAAAATGGCATGATCCATTTCAAATAACTGAGGTGCACCAGGGTGGTCGTTTTTATCTGATGAGCACCGGTCGCGCAGCTCATCACGAGAATATCAAACCACACAATGCCTCATCGGAAGACTGGTGCATCCCAGCTGCCATACATGATGATAACTACTTGATAGTGGATCCCGCCTGTGAAATGAATGAGAGAGGCACACTTGACAAGAACGACGGAAATGAGGTGATGGATGACTGTGATCTGCCACTGGACCTGGAACTAACTGAGCGAATAGAGGTCGATGATGAAACCCTACCATACGTTGAGGAGGACTGCGACTACCCAGAGCAGACCGAAATTGACAAAGGAGTAAAACTCGACTTTCCATTACCCATGGAGATGCGACAGAGCAAGAGGGGAAGGGACAAGACGAAATACAAACCATATGGTGAAGACTTTGCCGTAGACAGAATTGTAATGGACGACGTAATGGACGACGTAATGGACGACGTAATGAACGACGTAATGGACACAATAGTGGGTTTGGATGAAAAAATGGTATCACAGGACATCGACCTGATAAATGATACAGAAACAGACTTGCCGACGATAGATCGGAACCAAAACGGAGTTCGAACATGAGGCGGAACAAAAGCATGAGCATGAGTTGACAAACTTACGGGTGCGCGGATGGCTCCATGATCTATTTGCAGACCCCATAGAGACAATCCTGACGAATCAGGATGTCGTTCAGACTAGCATCAAATACATCAATCATGACAACACCGATTTCAACTGGATCGCTTCAGATGGCCCTTGATGTGTTCCCGAATCCTTTTAATCCTTAGGATTCAGGTTTTAGTATAAACGTTAAGTACTAGGTTTTAGTTCAGCAGTGCTGATGTGTGAGATTGATACTTTGTGTTATTGCGTGGTTGTGATTATGTCATGATTATTTTATTGTGACATGGACTACTTCAAGTGCGAAAGGTGACAGCGTCTGATCATTTTTTACTGACAAGGTTGGAGGTGGACAATCAATCCATCTTGGTGCTATCTTTCAAATTACAAACAAAAAAAGATTTTCAATTGACTGCTTTTAAAAGATGGGAATGTTGTTTTCTCTTAGAGATACAAAAGTTCAAAAAAAGCTTCTAAGTTGTGACGTGGTTTTAGATCGTGATTGATCAGACATTTGCTTATTGAAATTCAAAAAGAAAATGAAGATACAATATCCAAACGAAATAAAATGAGCGATACATATGACCTTACGGATTTCATCTCAGCGAGCCTAGGAACTACTCTAGACGAGATATATCAGCGGTTGATAGATTGCAATTTTGGAAAGGAAGAGTCGGAGCTGGTGATGTTCACCGTCGTACTTCTTAATGCGATGGGACGAGAAGACCGTGGGGACCGACCCAAAGAAGTGGCGTTGAAGCTAGATTTCGGCAAATCCGGTACCGCTGAGATGAGCAGAATTAGACTCATGCGATGGCGACGCTGAGAGATGTCTTGGCAAGACTTGGCGCGTGAGCCAGGATTGGACGATCAAAGGGGTTAAAGGCTAGAAGAGATGCCTATGCCAGTGCGCCCTTACTCCTCCGCACAGCCTCTCTTCGGATCGAGAAGATCACGCAATGGGCCGGCCCCGTCGTACTCTGTAGATTCACCAAGTGCAGTTCCACCCTCAAAGAAGGTGAAAATGAGAGAAATTGAGATACAGACGGCAGAAACCAGCAAAACTCTTGAGAAGAGAGACAAGGACTGTCAGGAGTTGTGCTCAAAGCTCGACGAATACAAGAAGACGGTAAAAGAACGTGATGAGTGAAAGAGGAGGTATGTCGAGCTACTGATCACTCTCAAGGAAGAGGAGGTAAGGCACCTGAAGGAGGTCTTTAATGCGAGTGTAAGCAAGGTGTCGCCAGATGTCCTAGCCATGTTAAACCCTGACACGTCTGCTAAGGAACTTTACAAACCAACTGAAATGGTAGTTCCAAAGCGATTGAGCTCGCCTGCCAGTGCGAGGAACACGATACCTGACCCCTCGGATACTTACCTGGCGCCTCAGTTCCGGGAGACTTTCGAGCAGGTGGCTTTGAGGATAATAGATCCCACAGAACCGGTCAGTCCGGTACCGAGCAAAACTAAGGTGAGATCGAGAGTGGTTGACATCCGAAAGGATCTCAGCACCCGGAGGACCTTCTTTCAGGTTGCTGCAGAACATCCAAGGGCCTGTTTGAATGGCATGAGCTGGAATCCGGCAACGATCCACCAACCGGTACCGACGGTTAGCCCACATTTGATTATCGCAAACAGTCTAGTGAGGGATTTGACAGAGATCCTCGTAGTGGCCAAACCACAGCAATCTCCTTTGGCAGAGCCTCGGTGGCTCAAGTGATCAAGAAGGAGCTACAGAACGATGATTGGGTCGTTACACTAATCCTGATAATAAGACGAAATGACGAGTCCAGAAAGCCAGTCACCCCCACTGCTGGTTTGTCTCCTCAATAAATTGAAGGAGAAGTATAGACCAAGGCACGTGGCCTTTTGCTCTAAGCCCGGACGCCGGCTCACCGATAGCCGACTTCATGAACGGGAACCTGACCCGATGGAACGCGATGGTCAGGAGTTTTGTTCCCGAAAATTCCAACGAGCTCAGGCTGATGGACACCGAGAATGCACCGCGAATGGCGGACCATAGACGCAAAATAGCCAAACTCACCCTGTTAGATAACCCCACTTTCTCCCCCCCCCTAAAAACTAAACAAGCCATAGCGACAGCAAACCCTCGCGAGCACTTGGTCCGGATGACCTTTGCAACTTTCACTTAAAACACCTGGGACCCCTAGCTCTTGAATATTTAACCCTTCTTTTTAATATGTCGCTGTCTGAAAATTTTATCCCTCAAATGTGGAAAAATTCTAAGATAATCCCCCTACCCAAACCCGAAAAGGACCATAAACTATCCACTTCTTATAGGCCTATCTCTTTACTCTGCCCCGCTGTTAAAATTTTAGAAAGGCTTATTCATCATTTCTTAACAAGGTATCTCCCTACCGCCACACATCAACATGGTTTTCGTCCTTTCCACTCTACCACTACTGCGCTTTCCACATTAGAATTTTTTGTCATAGACGGTTTTAATCAAAATCGCCCCCCTCCCGCACCGTTCTCGCAACGCTTGACCTTTCGAAGGCTTCTGACATGGTGTGTCATCGTACTCTCGTGGAACTAATTCATGACTCACCGTTCCCGAGAGGTATTCTTCGTTGGCTGAGTGACTACTTGAACGGCCGACAAACCACCACACTTTTTAACAACCAAGAATCCCCTCACAAAATAGTTCACTGTGGAGTCCCCCAGGGCTCTATTTTTCGGCCACTCTTTTTAAGTCTTACGTCCATGACGCTCCCACACGCCACAATAATGTTCATCTCACATCTTACGCTGACGATTTCCATCCCTTTTCCCAAAGTTCTGATGTAGAGGCAGCATCTCGATCGTTGAACGATTAACTTCATCATCTTTTAAATTTTTCACTTCCAGGAAATTATTTTTCGCGTCCTCTAAAGGATCAGTTATCCTTTTTTCTTCATACAATAAAGATTTTAACAAAACACCAAGTGTACTTTTAAACAACGAGCCACTCCCTCTTAACAAAAACCCAAAAATTTAAGGGTTATTTTTGACCCAACCTTATGCTTTGCTGCACAATGTAAAAGATCCGACGACAAGGGCCGCCGCAGGATAGGTGTCCTGAAAGCGTTGGCAGGATCCTCTTGGGGACAGACAAAAGAAACCCTCCTCTTAACTATCAAAGCCTTAACATGCCGCATTTTAGAATATGCCACCCCTGCCTGGTCACATGCCGCCAGCAAAACGTCCATTAACCACCTGCAGGCTACCCAAAATTAAGCCCTCAGAATTATTACTCGCTCAAAGCTCATGAGGTCCACTGCCCACATGCACAATGAGGTCGAGATCCTCAATATTGCAAATCATCACACTCTTTTAACCTTTCAATTTTTCATCTCGTCATACCGCTCCCATCACCCAAATATTTTCTACCACTCACACCCCACACCTCCAAGTCGATCTCGACAATCAATTTTAAACGGTTATAAAGAAGATATTGACTCCGTTTTAACCAATCTTAACCCTTCACTCATTCTTAAGAACCCAGAAGAAGTTTCCACTTCGTTTTTAACCACCACAAGTCCATTTTAAAACACAACCACAAAAATCTAGAAACCAAATTCCTCGCAGAAATCCCTCCCTCTAAATTTATTTGTATACCGCCCCCTAAGGTCGGCCCCACAGAAAAATCTCTACCCAGAACTACCCGCTGCAAACTCTCCCAACTCCGGTCTGGTTACAGCCGGCTCTTAAACACATACCTCTCCCGACTAGACAACAAAATTTCCCCACTATGCCCGGGCTGTCACCTAGCACATCACACTAGTTGAATTGAAAGAACACATTTGACACTAGTCTAAGAAAGAACCACAGTGCCTTAACGAGGGATGGGGCACATTTCAAAACCCAGCAGGGCACACAATGGATCCATGACGACTTCCAGACGAAGATAGAGGAGTTGGAGGCGGAATTGCAGACAATGGTTAGCCCTATTGCACGAGGCAGCCCTGCTGGCAGGGTGAGGTCTCGTGTGCCTCAACCACAAGCGAGTCGGCTGTGACCTCTGGCGACGGAAGCAAATGTTACGCAATCCGCTCCAAGCTCGTGAGAGAAAGCAGACGTGGGAGAAAGGTTGAGAACCGTCCCCGCTCACAGAAGCCAATCTTATGAGAAGTGGTGCGCAGCAGGTAGCTCCCCAAGCAACCATAAGCGCCACAAGTCAGCCTGAAAAAATACCAGTGGCTTAAGGGGACTCGCAAGCAGACCTGCAGTGATCATTCATACCGACAAAGTCAGTGAGTTATTGTGGGATGCGAGTGATATGATGCAAATCGGACATGGCAAAAAAAATGAACATGAATACGCTGGCATGTCGTGCAGACGCAAAGAAAAAGCTCAAGATGCAGAACCTACAGTATCTGGATTATAACGAATATCGGGCGTGGACTAGCTCTTGATAGATGAGTAGCAATTTAATTCTGCTACCACCTTCAGATTGGTGATCCTAGAGGGTTTGACTAGGGAAAGCACAATAGGACCCTTGAACATGAGGTCGTTGACGGACATCCGTCATCAGGCGAGGGAAAAACCCCACCGTGCCGGAAAGGGAAGTTTTTAGTGGAGAACAAACCCAATAACAAACATCACAAGATGTACAGGCAATTTGTAAAGCTCCTGGGAGCAATCGAAGTCCCCGTGGGCCTGTAACGTGGTCACAGCTAAAAAGAAAGGGAGGCAATATAGGTTTTGTTGTAATTTCCGCTACTTGAACGCAGTAACGATAAAAGATGCATACCCGATTCCCCGCATCAATGAAAGTCTCTCGAAGTTGGGAGACGCCAAATTCTTCACGACGTTAGATTTGGGCTCTGAGTTCTGGCAAAAGCCCTCAGAAAACAGGAGCGAGAGAAAACGGGCTTTGTGTGTGAACTGGGGTTGTTCCAGTAGAAAAGAAAACCGTTTGGACTATCCAACGCGACGGCTACATTTCAGCGATTTATGGCCCAGGTACTCACAAATGTAACCAAGAAATTAGGGAAGCTCATAATGTGTTGCAATGATGACGTTGTGATCGCGACACCAACCCTGAAGGACCACATAGAGAGATTGGGCGAAGTCGTTACTTGCATGAAACAGGCCGGCTTGAATTGTAAGACCTACCAACTGTGACATCCTGATTATCCCCGATTGAGCTCAGTGGAAGGCGATGAGAAGAGATATGCAATATTGGAGTCACCTGTTAGCGCTGGAATGAAGTTGGTGGAAAATCTTGATAGTGGCTAGCTCCGACTACCTGTATACGCCCCGCTCTTTCTTTTGGCCTTACTTAATCTTAATCACAGCCGGCAATTTGGACTAGGGACAGGCGTTGGGAATGGCAATAAGTGCACAAAGAGTGGAGAACATGGACCCACATGTTGTCATAAAAGCAAGATCGAATGATCACTTGCAAAGTGGAGGTTTGTTTTCATACTGTGCCCTGGCTACGCCTTACTACCCGAGCATCTGCAATTTGTATATGCGATGGTCACCTTATATGGTCACCTAGCGGAAGGCGATTTGACGTAGTGATATCGGCACCGAACCGACAAGTTGATCCCAACCCTCACTTCCCCTTGATGCAGGAGGGATGTGCTGGCAACAAGAGCCAAATGCATGAAACAGGCCGGCTTCAATTGTAAGACCCACCAACTGTGACATCCTGATTATCCCCGAGTGAGCTCAGTGGAAAGTGATGAGAAGATATATGCGCTATTGGAGTCACCTGTTAGCGCTGGAATGAAGTTGGTAGAAAATCTTGATAGTGGCTAGCTCCGACTACCTGTATACGCCCCGCTCACTCTTTTGGCCTTACTTAATCTTAATCACAGCCGCCAATTTGGACTAGGGATAGGCGGTGGGAATGGCAATAAGTGCACAGAGAGTGGAGAACATGGACTCACATGTTGTCATAAAAGCAAGATCGAATGATCACTTGCAAAGTAGAGGTTTGTTTTCATACTGTGCCCTGGCTACGCCTTACTACCCGAGCCTCTGCAATATGTGTATGCGATGGTCAACTTACTAGCGGAAGGACGATTTGACGTAGTGATATCGGCACCGAACCAACAAGTTGATCCCAACCCTTACTTCCACTTGATGCAGGAGGTAAGCACGATGCCCTTGGACCGGTTCCAGGGGGATGTGCTGGCAACAAGAGCCAAATACTAGATGTTTGATGCGATCCTCGCGGGAATGGGCGTGTGGTCATCACCCGCGTTCCTCAGCAGTTGTTATCCCAGAGCTTCGAGACACCTAATAGTCAATTTCGTGAAAGATTGGCCTTGTGCCGGCACTATACGTAGCATTCGGACCTGAAAGCTTTGTGAAGGGACCCGTGTTGCTCTTCACTCAGGAACTACCTGAACTCCGGTTGGATGGCCTTCACACGTTGATAGTTCTGACTTATGGTCGTTTGGGTGAACTGTTCGTGTTGCTGAGATATCCGGAACAGTTGCAAGGATCGAGCAGAGAATTTGACGCGCAGATGGAAACGGCCTCCTACAGAAAGCTGAAGGATTGGAGGACTCTGCTCCTTCAATTTTTACTGCAACAAGTTAGGAGCCTAACTGGAGAGGATAAACTTGACGCACGTGTTTCCAGACCTGCAGGTGAAGGCGTACAGACACTCGGTCCTGTACGTGAACCTTGTATCAGTAGTGGGTTGTTCCGTGCTGAATTGGGTAGAACAACGGGAACTGCGAAGACTGCTGAGCGAGGATAGGCTGTTCGGAAGGATAGCGGAGCCTGCCTGGACCATGATGGGTTTCAACATCAGCTTTAAACGTCAAATAGGCGGCAAAGATCTTTCGAACGTCCAGTTCAATCCTAAGCTCTGGAACTTACGACTGGTCGTCAAGGCACAAAGAACGCGGTGAAAATCCCGGCATGGCCGAAGGCATATGCTCAAGTAAAGGAACATCAGGAGACTTGGTTGGCGGATTCAAGTCCGCTGCCAGACAAGTGCCCTCTATATCCGCAGAGATGCTGGGGGCGATCACTCCTGCTTTTGCAGCAACGAGGATTGGAGCCGCGCATGACGTGGAGGAGAGAATGATGAAGTGGGGTGAGAGAATGGAGCCGCGCTTCATCAGTTGGAACGCTGCAGCCCTGCACACTTTCGACATCACTTTCCCTGATATATGGAGTTGGAAAAAGATTAATGCAATACCGTCAAGGAAGCCCGAGCTGTCTGCAGGTAATTGTAACGATGTGTTTTCACCAGCTGACGATAAGTCCAGATCGAGAGACGTTGGTGATGCTGGAAATGGCAAGGGAGTCAAGGGGAGCATTCTATCTGACAATACAGGAAGTGGCGTCTCATGGTGAGCAACCTGTGGAAATTGTCATAAATGATGAGATGTTCAAGCAGGCGGGTGACCGGCTCGGTCGAATTCCGGAGTTGACAAGCGCCAAGGCCCCTCTGGACTGGGACCTCAGCCAGATGTTGAGAGAAAAGATAAAGACGCGAATGAAGATAACCAACAGCAGGATGATCCCATGGAGGGTAAAGGGGACAAAAAGAGCAAAATTGACCCGGAAGCCCTCGAAAGAGACCTCTTGGAGTATGTTTTTAACGAAGCGGAAGATGGTTCGGCGGATGAAGCACTGATTCTGATGACGCCATCGTCATTTATGTCGCCCATCAGAGAACCTCCAGCTAGCTTGACTCCCGTGTAGTAGTACGTCAGAGAAGAGACGCGTACAAGCTGCTCTGCGAATCTCCTGGGAGGCGGAGGATTGATGAATCAATGTGAGTGGAATTCCTGAGCACGTTGCCAGAAGAAGAATGGGAACGGTATCAGAGTCCGGTGAATTGAGTCCGGTTGTGCGGGATCAGTCTGTCAAAAGAACCAAAATAGGGCTTAAGAAGTACAAGTACATGGTGAGAAAACTCAAGAGGAGAGTAAATAATGAAACGATCAACCCGAAGGTTGTAAAATTGAAAGCCGCCGCGGTAGTGATGTTGTTAGCGAAGGTATCCGTCAGAAAGAAGACGGACAAGGGGATGGTGCCACGCACGGCGGCAGGAAAAATGAGAATCAGGTGCCGCCGATGTTGTTGGCTTACTAATATCCACAGCCTCTAAGGCGAGGAGGAACGAGAGAACCCTGGCTGACACCAGACTGGAAATGGAGGTCATCAGCCAGTGTGGATCCGGAGCCATCTCGGACTAACATAGCAAAGATGAAACTGGAGGGACAGCTCGACGTGCTCGAGTACAGCCACATTAAGGTGCCCGAATCAGTCCACATCCTGCTGGTGGCTATGTGGAAATGTTGAAGGCGAGAAATTCCGAGAGATCATTTGATGGCATGGCATAATAAGCAAGCCATGCAGGAAAACCTAAGGTAGCTAATGATGGAATCAAACCAGAAGAGGAAAGAATACGGTACTGTGATGTCGTCAGCGAATGAAGACGGCCGGGAGCTGCTTGTGAAAATTTCCTAGAGGCCAGCAATCTGGAAGTATTTCTACGAGACGATTCGCACAACTTCGTCATTAACGGCGCTTTTAGCTGACCCATGTATCAGGACGGATTTACAAGTGAGGCTGGTGTGGTGTCTTGTCGGGATAAAGAGGCAGGAATATGAAGCCACCATCGAAACCAAGGCGAGGGAGCAACAGTTGTAACCGGAGTCTCTGAAAGTGATGATTTCCAGGGACGACTCCGCGATAGCATGGGCGAAACGGAAAGATGCGCTTTGCTTTGTGAAGTTCAAGGTGGATTGTATCCCCACTCCGGTATTAGAGGAGTGCGTGAAAGCTATCAGACAAAGAGGGGCGAAGCGTGAAGAGATCTTGTTGAGGGCTTTGTTGGAACTCTATCAATATATGCCACTACGGATCCCGGCGAAGGAGCTGAACGACCTTGATAGCTACCGGAGTTTCGAGGAAATCAGGAGGCGCTCCGACAAAGAATTAACAGTCACTAGAGAATTGCTGGAAAGGGCCAGGAGCCTGAAAGAATATGCGACGTTAGGGAAGCAGAGATCCTTCCAGTATGTGCCAGGTGTACCTGGAATGGCCTACAATCTATTCGTCAACGAGGAAGCCAAGGACTCATACTTTGACTTTGACCAAACAAAAATCCTTGATTTCTGGGTGGAGAGAGTGCGAGAAATGGGGATGATAACGTCGAAACAGCTGCATTTGTGAATAGTTCTGGAGTAACGAGTGGTCGAACCCTCGGTTCCCGAATTGTAAGGGCAAGTAAGATTTCAGTGTATTTTGTGGGACTGTTCCATGAATACCAGTCTATTGACGATGTGGGAACTCATGAAATATTCATGGTCCCAAAATCCGAACCCAGACCTGATGTGGGACCTCACCGCTGATTCTGAGATCACGAGAGCGACGAAGAGAGTCTGCATGATTTAGCAATGAATCACCACTTGAAAGTTAAGTCTTGAAAGTGAAGAAGCAGAGCGAGAAGAAACCCACGGAACCATCGGAGGGAAACTTTCCGAGTAATTGGATGAAGACAGGTGAGTGTCTGGCCTCCAGTTGTGGACTGGAAGGGCACGTGTGAGGAACGAATCACTGCTTGAAAACCCTGGTCGAACAACATTGCCAGTTAGCGAGGCTCTTTGGGAGGCTGAGCATGTCGGGCAGGAGCGAGATGGAATTGGTTGCCGGCTGTCACGGCGTTACTGAGGTGAATTTGATAACTGCCTTGGGGTTCTTCACTATGAAAAGCTCCCTAGAATCACTGGAACGTCTCGAAAGGGCACATGAGTTACTGGCCGCCCTGAGCGTGGAGGTGTTTCCAGGGTCGTTGCAGACTGAGCAAAAAAATGTAAGCTGGCGAGAAAGTCTTGAGAATGAAAAGAACTTGAAGCACAGTGAGTGATATCACAAGACAGCTGGCTCGAAGTACCTGTTGGGATACATTTCGGCACCATACTGCAACAGCAAATATCCGACGCACCTGGTGATAGTGGTTGCCAGAACGCAGCATCGGTTGATTGATCAAGTCTTTTCGGTGCCCAAGTGCGTGCGATTGTCGAATATGTCTAACAAATCCCATTAACCAGTGACGAAGATTCTTCGGGCAGTCCCTGAGAGGTCTAGAGACGAATTAGAAGAGCTAGTAGTAGAGAACTTCATGAAAATCAGTGACTTTCAGACTAAGAAAGCGAGTGAATGATGGCAAACACTTTCCCTACAATTGACGAGAAGGATGAAACGCATCAGATGATGATGGAGATAGAACCACTGCTGATATCATCAGATGTCGAATCTGGAGAAGCATCCTGCTGACTCATGGGGATTGCCCGTGTCACTGGCTGGCGCAGACGTTTCGGTACCCAAAGAGAGCAAAATTAGTGTTATTATGGGATGCTGGAGAGGTAGGTTCCATGGGACTGCCTGATCAAGTCCAGAATGTGTCCATATTGGTGGTGAGTGCAGGAGATGGAAGTGAGAAACTGGATCTGCTTAAAACCACCTGCAAAGTTCTGAGGATACCCAAAGCCAGCGAAAGTATTTGCGCAAGACAGAATTTGATGGCTTGGTTCCGTTCAGTGATGACGGCATGGGTGTATATGTGTATGAACCTGCGAAGCGTCATATGTCCTGAAACACGGAGGGCTATCAGTCATTCCAGCTAATTAAAGGGACCGGGAGCCTATGAAAGAGCATTCCTGACGCACAGGATTGCTCTAACCACAGCTGTGAAGCGGGTAACTGGCAAGCCTTGCACCACGGAAAACGAGAAGAAAGAGGTCTTACAAGCTGACCTGGAACGGAATGGGAGCCTGTGCTTGCACAAAAGCTTATGTGGGAATCGGGAGCAGAAGGTGAACGTTGATCTACTACCCTGTTGCAAGATAAGATTGCTGGAGGAAGAAAATTGTGGCATGGCCCGCAACTCTGTTGACATGCTACAGAAAGTGCTGGAGGACAGCGATTTGGGCGAGCAAGATCAAAAACAAGAACAAGAAGCAACGACGTGAGAATTGAAGGCAAGGCGCGAAGCAGAAGTGGAAAGAAGTGAAAAACACAATTGTTTTACGGCGTGAAAACATGAACAAATCAACAAAGATTGATTACTGAACTTTTAATTTTTTTTTGTTTTGTTAAAATCTGGTTAGACCAGATATTGAAATTGTTAGGAGTTGTTTCAATTATTGAATTGCAATGAAAAATTTCAGTTTGTTGTTATTTATTAAAGCAGAACTTAGGTGAGTAAATCAACCTGTTTAAACCTAACTGAAGTTTTTGACCTATGTAGGTCTTATTTTCATTTAGTGGCGAGCTGGTGGGGTTTGGGTACGCTCGCTTGATGAGGGTGGGTACTTCATTGCCTTTCCTTGGCACAGGGTTTCTTAGTTTTAATACTGAGGGCGACAGCATAAATGAACGATTATACTTTTTGAAAAACGCTGAATTAAGTTGAACGGTTGCCTGACCGCCGTGCCACGTCCCAAACCTTTTTTAACCAGCAAGAGCGAGAAGAAGTTTTATGATGGCAAGACGTAAGTAGTCAGAAAAGATATGTTGTTATTTTTGCATGTAAACGAAAGCTGATCAAAAGTCGTTTGACTGATGGCCTTTAAATGCTAGCTTATCACTTAGGTTAAATATAACAAGAAAACAACTGGCTAGGTCTAGACGGTTAAAAACGACTAAAATTAAGGTAACTGACGTCAGCCAGTCGTCAATAGGTACTTTTTCTACGCTCCTTCGCTATAATTTATGGGCGAATGTTACATTGTTTTTATTTGCTGAAGTGATTTTGGATTTCGAAATGGCGTTTTTTATGAAAAAAAACCCCTGATAGTTGAGCCCAGTGCATCTTTACGATTGCAATAAATATAATTGTTTTCGGAAGCTCTTTTTTTCAACGATCTGTTAAGCACCGTAGGTGTGAGTCGTGCTCTAGTCTTTGTACAATGGGACGAGTTTTTTCAATTCTAAACGAGCTTTTGAACGGTTTAGTTCCCGAATTAGAAGAGCTAGTAGTAGAGAACTTCATGAAATTCAGTGACTTTCAGAGTAAGAAAGCGAGTGGAATGATGGCGAACACGTTTCCTACAAATGACGAGAAGGGTGAAACGCATCAGATGATGATGGAGATAAAATCACTGCTGATAGCATCGGTTTGTCGAATCTGGAGGAGAGCATCCTGCTGACTCATGGGGATTACCCGTGTCACTGCCTGGCGCAGACGTTTTGATACCCAAAGAGAGCAAACTTACTGTTATAATGGGATGCTGGAGAGGTATGTTCCATGTGACTGCCTGATCAAGTCCAGAATGTGTCGATATTGGTGGTGAGTGCCATGTTAGCAATGAAATGGCTTGAGGCTAATGCCGGTACAAGCAAACAGGAGATGGCAGTGAGTGTTAGCAAGAAACTTGAACTGCTTGAAACCACCTGCAAAGTTCTGAGGATACCCAAAGCCATCGAAATTTTTGGGCAAGACAGAAGTTGATGACTTGGTTCCGTTCAGTGATGACGGCATGGTTGTATATGTGTATGAACCTGCGAAGCGTCATATGTTCTGAAACACGGAGGGCCATCAGTCAATCCAGCTATCCAGCTAAATATAGGAGCGGGAGCCTAAGAAAGAGAATTCCTGACGCACAGGATTGCTCTAACCACAGCTGTGAAGCGGGTAACTGGCAACGCTTGCACCACGGAAAACGAGAAGAAAGAGGTCTTACAAGCTGACCTGGAACAGAATGTGAGCCTGTGCTTGCACAATGGCTTAATCGGGAGCAGAAGGTGAACGTTGATCTACTACCCTGTTGCAAGAAGAGATTGCTGGAGCAAGAAAATTGTGGCATGGCCCGCAACTCTGTTGACATGCTACAGAAAGTGCTGGAGGACAGCGAAATGGGCGCGCAAGAACAAAAACAAGAACAAGAAGCAATGAAGTGAGAATTGAAGGCAAGACGCGAAGCAGAAGTGGAAAGAAATGAAAACCTCAATTGTTTTACGGCGTGAAAACATGAACAAATCAACAAAGATTGATTATTGGAACTTTTAAATTTTTTGTTTTGTTGAAATCTGGTCAGACCAGATATTGAAATTGTTAGGAGTTGTTTCAATTATTGAATAGCAATGGAAAATTTCAGTTTGTTGTTATTTATTTGAGCTGAACGTAGGTGAGTAAATCAACCTGTTTAAACCTAACTGAAGTTTTTGATCTATGTAGGTCTTATTTTCATTTAGTGGCAACCTGGTGGGGTTTGGGTACGCTCGCTTGATGAGGGTGGGTACTTCATTGCCTTTCCTTGGCACAGGGTTTCTTAGTTTTAATACTGAGGGCGACAGAATAAATGAACGATTATACTTTATGAGTAACGCTGAATTAACTTTAACGGTTGCGTGATCTGTACCAGTCGCCTACTTCAGTCACATATGAGACTTAAGAAAAATAGGCCCTATAACCATTGGCTCAAGAGTCAGGGACACTATCTCTTGTGTTTTTCTACCTCAAAAACGGTCGGAGCCAATTCGGTTCGCTTGCGACATGAGACTAGAACCCGTTACAGCTTAAAGGCTACTACCAAAATATCCCCCGCTCTAGAAAATAAGAACGTCCCCATACTTAGGTCTCGAGATACATACACGAACGCCGTTAAAAAAAGGGTCGGAACAATCCGTTAAGTTACTTTTTATTGGACAGTGGAACTTTGATCCATTTCAGATGGATCAACCTAAAACTCGACTTATCTCAACATCAAAATCATAAAACACACTCAAGAAAACTAAATTTAGAACTCACATGTCGACGCACTCGAGTATAAGGAGTAATTAAATTGATGAGCAACTCGAGAATTAAATAAGATAACTTGATAAGTTCAATACTAATCAGTTTTAATAAAGGAAATAAGTTTAGACTCTAGAATTGAAGTTTTCGTCTGAACCATTGGGACACTCCAGCTGTCCACCTTTCCGTTGAAGGTTCACTCTGGTTCAGTTTGAATAATTGCACTCTTCTCTCGTGATTATCTCGCCTCCTATTTCAGGATAAGACGGCTCTACTCGTGTCTTATTTTGAATCTGGAAATTGCGAATAGCAATTTCCTGCTGTTTTCTTACGTATTTTCCCGCAATTGTAAATTCGGTCGTTCTGATTTTTCACTTTGTGTTTTCAGTTGTTGCGAGAAAACTGAACATGACAGGCTCCATTCAAAATTTTAAAAAATAAAACTTCACTCCAAAATCACGTATTTTCGTGTCCCTCAAGGTCAAACTTTCAGATATGACCGACTGGCACATACTCCCCGGACTCAAGAACGATGTCGTCATCGCGTGCTGCCTCTGTGAGTGAATCCCCAGAAACCCGAGTGTCACTCAAGATACAGTGCCAGTGGTCATTTACAGAAGTTTGCAGCAGACTTAAATTTATCTACCTTCCAAAATTCACAACCATATACAATTTTCACACTATCGCTAAACAGCAATCAAAATCTGCACACACCTGCACCAATGAATTCTCGCTTTTTAAGCTGGTAATTTAAAATTTTATTTGTCCTATTCAATCAGGAAATTGTCATGCAGCATTTTGATTTATATAATAGATATAGCATATTAATAACAATATCTCATTTGTTAAAACTTCTTTTTGGTGAACCCAGATTTCATCCGAGTTCACCCTCGAGCCCCCTCCCTCTCAAGACTCAAGACTCTAGAATTTCCTTTTGAGCCACCGGCTCACCTCGTGTTCTTCGCCCTCGAGGTACCAGACCCAGATATATTTGACACTGTGATCTGTTTCAATAGTGCCTCTTCATCATCGGAGCTGATCACAATCTCCTCCCAAGCCTTCAGCTGTTCATAGGATCGCATCCACTCCCTTTGCTCCTGCAGTCTCTTCGCTTGATTCGGTAAGCTCTTCACCTTTGACTCCCGGTTCAAACAGAAGAAATTGTGAAGACTCAGGCTTACATTCTTCGCCAGGTCCTCCTCTAGTATCGACTCCTTCGCTCTTGTGTTGTTTCTGGATAATCTACCCACTCTTTTCCACCCCGTCGTGATCGCATTTCGATGGGTCAGCAGAAGTCTCTTGAAGGCATCTGGTCCTATCTCGGCCTGGAACTGTCGATATTCCTTTTGATGTTTCCTCATGTGATCCTTCGTCACCACGTATAACCAGGACGTTAACGTCGCGCGAAACCAAGGAAAGAACCTTAAGCGGCTCCACACGTGTCTGACCTCCATTGGTATGGCGAATACCTTGCATGCGGTCTCGAACAACTCAAGTCTCCTGCTGTAATCTATCGCGTGAATCGATTCTGCCGTTGGCGTCTTCGATTCCCGATACTTTGCTACATTTTCTTCAATCCATCGTAGAGCCAGCATCGTGCTCTCCACCAGGATGGTCACCTTTTGCTGATAGTCGGGCAGTCCCAACGACCTGATTTCCTCCACATCCCAGATCAGGCAGAGATTGGCGTGGTCTGGGTACCACACTGTTTGCGCCAAACAGTGGCATGGACAATCCCCATGTGTGAGGTCGATGCTCCTAAGATTGCGTTCTCCCGAGGCTTCTAGAAGAGGCTCAAGTTCCATCATTTTCTCGTGTATCACGTCGATCTCCTCGAGGTTTGGAGCACCAACCATGGGTTTCCCGATCACGTTTTGTCTCTCGTGGTCACTTGTGTTTTCACCCACCAAACCTAAAAGTTCTTCAACCCAGATTTCACTCAAGTCGTCCCTCTGTTCTTTCGGCACTGTTCCTCGGATCTTCCTGAACAGCTTGTGTGAATGATGCGACATCCGAGCCAGTCTTACGCATTTGGGCACTGAGAAGGCTTTGTCTATCAATACCCTTTGGCTGGATACTTCCACCATCGCCATGTGTAATGGGTAGTGGCTGCCACATAGGTTGGCCATCACTGACCCCACTAAGGACTTCGCATTTAGAGGCAGACCATAGGCTTCGCTCATGGGAAATCTCATCTCCGCTTCAAGTCCAACCTTCCAACTCTTGATGTGCTTCTGGGTCACTTGCAACACCCCGGGCCATGACCCCACGCTCAACGCGGTCACCAAGTGGTGTTCTGACTCTAGCCTCTCCAGTGACTGGAGACTGCACATTCTTGAGAAGAATCCCAGAGCTGTTGCTAGGTTCACCGTGGTATTCGCGTAACACTCAGCCACTATCTGTATCTCACTCTTCTCCCTTTCGGTTATGTCTTCAAACCAGGTGACTAGGTCTTCCTTCTGGAAAGACTGTATCCTGACGCATGATCGTCCATCGCAGGTGTGCTCGCAATTCCCACACGTCGAATCAAGACAACTGCCCGGCTCCATCTTCTTTATTGACCCTGTCCCACTCGTCACCTCACTCGACTCCTTCACCTGAGGCAGGATCAGTCTATGTACTATACTCAATGTCGCCAAATCTTCATCCTCTGTCGGCGCTAGTCGCACTCGCTCCGTGACTTCCTCGCTCAGGCTCGCATGGGTATGTGGACACCAGGAGGGCCTCAGCAATTTCCACACCACTCCCAGATTCGTGGTCAACATGCCGTTCATACCCATATTTAGTTCGACTCTCTTACTTGAGCGCGGCACACTTATTACTTCCGGTGTCTTCTCGAGAATGAAACCTAGGCTAGGTCTCTCTCTCTCCACAGTGTCTATCTCCACTATCTTCTCTGTCCTGAACTTCAGCAGCTCCGCCACCTCGTAGTTTCTGTGGGCACCTCCGGCTTCCAAGTCCAAGAAAGGGTTGTACGCCATCCCCATCACTCCAGACACATACTGGTACTCTCCCTTTTTGTTGGGTTTCAAGTACTCTCCTGACGAAGCCAAGTTACGGTGTACGTCGTGTTTCTCCTCGAACTTCTTGTTGTAGAATCTCCGTATCTCATCTAACTTCCTGTGGCTCTCTAGAGACTGCCTAGAACCATCCTCCTTTTCTATCCCAGTATTCTGGTACACGTTCAAGATGACTGCGGAGACTCTCCTTTCCAGCGTCTTGCTTCCAATTGCTCTCTGGTGACATGCTAGGATGGTACTATCAGTCATCATCGACATTATCCACCTCAAGAAACAGGTAGCATCTTTCCTCCTTGCCAGACTCAAGCCTGAGTTATCCCTAGCAACGTGTTGCATCAGTACTCGATACACCTCTAGATTCTTGCCTCCCAATTTCAACTTATCGTACGAAGTCAGTGTCTCTAACTCTATTCCCAACAGGCTCCACGCGAACATCAGTTGTCCTGCGGTTCTAATGAAGGGATTCGCCATCAACGGCGATGCCGATGAGGATGTTCTCATCGCTTCTTCAAAATGATTCCTCAACAAGTTCTGCCAAGTTCTCTTCAGTTGGCTCCCCAATTCCAATTTGTTGATGTCAGCCTTCTGCTGGGTAGCCCAGTTGCGTCGTTTGCCTGACGCTCCACTGTCGAGCTTCTTTAGGCAGTCTTCCAATTCCTGCAATGTTTCCAGGGCCACCCACCACGGTCGGGAGGTCTTCCTTGTTTTATTCTTCTCAAGAGCATCGCCTGGTGTTCATTTGAGACCCATTCTTTGCCGACGTCCACTTCCCAGGTCTTCCCGCTCGTCGAACCTCGCTTCAATTTTTTTCCTCTGAGGCTTGAAGTTTTCTTCCGTTATTGAGCTGGTGGGGATTTCCATCTCTCTTTCTACGTCGAGCAGTTTCCTTGGCTCGTAGCTACTCTTGTAGGCTGCTGTCTTCCATCGTGCCAGAACCATGGGGGCCGTCTCTCTCAAGTTTTTCTCCGAGACCGCATCCGCTGAAGGACTGCCCAATCCCTCCACGTCTCTCTTCCTCTTGCGAGACCTCACGTCTTCACTCGGGGGCGTTGTCGTTATCATCACTGACTCGACTTCTTTGTCTCCAACCAACCCTTCCAATTCTTGCCTCCCCCCTGCTCGAGCCTTAAGGATATTATTACTTTTAATTATATTACTAGTTCCGACCTTATCCCCCCTTACACTTTCAATTATTTTATTGTCAGTTTTTTGTTTCAGAGTAGAGCTGTCTTTACATTTGTCTTCTTTGGTCTTTCGTGATGCCTTCCTCAACTCGACCATCTTGCTCAGCAGTTCTCCTCTAGCTTTCTCCTCCAGACTTGTCCCCATCAGGACAGGCTCTCCGAATTTCACCACCGTGTCACACAGCTCCTCCTTGAAATCATCCAATGTGGTCTCATCGTCCACTTCTCGATTAAAATCGCTCAAGAATCCTCGCCAAGCGTCCTCATCCAGAGTGCCTAGGAAAGCATCCCTGTTTCCCTCGAAGGTGTTCTTCTCCCTTTTTTCTGCGCTCAGGAAAATCATCCCCATGTTAGGATTCTCGCTCGTCAGTGGTAACTTTAGATTCTTGCGGGGAGATGAGGTCAGAGGTGGCGTGGCAGTGTCTGCCCAATTTTCTCCACTCGGATCCTTCAACAGTTCTTGCGTTTTGAACTCCTCCTCTGATGGTTTTTGCTCCGGTGTGTTTCCCACTTCCATATCCTCTCCTGCCTTGCTGAGAGTCTCGTCCATGCTCTCCTCTCCCGATTCTGATTCTCTTCTCTCAAGAATCCTCCTGAATCGATCTTCTACAGGACCGCTCCTTTTATCCCCAGGGGTGCCCACCGATAGGGGTGATGGTGTCGCTGGACCCGTTTTCTTATACTCGGTCAGAGCCACATACAATAGGCCTGCAGCATCCAGCTCCTTCCCCTCCTGTCTCATCTCCACCTGCTCCAGTCCGTAAGGTGCCCGGTATCTTCTCGTGGCAAACACCATCTCATCTCCTTTTAGTGCGATGTGTCCTTCCTCCACGATCATCCTGCCATCGTCCCACACCGGCAAATTGTTCTCCAGACCTGCCCGCTCAAGTGTTCTCAAGGCTTCTCGCACCTCGAATTTCGGGGGCATCAAGCCTCTCATTTTCTTGGCTTGAGTTGTCCATGAATTTATTTTCGCATCGCTGGTATGAAAATAAATTGCTGCAGTGTAGACGATGAACAGGGGAGCCATCGATGAACTCCCTCTGTTGTTCTTCGGCTGCTGCTCTCGCGAACAGGGATGGGACCACCAGGGAGCTGTTCATCCCCAGGGTCATTCTCCTCACTGTTGGAAACTCTGGAATGCTTGCTGGTAGCACTTCCTTCTCCAATATCGCCTCTAGCTCCCTTTTCACCAACTCGAAGCTTTTCTTCCATGCGGGAATTCTCAAGATCTCTTGTCCACTCGCTGTCAGGGGATTTAGGTTCCAGAATTTGGGGTAGGTTTCGATGGGGCCTTCGCGCTTACCTCCCATCCTACACTGCAGTTGTCCTCGGAAACTGTATATCACCAACTCCGGATCCTTCACCTTTCCGAAGAGCACCGTGTTGCTCATTTGTGCCCTTAGCACCTCCTGCTGACACCAATTGAGTGTCGTCCCATCTAGTATGCTTATGAGGCTCAAGTGGGTCACTGAGTAGCGATAAGCTGTCACCAGAGGATCTGGAAACGCGTACGTCACGGCTGGTCCATAAATGCAGGTTACAACCTCCTCTAGCCCCCGGATCATCCCCATGGGGTCCGATCTTATGGCCAGGCACATGTCCGTCAACAGAGGCATGCCCCCATTCACTTTCCTCCATTCATCTTGCGTCTTCGGGCTCTTTTCTTCACCAGTCAGGTGCCGGTTTTGCATCAGGAGGTACTGCACTAGGAGCGTCTTTAGTCCGGCAGCACACTTATACGAATAGGTGTCAATACTCGAGTGTGTTTTTCCCATCGACAGGGGCTCTCCGTATTTCCTTAGCCGGTGAAATGACATCAGTTCCCCATGGGTTAGAAGTACCAATGCCAAGTACCCGTCAATCCGGAGTGTGTCCACGCCCCGACTGAACATGTACGCTGGGCCCATATTGAACAGGTACCTTGGGTAAACCAGGTACAGCGCCAACAACAGACTGATGGGCATGTTCAAGATTTCCTGTATAAAGGCTCCAAAGATAGTCTCTTTCGCGCTGTACACTCCAGCCATGAACTCCTTTCCCCAACAAGGACTCAAGAACTCAAGAATCTCGTGATCCCTCCTCGTCCTCAGCTCACCCCTTGCGTGCTCCCTCCAGAATACTCCAATCATGACCTCGTTGGCCGCTGTGACGAACCTGGCCACCGTCATTTCCCTCTTCTCGGCCACTTCCAGCTGCTCCTCAAGAAAATCCCAGATTTGCTTCACAAGAGGTGGGGCATCCTGTCTTGTCTTCTCCGTGGCGTTTTCCAATCTTGGTGTCAGGAAGGGCCATCTGCCTCTCTCTTGTGTCAGCCGATACACCATCGACTCCAGCTGCTTCTCCGCTGCGGCCACGTTCTTCCTTTCGTTGCTCGGCCCTCTAGACTTACTGGTGGAGCTTGTGATAGTCAACTCCATACTTTGAAACCACAGGATGGCCGTCAGGTGAGTCACTACTGGATGATCATCCCCTATAACCGGACTGAGCTTGAGTTGCCTGGCGATGTTTGATATCTCCAGCAAGAGGACCTCGTCTAATACAATGAGGATGTCTGCCAACTCGTAGAAGCCCCTCAACGCGTGGGACACATCCGCCCACGCCGCCGCCAGTTCTGACTTGCGAAGTCTCAAGTTCGTTGGTTCCAACTCCCGATTGGGAGCTGCCATCAGAATACGCCACCCATTCCCTTCCGCTATCAAGATCAAGATCGCATATACAAACTGCAGAGCGGGAGGCATGCTCGCGTACCCAGGGGACGTCGTGAACACTACTTTTGTCTTGGAGCCAAATCGTGAGGCAACGTTCTCTTGTACCTCGTTCATTGCTGCAAATAACGTCTGGATAGCTTCCCAGATCCTCTTCGGTGCTGGTTCACCACCCTTGAGCTGCTCAAGAAACCCTGTCGCATGCAAGTGATCATTCATTCCTGCAAACATTAGTAGCTCGTGTTCTCCGATTTTATTGCTGCCACCAAGGTTAACATGTGGTTTAGTCCTGCTCCCGGTAGTGAGTATATTAAAGTTTCCGGCCAAAATAACTTGAGAGACGTTCCCTCAAAATCCGATCTCGTTACGATGACCACCCTCGCAGCGACTGGGTCCGCTCTGTCATAAACTGCCAAGGTTTTGGCCAGCTGGGTGTTCCCGCAGGGTTTACCGTATCTGGGGTCGTCGGCTAATCTCGTACCCTCATACGCGGCGTCCGGTAGTTCCATCTCCCTCGGGTCCAACAGTTTGTCCACCACCCTCAACTGTGCTGGAGTTGCCAACCTAATCCTGGCAATGCTGGTTCGATGCTTGGGAGGCTCCACCACGAGTCCCGGACTCCCCAGCGACTTGAGAGGCCTATAGTTGATGGGTCCCATGACGGATTTCGTGGGAATCCCAGTCAGATCCGCTGTCTCCATTATTTTCGCTCTTGAGAAATGCGTCTCGTGAGCCTTCAGCCAGTCCACGCACTGGTGTCTACCCAAGTCTTCGTGTGACACCCGCTCAAGACCCAAAGCTTCCGCCAACTCTAGCCTGCACTCCAGATCTTCCAAGTCCAGCTCCTTCACCTTCTCCACATATCTCGACCTACTGGTCTCCGCTGGCCTCTCCGGTTTCTTTTTCTCTGCCACCACCACCGAGGATATTACCGAACCCTGAGGAGTTGATGACGTTGCCTACTCGGCCTCCATGGGTGCGGCGCCCGGCAACCTGGTCCGGCTGTTCCTCGAACTGTCTCTAGAATCGGCCATCGCTCCCAGACGACTGGACAAAGCTCTCGGGTTGAAGAAGGGTGGATTTGGGGGTGGTCCGAACGTGACTTGGGCCGTAACTAGCAACTCTGCCTCCAAAGTCCTTATGTGCCTTTGGAAGACGTCATTTAACAACTCCACCCCTCTGGACCTGTCAAAATGAATTCCGTCCGAGGATGCATCGTCGGGGAAAGCAGATCGCTCCATCTGCTCGGCTACGTCCAGTAGTCCAACGGGGAGGACGCTCCTTTGGTGAATCTGCCTAATTATTTCATTCCGGTTTCGCACTTTCGTGTTCATCTCCATTGCATGTTGATCCGCTTTCATGTTATAAGGAATGGTGCACACCGTGAGAATGGCAGGATCCATTTGAATCCGCAATTCCTAAAGAATGCAGCTCATCTTGTCATGCAGCCTCGTCACCTTCCTTGCCTCCCCCTTAGACACGTCATTCGTCCCGACCATCAGAGTTACCGTGTATACTCTTGCCATCCCTAGCATCTCAAGTGTTGCCAACATCTGCGGCGTCGCAGCTCCAGCGAAACTCAAGATCCCCGTTTGCCAATGGGATTGAATCCGGGTCAGCACCCGCAACAAGCTGTCCCCTATGATCAGGTGGACCGCCCCCTCAGGCACACATGGCTGCGTGAGGTATTCCACCCAAGCCGCGTCATGGAAGCAATCCCTCCTGTCTCTCTGCGCCGTGCTCCAATCCATCCGATTGTGCCTGTGGTATCTGCCTTCCGTATTCTTCTTGTAACTTGAGATCACCACACTCCTGACAGGTTGCTCCCTCCACGTGGAGGGTAGCTCCACTCTTGCTGGACTCTCACGACTCCTTAGCTGTAGCCGCTCGTTCAACTCATTCAGTCGTGACGAGCTACCGCTCCCCTGACTACTACTCGGGGTTGAACTTGGGGTATATCCAGGCAGCGCGACGTCCATCAATGGGCGTATTATTTGTGTCTCTAGGCCACGCAGGGAGGACGTTGATTCAGTTGGTATCCACACCTCCAACCCCTCATTCATATGCTCTTGAGCCGCGCGATCAAGGTTAAATCGTCCTTTCGATCTAGGAGCTTCGTCCACCTCCATACGCGACTCTGGCTTTGAGCCGGTAACCATCCGCTCTTTGGGCCAAGCCCCTTTCTGCATGTCAAGCTCGCGTTGTCGTTACTGGATCCTCTCAAGCTCCGACTTCAGCTGCTCACAATTCGCGGCATTCTCTCGTACTCTTTGTTCCTGTAGATGCTCAGCTCTCAACGTATCCAGTTCCCTCCGCGCTTGGTCCTTTTCGACGACCGCTTGATCCCTCTCAAGTTTCGCCTGATCTCTCTCAAGCTTCGCTTGATCCCGGTCGAGGTTCGCCTTGTTCCTCTCCCGCTGAGTCCTCTCAAGCTCTCTCTTCATGATACTGAGGTCTGGGTACGCTTCCCCCGTTTGTTGCGATCGCGACATCGATGGTATCTTACTCGTGCTCTGGCCTGTAGATCTGACTGATGGTCTGATCGGTAGTGGGAACTCCCCTGCACCATACTCGGTATTGTTACTCAAGCCAGGGTTCCTTGCCAAGTCGAACCCCCTTATCGCTCCATCCACATTCCAAGACAGCCATCTGGTTGCTCTTGGTTGGATATTCCATCGGTGGTGTAGCCGACCATCAAAACCGCTTCTGTCGCAGACTCCCGGCACTCGCCCTCTTCCTCCAACTGGAGGATGGCATTCAGCATCACTGCCATTCTCTCATCCATTTGAGTGTAATCCAGGTCCCTCAGGCGTCTGTACAACTCATCAAGTGTGGGCTTTTTCAAAGCCGATGGCATGGACTTCCAGAATTGATCTGCCATTTCTGTGACTTCCAGGTGATCTTGAGTATTAGCAACTTGAGTTTTACCTGAGCAACTTGAGTTTTAGCTGAACAACTTGAGTTTTACTTCTTGAAGCGTCGTTTAATTTGCGTTTGCGTTTAAGGACTTCCTTTCTTCAATTGAATGCAGTTGGGTAGTCAATTTGACTTTACCAAATCAATCTGAAAATAACACCCGATTTTTAGACTAACAGGCTATGTTCCTAACCTAAAAACCCCATTTGCCACTATAGTTAAAATCCTTTCCTTCTCGTCCTACTAAAATAGTTCAATTGGAAATTTTCCAAAAGCATCCAGTTTCATTTTATGTTTTAGCACCATCAATCGTTTAAAATTTAATTGTCATGCCAATCACCTTTAAGATTCTTTACCTGTTTTGTACCCCCTTACCTAACTCGAGATTCTCCCCTCATGCCCCACTCGAGACCCCCGTGTACCCGACTCAGGCGATGCTCAAGTAGTATTTCTTATGAAGATGTACCATTATCTCAGTTTCTGCGAAGACCACGTGTAGGATAGCGTACAATTCCCTTGGGCACAATTTGCCCCTGTTTGGGTCATACACCGGCATTGAGACCTCCGTTATCCCTCTTTCAATCATGAAGTCTCGTAGTCTTGTTAGTGCCAACATCACGTGTTCGGGATCGATCGTGTTCCTGTCATTGACCCTCGTCACTAGGAAGCACAGGTATTTGCCCGGGACTTGTGCTACTGATGGTGGAAGCGCGGCCATTCCTCCCAGTCCCGGTCTCTGTCTAAACATAAACTCCACATTCTGGTACTCTCTCTTGAAGTCAGCCTCCAGTCTTGATTTGAAACTCATGTCCGCCGTGATACAGATTGCGCTAGTCCTGTCTGACAGAATGAAGTCAATATCCGTTATCAGGATATTTTCCGAGTATTCGTTTGGTATTTCAAACTTCGTTTTGAAATTCCGTCCTAGGGTAGGCTCGGCCTCCTCCCCATTCAGTTCCAGTCCGCACGTCTCTCTCACTTCCCTGAGTTTCTTTATCATTAAATTTTCGGTGTGTGTAAGTCCTACCCCCACTCCCCGGAAAAAAATATTTATCGACGTCCCCGTCGGTGATGCTGGGTCTGAATTATCTGGCGGAATGTCGAGCGGGCTGTCTGTTGCTGTCCAGCCGAACAGAGGATTCTCCGTTTTCATGTACTTTCCCGCTAATGTGTCAACTTGCTGTATGCTTTGTACTTCTTCGTTTCCGTTCTTGACATCGCGCATCCATTCTAATATCCGCAGGTTCGTATTCTCCCTCCTCTCTATCTCGTTCTGTTCTAAATACGTCTCCCGTTCCGGTGTCGAGTAGTCTTCCTGTGGCTAGTGTTCTTTATCATTGATGATTTGCCATTCACCATCTGCCGCCAGCTCGCCCGCACTTAGTAGTTCTTTGCCTAGGTCATCGGACTGTATCTTATCAATCAAGAAATCATCTCCGTACCTGTTGTACCTCATGCCTGTCCGTTTGTGATTGCCCCTCCTAGTCCCCGCTGGTATTGTTAAGTCTGGTTCTGTCCACTTCGGCACCTCTCCCTGCTCCGGATCGTTCCAGTCTTCTTCCACAAAGGATTCCGCCTCAGAATCCGCTTCTATCTTTTCATTGTCATCCAAACTCAAGTTTTCGTTGCCATCATTTTTCTCTCTGGTGCCTTTTTCGTTCACTTCACATGCTGGCTCCACCAGTAGGTACTCTAGTCCCTCCATGTACTTTGCTATACACCAGTCTTCTGGGGATGGGACATGAGGCTTCAGGTTCTCATAATAGGCTGCTCGCCCAGTACTCAAGCGGTACAACCGTCCTTGTTGATGTACTTCCGTTATCATGAATGGTCCTCTCCATTTCTTGAGCAGTTTCCTCGTCCCTTTGGGCGGTATGACATTCTGGAAAACCCACATGTACTGGCCCACTTCATATGGCTTCCCCTGTAATATCTTTTCATCATATTTCTTGCGCTGTCTCATTTGCGCTTGCGCAGTGTTCCTCCTGCATAGTTCGTTTATTTCCTGCTGTCTCCTGATCGCTTCTTTCACGTAAGTTTGTGGCGACGTCCTCTTCCCTTCATATTCCGGGTAGAAGAATGTCAGGGGCATCGCTCTCTCTCTCTCTGCCTGTCAACATCATGAAAGGACTGATGCCCGTTGTTGAGTGTTGAGTACTGTTGTATGCCCCTACGACTTGCGGCAGATATTTATCCCAGTCTGTCATGTATCTTGAGCAGTATACCCTCAGCATATTCACCAACGTTCTATTCTGTCTCTCTGCCAGCCCGCTGGTCTGAGGATGGTAAATCGTCGAGTGTGCTTGAGCAATGTGTGACCTCTTCATTAATTCTTTAGTCAAGTCCCCCACAAAGCCTTGCCGTTGTCTGACTGAAAAGTCATTGGACAACCATACCTCGATATCCAATGGGTTATCAAGTGGTCACAAGTCTCCTCTGCCGAAGCTGTCTGACACGGCACCGATTCTGCCAGCTTTGTGAAGTGGTCAATTATAACCAGTATCTGGTTATACCCCGACTCCATCATGCAGATCTTTTGATGGTCTATCTGCACCACTTCATTAAATTCCGAGCTTTCCACCGACTTGAGTGGGAATTTCATCTTCCTTGGGTCCTTCACTTGCAGGCGTGCCAAGCATGCATTCACCCACCTCTCGCAAGCTTACCTCAATCCTGGCCAATCGAACCTGTGAAGTATTCATTGTTGCACCTTGTCTATCCCCTGGTGCCCCATTTGATCGTGCGATCTGAACAGCACCTCTGTCTGGTACAATTGTGGTAATATGATGAGGTTGTGCTTGTGTAGTATCTTCTCCTAGTCTTTTCTCTTGCATGCTACCACCCCGTCAGTCGTGTGATAGCGTAACTCTTTCCTTTCTTTGTAGAACTGGCTCAGGATCTTGTAGCTGTCTTCTTCAAGTTCCCCTTTCTCCTTGGACCCCATTCGGATCCATTTGGAGAGGTTACTTGTCATCTTGTCATTCTTCTGGGCTCTTATCAGGTCCGACAGCCTATATCTCGCCTTGACATGTTCCTTCAGTGCCAGGATCTGTCCACTCATTTCCCGAGGGTTGTGGATGTCGTCATTCAGCTTCACGCATACTATTCTCTTTACTATCTTCATGTCATCTTCTGGCACCAGATTTGTTCTGACATTTGAGTTGCATGATAGTTCCCTGAATGGTTTCCTCGAAACTGCAATTGTTTCAAGTTCTTCACTTCCTCGTACTTCCTGTACGTCCAAGTTGAAGGTTCCTGAGGACGGATCAGTTTGTAATTCCCTGTCGCGGTGTCTAATCTTCTCTTCTGCCAATATCATGCAGAGACTATCTTGCTCTCTTCCGAGTCCTCATCCCACATTTCACACTCCCCGGACAAATTTCCTCCCTCAGTGTTTCCTTCCTCCGTGGACGCGGACCGCTCCCCGGACTCTTGACCTAGTCCCAGGTATTCAGCCTCTTCCTTGAACTCCACTCTCTTTTTCCTAACCCGAGTCTGTTCAAGTATGTCGGCTGGGATTTTTTCAACCAGTGACTGCACCACTTCCTTCCCATCAGGGTTAGTCACCTTCGAGGTATTTCCATCACTAACAATCCCGCTCTTTCGCAGTATTGTGACCTCAGGTTCCTCCTTACTATTTTCTTGGATCACGGGCTTATCATCTGCTAGTTTCTCGAGTAACCTCTTTAAGTCATCGTCTATTTGTACCTCTCACGTCTCCACCTGGTTAAGATCATAGCCTTTTGCTTTGAGCGTCTCCCTCACGATCTTTGACTTGAGCATTATTCCTATCGGCATCCCTCGTTTCTTTTACAAGATTGTTTTCTCTGGAGTTTCTTTTGGTAATTCGGGGTGATCTTCTATTGGTTTGCCTGATTTGTCCAACCATCTCGTGAGTGGAAGACTGTCGTACGTTTCCTTGTCCATGAAGGAGAAGCCATCCTTGATCTCAGGTCTATCTGCCTACCTCTGTTCTTGTCTCTCGTAGAACTCCGTCTTCTTGCTCAAGCTGTCAGCATTTTGATGTTTGGCTCGTGTTCTATGCTCAATTATCATGTCGTATCCGTCCAGGCGAACTATCCACCTCCCAATGTAACTTTGGTCCATTGAGTACGTCTTCAGCCAGCTTAGTGCCCTGTTGTCGACTCGCAGCTTGAATGGCTCGCTGCCTAGGTATGCTCTATATTTCTCGACAAAGGTAACCACCGCGAACATCTCCGCTTTCGGTGCCCCTTACTTCATTTCCGTATCACTTAGGTTTTTGCGTCCGTACGCTATTGGCATCAAGACTGTCTTCCCGTTCCACTCTTGTTCCTGATGGAGAATTCCAGAAATCGCTACTACCGACGCATCCGTATCCAGCACGTACATCCCTTTCTCTGTTGGCATTCCTAGTACCGGTGCCTCGCACAACTCTTTCCTTATTCTCTGAAATGACTCTTCTGCTGCGTTGTTCCACGTGAACTTCTTGCCCTTGTGTCTCATTAACTGTTGCATCGGATAAACCTTGTCTGCATAGCCTTTGATGAATTCTCTGTAGTAATTTGCAAAAGCCAGGAAGCTCATCAATTGGTGTTCCGTTATTGGCGATTTCCAAGTTAGAACTGCTTCTACTGCGTCTGGATCTGGTCTGATGCCGTGTCTGTCCACCATCCTGCCCAAGTATTTTATCGAATCCTTGAGTATCTCGCACTTTGATGGTTTGCACTTTAGCCCCGACCTCTTCATACACGCAAACACCTCGTCAAGTCTCTCAATGTGGTCTTCCAGTGTGGTCTTCCAGTCCACATAGCACATTACCAGAATGCCGTACTTCTTCGTCACACCTATCAGCGCGTGTGCCATCAATCGCTGGAATGTGGCTGTGGCATTGCAATGACCAAACGGCATCCGTTTCCATTGAAACAGACCCCACTCGCAGGCAAACCCTGTCTTGTCCCTGTCCTGCTTCCTGAGTGGTACCTGCCAAAAGGCCGAACCTAAATCAAGAGTCGTAAAAAATTTTGCATCACCTAACTTCGAGAGGCTCTCATCAATCCTAGGTATGGGATAGGCATCCTTCACCGTGACGGAGTTCAGGTATCGAAAGTCACAACAAAACCTCAACTGGTCGCCTTTCTTTTTGGCCATCACTACTCCACACGCCCACGGTGATTTGGATGGTTCTATCATGTCATACTCTAGTAGCGTTTCAATCTCCTTTCTACACGCATCCGATTTGTGTGGGGTCATGCGCCTCGCCCCCTCCCTGTGCGGTATCGCGTTTTCCTCAAGTTCTATTTCATGCTCAACAAAATTACAACACCCGATGTCTGCCTTATGTCTTGAAAACACCTCCTCGTTCCGTTTTAGTACGTCCTTGATGGCTTCGAGCTGTTCGTCCGTTAACTTGCCTCTTAAATGTTCAATTTCCGGTAGAACCGGTTCATTACTCTGCATTTCATCTAGTGTGGGCCGTTCCGGGAAATTCGAACAGCTCGATAGCCTATCGTCTGTCTCTGACTTAAGTGACTTCACAGGACCTGATGAACCTTTTATTTTCATCAATCGTCTCAAGATACAAATTTTGTCCCTGTGATTGGGACAATCAACAACTTCATTTTGCTTATGGTTTTCAGTCATTTTATATCGAGTTTTTACGGGTAAAGCATATCCCAGTTTCCTCCCTCTCTGATCGTGATCGGTATATCAAGAGTATTCAACAAGACACTGACGCAGAGGCCGCTCTTCGTTATCGAGAAGGATCTTCCTAAAACAGCAGCACTTTGACTATTTGGATTTGGGACTATGCATACCTGCTTGTTGTCACTTAGTTCATTGTAACTTTTCATTCGTAAGCTTACGATCGCCACTTCGTTCGCCTTTAGCCTCACTCTCCTACTCAAGAATACCGGTGCTTTGGTCTCATTTGCCATTATTAAATTTACCGGTTTGATTGCGTACCTCCTATCCGGGTTCCGTATCCTGAACATTGCGTTGTTTAGATCAATCGCTACATTAAAGTTCCTGATGAAGTCTGAGCCTAAAATAAAATGGTCAGACTCATCTAGGTTTTCTATTACAAGAAAGCTCATCCACAGATTGCGTTCCCCCAGATTCAGGGCTATTATCGGCGTTCTGCCCAACACCCGCAGCGCCCCTTTGTTTGCAGCTGACAACCGTATTATTGAATCTATCAGATCATTTTTGTTGAAGCCCATTCGTTCCCAAGTTTTGATTGGTATGACACTCAAGACCGCTCCCGTATCAAGTAACCCACATAACTGAGTCTTCTTGCCACTTATGTCGAGCACATGTGCTGTCACATCTGCCTCTGTCCCGATGTGCATTGCATCTTCCTCAAGCATGGCGCAGTGTCCAATCGATCTCACTTTCAACTCTTCTTTTCCCACGTAGACTTGCCCTATTAGATCTTCATCACATGTTATTATTGTTTTCGTATAGATGTTGATCCCATCTATATTTAACATCACCTCATGTGGACCATAAGCTTCTGTGTACCTGTTATCAACTCGTACTGACTTGCTACCCCCTCTCGTGAGTAGTGCCCTCAATGCTCTAGAAGTCGTTTGTGGGCTTATACAACTCAAGTAATCTGCGTACACATCAATGTGCATTATTGTCTGGTCACTTGGTTCGCTCAAGTTTCTCGTTACCTCATGGCCGCCCACAGTGATTATTGACATTATTCTTGCCCCGATCTTTGTTATACCGAATGGCTTCCCCGTAACCATCTTTATAGTGTTGCAGTTTCCATCTTTTGCCGACCCCGCTACAGCCTCTGGTATTGATTGCGAGCAACTTAACGCTTCGTTCATTTTCTGTCTTTCGATCTCTTGCTTCAGCCGTTGTTCTATTTCTTTCGCTGCCAGGTCCTGTTTCACTTTGTTGATAGCTTCCGCCGCCGCCTTCTCTTAATTTATTTCTAGGGCGTTCCTTGCCGTGGCCTCTGTTGCACTATTAACTTGCGTTACAGCTTTCACTGTTTTAGTCGGCAGTTCGCACTTGGTGTTTCTAGATTTTTCGACTCAAATTGACCTTGTCTATTTCTCTGGTTCTGTACCGCTGCTAACGCCAACTTGTGTTTTGGATGACTCTGATTCTTGACCGCCTCCCAAAACAACGGACAGTCTATCCTGAAGTGCCCCTCTTGGTTGCAGAAGAAGCATCTTGCACCTATTTTGATGATCAAGCCACTATAGAACTCGTGTTCCTCCATCTGGCTCGTTTCTTCCTCATCGGGTGCATATCCCAAACTCTTCATGCCCTGCTTGTATGTCGTGCAATCTGCCACATGATGGTCAGCTGACCGGCAGTTCGCGCATGATCTGCGTTTGTCCATGTCATATCTGGGCTCGTACCATGACGACCTTTGTGGCTGACTCCCCCCTTGCGTATTCCTGTTGTCTGAGTACGAGTATTTCTTGGGTTTCATTAGCATGTATTCTCTTGACTTCTGCCTCATCTCTTCTGAAGTTGGTGCACTGTGTTTCGACTATGTATAGTATGTTGCTAACATCGTTCTCAAGTCATCACTTTTTACCCCATCAATGAACTTTGAGGCGATGCTGAAGTTCCTTCGATTGGTAGATTCTTCCGGGTCACTCCTTCTTCTCAAGCTCTCAAGATCATCTAGGAACCTGTCTATCGTTTCATCGTCCCTTTGCCTTCTCTTCTCAAATCGCATCATCGCTTGATGACCCTTCATGTCTGAGCCGAATCGATTTAACAATATTTCGAAGATTTTGTCCGCTGTACCGCGTTCCTCTTCTTTCTTCGCAACCACGCATTTCAATGCCGTGCCTTCCAGGTTGCTCAGTATCGCTGTGCATGCTTGCCTCTCATCGTTCAAGTTGTCTTGTTCCAAGTGCAACCTCATGACTTCTACCCAAGTGTCAATGCATCCGTCTGAATCATCTTTGAATTCTTTTGGTTTCTTGAAAGTTTTCCTGGATTTGTTGCTTCCTCTGTCACTCGAGTCGGTGTTCCTGGTGGCGAAGGCTTCTAGTGTCCTGTTCATCATTTCCCAGGTGCTTGCCCATGTCATGGCATCCGGTCCCACGTTGTTGTGAGTCGTGGAGTCCCCCTGGACCACTGGTTGTGTTCGCTGTTCCACTTTTTATAATCGCCTTGGCCCCCACCGGTGCCGTACTCGCAGCCTCCCGGGGTACTGGTAACGGTGTTGACTGTCGTTTGTTCCTTTGCGGTTCCACGAAGTCAACTCTATTACCTTGTGTCCGCTCCGCTGCTGGCCTGTCTTGTGGTGTTGAATTCCTCAAGATAGCGTCTAACTTTGTCTGTATTGCACTTGAGCTCTCAGCCTGGTCCCTACTCATTGTATCCATTCTCGTTTCCAAACTCCCCAACTGGCTATTCACTGCGTCATATCGCTGCTTCATTTCGCGCATGTCTTTTCTGATGTTCTTGACTCGCTCTCCATCAGTGGTGTCTACTTTGTCCGACATCTGCTGAAGCTTTTCCTCTGTTGCTCTCGCTAGATGGAAATAGCTGTCTAGGTACTCATGTTGGTTGTTTCTCATTTCCTTCCTTATCACGTTTCTATCCTCTTCGCTGTGCTTCAGTTTCTCGTCTATCTGATCTAGCTTCGCCATCAAGTCACTTAGCTCAGGAGTAGTTGTTCCATGGTCCGTTGTTGTCCTGTAGTCGGTCGCTGTTCCCGGTTTTTCTGGTCCTCGTTTTGGTCGGTGTCTGTCGTTCTCGTGGATACTGTTACGAACATTTTGCTTTTCTCGACTTTCGTCTCCTCCACTGCTGCGTATCTCGATTTCATTCCGACCATTATCGCCAACCTTTCAGTAAAAGACGTTCTTTTTGCTTGAGACTCGTCCTTCACTGTTTCTGGCGTGTTGCCTGTTGTGTCTTCCGCGTTGTCTATCGGTGAGAACTCCATGGGCTTCGGATTAGGTTCTTCCGCATTGGGCATCGGAGTTGACTCTATCGTTTTCTTTCCCACTTCATCCACACTTTGATTCGGTGTCTCTAGTTCAATCTCGATGGTGGGTTCTGCTTGTTTCCCTTCCGTGCCCTCTTTTGCTCTGTTCTCCGTATTACTCCTCGTGTTGACCATACTAGCTGAAAAATTCTTCTTTGTTACCCTTGGACCCATTGATGTCGTTTTACGTCGCGACGAGTTATACTTTGTCTTCGCTTCGGTAGATCTTTTTTCAGCTACCGGTACCCTGCTCCGCCTCATTATTTTTATTTACAATTGTTCCTATTTACAGTATGTATTACTATCTACTAAATTCTACTCTAAGGTTAAAACCTCTTGTGACAAAATTTTATAAAAAGAAGTTTACATTTTACTAAAAACAACGTTTCCTGAGCTTTTGAAAATTCTATATATTAGGATTTGATAGAAAATTTGATTTTGCAATTGGTTACTTCAACCTGTCTTAGTACTCTTTTAGTACCCCCTTCTTTATACTGTTCCAAGACTTCCTCTCTACTGTCCCAAGACTTTTCAGTGTTGTCCCAGTGCTTCTTGTTAGTGTCCCAAGACCACTGTCCCAAGACCCTTGCCCTAAGACTACTGTACCAAGACTACTGTCCCAAGACTAGTGTCCCAAGACCACTGTCCCAAGACTACTGTCCCAAGACGAGTGTCCCAAGACCACTGTCCCAAGACCACTGTCCCAAGACTAGTGTCCCAAAACTAGTGTCCCAAGACTACTGTCCCAAGACTACTGTCCCAAGACTACTGTCCCAAGACTATTGTCCCAAGACTAGTGTCCCAAGACTGTTCTGTACCAAGACTGCTCTGGTCCAAGACTGTCCTAAGACTGCACCGTCCCAAGATTGTCCCAAGACTGCTCTGTCCCGAGACTGTCCCAAGACCGTGTTGCTCCAAGACTGTCCCCAGACTGCAATGTCCCAAGACTTCTTCGGTACTATCCCAAGACTTGTCATTGAGTGTTTGGATAAAGGATCTCTTCTTCTTCGTTGTAGGGACTCTTGAACCACTGTACCGTTTACCACCACTTGAGCTCTAGTAAAAATTTTCCCAAAATCCCTATCTTAATGGCCAAAACCCAAATACTGACCCCCCCTATATTTATCTCCCTCTCGATGTTTCAGGCTATTTGAAACCCTAAATTCCTCGCAGGTATCTTGTGATCACTTGTTCGTTAAATTACCAACAACAATTTTTCACCAAAACGTAAAAATTTAAACACACAAAAATTTCAAAAACACAGAGATGAATTCACCTAAAATTCAAGGTTGACAGATGTCAATCTTTGTCGGAAAAAATGTCTGGTACCCGATTGCCACGCGTTTTCCTCCCCCCTGCTAGCGATCTTATGGGGTATCACAAAAACTGTCTATGTCCGTTCCCCCCTACCGATCCGACCAGGGTACCAACCTTAACCTGATGTTAAATTTGGATATCCGCTTCTTCTAACCAACGCGTGTAAGTATCTAATGTAACTAAATCGACGATGCCGAACAATTAGTTACTCTAATATGTCCCCCCTTTTTACAGTTTATAACCGCTAACCTCTAACCTAACCCACCCAGGAGCGCCATAAAAACGTCTATGTAACATTCGCCCAAATACTACACAGCGACGGAGCGTAGAAAAAGTACCTATTAACGACTGGCAGGCGTCAGTTACCTTAATTCTACTCGTTTTTCACCGTCTCGACCTTGCCAGTTGATTTTCTGGTCTGTCTAGTGCTAAGTAAAAAGTTACCATTTTTAGGCCATCAGTCAAACGACTTTTGATCAGCTTTCGTTTACATGCAAACACAACCACATAGCTGAGTCTCGGATCCTCAGACTACGTGATTGTCATTAAAAACACGGCTCGAACAACCTATTTTAATATGTTTTTGTGTGACAGTTCTATATTAAATCCATTGGAGATGGATTGACCCTTTCCTCTTTCTAGCTACTCATATTCTAAAATATCAAGTTACACCGGTGTTAAATTAAAGTTTCACGACATCCAGGTAGCTATATAGTTAGTTTTATACAGTCCCTTCACATAAACAGTCTCTGGGGGACCAAGCCTCCGCTCCCGTGATATTCCAGCGATAACGCTCTTATCTCTCTTAATTTGCGTCCCGGGAGGGTTCCGTGGAATACTCCTTCCCCACTGAGGCTTCCTTCTCCACTAGTATCCGCTGACAAGTGTCTTATCGTGCGTTGTTGCCACGATAAGAGGCTTCGTATTTTCCGTCTCTTGTACGACTGTTTTTCACAATATTTGTCGTTGCTCTGATTTTCGTCACTTTTTGGCTCAAAATGGCCGTTTTTCGTATTTCTGAGAAATACCAACTTGAAAATCGAAATTTTAAAAATAAATATTCCAGAATATTCCGACCCTCCTTTCAAGCACTTTTTTGCTGTTAAGGCCTTTTCTCTCTGATTCGTGCTTCGTCGGAAAGTTGCGCTGTGCCATCTGGCAGAATGGCACACTTCAATAAGGTGCCCGAGTGGGGGGCGTTGTTAAGGGTTTTCAGATAGATTGCAACCTAGCCAGACCACTAGGAGACTTGACTGGAAAGGGTGACCAGCCGAGGGGAAAAGTGGTTCACAAGGATCGAACCGGACCACTAGGAGACTTGACTGGAAGAGGTGAGCAGCCGAGTGGGAAAGTGGTTCAGAGGGACTGAGCTGAACCGCTAGGAAACTTGACTGGAAGAGGTGACCAGCCAAGTGGGAAGGTGGTGCTGCTGTCAAGTGCAGTGCACGTCAACGGAGACAACCAGCACGGGATCACAACAAGAGGACGCACAGGGGTGTTCTCAAGTTGGGCAAACGGGTATCGTTAAAATCCACATTACATTATAGGAGATAAGTGTAAAATTGGATAAGCGGAGCCCCATTGTTTTGAGGAAGTTTTTACACAAGCAGGCCTGGAAACAGGTCTACGGTTTTCTCTCGAGAGGTTTAGCACCCGGCGCTTAAGGGATTTTTCGGCTTAAGAGGGGGCTAAAGAGGGGGGAGGTTAGAAGGGGGGCACCCTCCGAAGTAACCCTCCGGAGCATATTAAGCATCTTATTGACCCTCCTTAGTGAATTTAGGGGGACCCTCCGAAGTGACTTGGGTGATTAAGGTACCCTCCGAAACAGGCTAAGTGTCTTAACAACCCTCCGAAGTAACCCTCCGGAGTGTCTTAAACCTTCTAAACAACCTTCCTTGTTAGAAACTTGAGGAAATCTTCCGTGGCGATTTGGGAAACGGAAAATATCCATTTAATTAAAATCATATTAGGATATTAGGCGCTTATTAGGATCATAAGATCCCATTTTGACCCGGAAATTCGTGATCAACTTTGGATTCAAGATCGGGTGTATCAGAAGTACCCGAACAAAAAAAAATTTTTTTTTTTTTGATTTGATTGTGATTTTGGTTGTGCGGTTGCCTTGAGCTAATTAATAGGAAAGTTCGGGCAATCCGGTAACAAATAAAAGAAGACCTCGGTGAGTGTATTAGGTAAATACACACTCACTTGAGAAGAAAAGTTGTTCCCTGCTCTCGTGCACTTGGAGCGTTCCGGGTGTGGGGGAGCTTTTTCATAGACTTTAGAAGTTTTCGATCAGAGGTTGCCTTGAGCCACTTGGTAGGACAGCTCGGGCAATCGCGGGGCACCTAAAAGAAGACCTCGGTGGGTGTATTAGGCAAATACACACCCACTTGAGAAGACTGTGTCCTGGGCTTTGTTCTTTCGGATCGTTCCGATTGGGTGAAGTCTTTTTCTTTAAGACTAAGTTTTATTGATCTGTTTCTGAATCATCACTGCTTTTTATGAAAGATTGTTTAATTTGAACAAAGCAGTGACTTGATAAATTGTGTGGCGACAAATTGATACTGACAAAAGGTCGCTGTCACCTGTAGGATATTCTTATCTGATTATCTATTGTGTTTTGTGTGTTGATTATATCTTGTGAAAATCATGTGATACTGTTATACTATACGACAGGGTTGAGTTAGCATTATATCAATACTGAGCAGGCCCTGTGTGTGTGTAATTCTAGCTGAGTCACTAAGATTGTCATTGAGAAACCTAAGAGATTGATACTGACTTTTTGACATACGAATATTGTTTTTTTTTTTGTGTCACAAAGTATGCAGCGCAGGAACTCGTTAGGATCGACTACTAAGATTCCCAGGCTGAGCAAGGGCAGCACGCGAAAATTTAAAACTAGGCGTAACCAGTCCTCGTTTAGCAGCGCCTCCGACGTGTTTGCTGAAAACGAATCGACTAAAGGTCAACCTGATCTTTCAGTGAGCGGAATGAGATTGAGGAGCGAGAAAAACCTCGATGGCGATCAAAGGCGGAGCGCCGAAGCTGGAACCGCGAGCGAAACGCTTGTGGACCCCTTTGATGAGGGAGAACAGACGCTCATTCGACCCGACTTTGAGCCGAGCGAGGACCTCGAGCGGGAGGAAATCGAGAGGACAGAGGAGACCTCGGAGCGTTCCGAGGTCGAGCCGCGAGAGGAAGTATTATTCAAGGGGATGTCCAAATCGGAGACCAAAAGTCACAGATGGAGGGGAGAATACTCACATTCGGCTAGTACCCACTCATCTCTGGCCAAGCAGAGCAACAACGCGATGATGTCGAGTATAAGCCCGAGTGAAGAACAAACGGGTTCGAAGGCCAAGAAGAGTTGGAAGTCTTTATACGACGAACGCATGGCGTCACTACCAACTGTAGGTTTGACTTCCAGTGATGACTACCCGGAGATAACCCATCCGGATGTGAACTTCACACCGTGCCCAAGGAACGATATGAGCAGGAAGGCGTCGTCAACCTCGCCGACCAGGCCCATGTCAGATGGGATAACGATGGGAGCGTCATCGACCTTCGACAGATTAATGACGTCGATGAGCAAGCAAAAAGGCGGTGCGTCATCAAGCACCAGGCTGCAGCCGCAGTTGACCTCGTCTTCTCTGGGACTAACCCCGTCATTTGGGGCCACTGGCGACATAAGTGACATGTTCGCTGGCGTAATGAATGGTCTAGATGAACTGAGGCGGGACATGACTAAAAGAATAGATCAGGTTGATGAGAGAGCTCACAGAGGTCAAGAGAATCTGAGAGACGAACTAACGCATGTGAAGTTGCAGGCGAGGGTTGATCAGGCTCAGTTGATTCGCAACACCGATCAATGCCTGGCGGAGAGCCTGGCACAGGCAAACAAGGAGTCATACGAAAGAGAGGCTAGGATGACCAGGGAGATCGAACGATTGTTGAACGATCATGATAGTACCTACGCCCACACGATGACTAGCCTGGAGAAAAGGTTAGATGCAAAGTCTGACTTAATGATGCGGAAGCTTGACGCGATCCTGAATGGGAGCAATTGGCAGGAGCGTTCCAACCCAAGGGAGCGCTCACGCCATGCAAATGATGGAGATGGTACGGGCATGAATACCAGAGCCCAGCAAGGCTCGAGAACGAACTACGAACCCACAAACAAGGAGCGGCCAAGGGCAGCCCCGTCGAGGCCTGGCTGGACGAATCCAGTTCCGCCGGAGGCAGATGCCACCCCGGAGACAAGGTTGCCAACTGTGCCACAAGTCAGTTCAGTACCAGATCTGACTACAGTCTCACAGGACACAACGATGTATGCCTCGATGTTTGAGCCTCTGAACAGATCTCTCGAAACATTCATCACCAAGCTCTCGAAGTCAACCGAGAGAGGAGAGAGGTCAAGAAGGACACTGAAAAAGCCGAAGTCATATAAAGACGAGTCAGACGGCTGCATTGATACTTGGATAGAGGTGATGAAGTTACACTTTGAGGAAGAGAATCTCTCCAAGAAACAAGAGTGCAGCGCGCTGACGAGCAATCTGGAGGGTACTGCATTAAGTTGTGTTATTGCGAAAAGAGCCAACGAGAGAGACAGCGCTCGCAAGATATTCGACATCCTGCTGAATCGTTTCGGCTCTGGAGTACAAGGGCACCAGGCTATGGTGAAGTTCGAGAAGAGGCGTCAAAGAGAGGACGAATCCATAGATAAATTTTTGGACGACCTTGAATTGCTTAGGAGGAGAAGCAACCCAGATGAGAAAATATCCGAGCGAAACTTGGCGATTGCTTCGAAGTTCATGGACGGAGTAAGGAGTGAGGAGTTGAAGACGATGTTGGCCACTCACTTCACCCTGTCGCTTGACCAGGTACCCACGCCCGACGACTTGCGTATGAAGTCGCGCGAGTATTTACTCATAAAACCGAGGGCGCAAAACCGTAACAGCAATTATGGCAACTATAGCGGGACAAACACTGGTGCGAATTCCAGTTGGTACAAACCTCGCGATGACATGGATAAGAGGAGGTCGTGTGCGAATTGTGGTTCGATGGACCATCACGTTTCCGCGTGTTCTGCATACAAACAGAACATGAAGGCCATAGGCTACTTTCTCGAGGACGCCGACGCGACCGACGAGGATCATGAAGAGTACGTCAGAGGGCTCATCATGAAATATGGTCCGAGGTGTTTCTTCTGTAATTTGGAGGGACACTTCAAGTCGGATTGTACTCAATTTTGGGATGCAGTAGCGGACGCGAAACATCCCCGCCATGAAGAGGCGCTTTCGGGTGTCAAGGCCAGTCGAGCACGTCTGATGAACGAGGCTGAATCTCGGAGAAAGGAGACGACACCGAGCACCTTCACGACCAAAAAGGTTAACGAGGTGGTAGCCTCGAACCTCGAAGCAGAGTCGTCTAGCCCACTCAAGGTGGATTACGGCCTAGCGGCAAGGACAGCGCTGCAGAATGTCAAACAGGACCTAGCCACGAAAGAAGTGGAGCAATGGGTAAGGTCGGAGCTGGAAGGCACAGATCTTCGGGAAAATTTTAATGTTCTGGGTAAAACGACAAAAGTAGAAGACAAAGAGGAACCCAGGAAACAGGGACTAAAACTGAACGTTATATCTGGTAAGACTTTCGGCATGACAAAGGAGGGGACCAAAATAATGTCCATCATCTCAGTCGCAGGGCACCAGGTGGTCAAGAACTTGAGTGAACCATCCGAGATTACACTAATCCACCTGGACATCTATGCCGACTACCTGAAGGAGAAAGATCCCAAACTGGACTCCAGAGCAGTGCGAGCGCTGCTCACAACGGGAGGTCTGAGGCTGATGAAAATGGACGGACATTATATCGATGTCCATGGCCCTTACCCGATCCTAATGAATGTGGATGGCATCAATATCTACACGAAAGCTCACATAACTGATGCGAACGGTCAGATTGGCCGGATATACATTGGTCAAGAGGAGCTGAAGGTTAGACGGATCGGACACAACGCGATGCTCGAACAAGATGCGGTGCACATAGGTTGCGAGGCCGATCTGGCCGCACACGTTCTGGACGTGCAAGGCAGACAACTTTCAGTAAAGGGACTGCTAGACACGGGAGCAGTGGTTAGTGTCATGCCAGTCAAAACTTGGACCGACATGGGTTTCGAGAGGTCGGATCTCATACCGACAAACATCAGGTTGGCAGCGGCCAATCAGGGAGCGATCTATGTGAGTGGACGAACCCCGATCATTTCACTGCAGCTCGGAGGAAGACATCTTTGGATGAGCTTCCTAGTAGTGGAGAATTTGGACGAATCCGATCAGTTCATCTTAGGAAGGGATTTCGTTCGCAACTTTGACGTCACGATCGATCTCAATGACGGGTTGATTAGGATCAAGGATCCTGAGAGAAAGTATGAAAAGAGACCCCTTAATAAGATCTTAATTAACCAGGCCAAGGTGCCGATTTTTCTGGATCGAAAAGTTAGATTAAAACCAAACCAAGCCGTAGTAGCGACGTTTAGGATGAGGAACTTGAATGAACTCAGCAATGACAGACATGTGTGTCTGGTACCAAATCCAAACAGTAAAAGCTCGGCTATTTTAGGAAGAAGCTTCTCACTCACTCAGAGCGGACTGTGTGTGAGTGTGTTATTGAACACAGAAGCAACAACAGTGACAATACAGAGGGGAAAGAAACTTGGCTACGCTTTGCCTCTGAACACAGACTTTCAGAGTGTGGAGAACTTGAAAAAGTTTGATGTAACTAAATGTCCATTGCATGCGAACCAAGAATGTATAATGAGGAGAGTGAATGAATTGAAATCTTATAGGAAATCGTTTTCAATGAAGTCGGAAACAGATGATGGGCTGTCTAGTTGTTCCAACTTTCCTGAGAGGCCGACGGAAGCAGAGATAGCAGCGAATAAACCTGTCTTACCTGAGATAAAACATCTGAAGGGTAAAATATCAGACAAAGAACTGGATTCGCTCAGAGCGGTGCTAAATCGGAACGCAGACGTTTTTTCGAAGCATAAGGCCGACATAGGTTGTTGTAATTTTGTAGAACACGAGATTGAGATAGAAGAGGGCTCGGTACCTCATAGGGAAGGGGCGAGAAGAATGACCCCAAACAAGTCAGAAGCGTGTAGGAAGGAGATCGAGATGTTAATGGAGTACGACATGATCGAGCCGTCGAAGTCCCCATGGGCTTGTGGCGTGGTCATGGCGAAAAAGAAAGGGGGACAACTCACATTTTGTTGTGATTTCCGTTATCTGAACGCAGTGACTATAAAGGACGCATACCCGATTCCCCGCATCGATGAGAGCCTATCCAAGCTGGGAGACGCGAAGTTCTTCACGACGTTGGATTTGGGCTCTGCGTTCTGGCAAGTGCCACTCAGAAAGCAAGATCGAGAGAAAACAGGCTTCACGTGTGAGCTGGGATTGTTCCAGTGGAAGAGGATGCCATTTGGATTGTGCAACGCGACGGCCACATTCCAGCAACTGATGGCCCAGGCACTCACGAGCGTCACTAAGAAATACGGGAATCTCATCATGTGTTATGTCGATGATGTCGTGATTGCAACACCAACCTTAGAAGACCACATAGAGAGGTTGGAGGAGGTGTTTTCTTGCATGAAGCAGGCGGGTCTGAAATGTAAACCCTCTAAGTGTGAAATCCTCAGGGATTCCATAAAGTATCTGGGCCGCCTGGTTGACAAACATGGAGTGAGACCAGATCCCGAAGCGGTTGAAGCGGTGCTGACCTGGAAGGCACCTAAGACAGATACACAGCTGATGAGTTTTTTGGGATTCGCTAATTATTATCGAGAGTTCATCAAGGGGTATGCTGACAAAATATACCCCATGCGGAGGTTGATGAGAAACAAGGGCAAAAAGTTCACCTGGACTGATGAGGCGCAAGTTTCATTTGAAAACATCAAACGTGAACTTTGCGAGGCACCGGTCCTCGGCATGCCGACAGAGAAGGGGATGTTCGTGCTGGACACGGATGCATCAGTGGTTGCGATATCGGGCATACTTCACCAGGAGCAGGAGTGGAACGGCAGAACGGTTCTTCGTCCGATAGCATACGGGAGTAAAGTCCTGAGTGATACTGAAATGAAGTACGGCGCACCAAAAGCGGAGATGTTTGCGGTGATCACTTTCGTGGAAAAATACAGGGCCTACTTGGGGAGTGCTCCCTTCACGTTACGTGTGGATAATCGTGCCCTTGCCTGGCTGAAAACCTATTCGATGGACCAAAGTTATATTGGTCGTTGGATCGTGCGCCTGGATGGATACCACATGATCATAGAGCACCGTACCCGTGACAAGCATCAGAACGCAGATAGCCTCAGTAAAAAGACAGAATTTTATGAGCGCCTCGAGGATAAACAGGCTAGCCAATATCAGAGATCAAAGACGGGTTTTCCTTTCTGGATAAAGAAACCTACGACAAACTGCCACTTACTAGGTGGTTAGACAAGTCAGGGCATCCTATACCCGGACACCCTGACCTTCCAGTGGAGACGGCCGCGGAGATAAAGCTTTTAGCCAGAGGCGAGCCCGTTCCGTTGGATCTGCTAGTTCGATCCAACTTGGTGCAGCAAGAACTTACCAGATTAGGTATAAACAGCATGGCTCTATTGAACAGGACGGTGAACGTGGCGCCGGACGTCATGGGAAAGCTCCGTGACTTGTTGGACAGGGAAGTGGATAGGCATGATCGTGAATGGATGGAGACCATGCAGTGGTTGACTGTCACCGAGAGAACAGAGAAGAGGCCAGTGTCCATTCGAAGCCGAGGCGTTGAACGGGATTGCAGGTCGATTGTCAACCAGCTGGTGAGCTCGATGCCGAAGGAGGTCTTGTTGAGAACTTCGTTCACTGAATATGGAACACTGAATCAGAACCAAACTACTGAGGAAGTCAGGATCAGGTCGAAATCTAGCTTCACGAGAAGAGTGCATTTCACGGATGCAAAAGAAGAATACGAGCCGAGCCCAGATTAATCGTCCGTGGACGAGACAATTTCCGGGGAGTCTGATACCTTCGAGCCAGTCAAGGACGACTCGTCTGAGGAGTCAGACACCTTTGAGCCCGTGCAGGACGACTTGTCCGGGGAGAGGTTGACGAGACCACCTAGGGACAGAATTTTGTCCGGGGAGTCGAGAAACATCTCAGACAACTTGGAATATGATGTAGAGGAATCAGTCGACTCAAGTGTTGACTCGAGGCCCCAGTCCTGGGACAACACGTCTGAAACAACTTCCAATTCCGATATGTCAGAGATCGCAATCCACTCCTTATTGGTAGACTGGAAGCAGCGTGGGCTGGACCGAGAAACACATCAGGATCCAGACAGGGACAGATACACCTCAGATGAAGAGGGCACTGTGGTAGATAATGCCGCAGACGAGCTCGAGCTGATAGCAGTTTCGAAACGCCCAACCAGATTGCTGCCACATGGTACGGTCGTCCGTGCCAATCTGGAACCATCTGTGCAGGAAGCTACGCCTTTGAAAAAGATATGGTGTGTCAAGTTGATGGACGATGCTCATGCTCCGGAGATAATGAGTGGGCAAATGAACGTGGTAAAGAGGTATTTGAAAGCCAGGTACAGGCTGTCGGATCTCCTAAGGGCTCAACGAAATGATAGAATGACGAGCAGTCTGAAGAGATGGATCGAGAATGGAGCACCTGACAAGGGAGACTTGGAAGAAGACAGCTACAAGATCTTCAAGCAATTCTACCTGAAGCGGAACGGCTTGTTGTACCTGAATAAGGACGGAATCGTTGCCTGCAAGCGAAAAGAGGAGGAAAAGGTCCTCTATAAATACAATTCAATAGTGTTACCACAGTTGTACCAGACCGAATTGCTCTTTCGCTCACATGATCAGATGGGCCATCAAGGCGTGGACAAAGTGTATAACAGGATACAGAAACGATTCGAATGGCCGGGATTGAAAAAGGCTTGTGAGAAGTGGATCGCCGCATGCCTGTCATGTCAGCAGGCGAAGGATCCCAGGAAACTAAGGTTCCCCCTACAGTCAATAGAGTCGTCAGGTTTCAACGAAGTGGTGCAAATTGATCATCAGAAAATCTGCATGACAGCAACGGGCTATAATCAGGTGCTGGTAATGATCGACCATTTTACGAAGTATGCGGAAGCAGCACCCTGCATGACAGCATCGGCGGAAGAAACATGTGATCATTTGATAAATGTGTGGATAGCGAGGCATGGCTGCCCCATCACGTTCCAATCGGACAATGGCAAAGCATTCGTGGGTGATCTCACGAAGGAGTTGATTAAAAGTTCGCAGGTAGCGCAGGCCCACTCGACCACTTATCACCCGCAAACGAATGGCCTAGTCGAGAGGCAAAACCGCACACTGGTATCCATGCTGAGAGTCTACTGCTCGCGTTACATGGATGACTGGGACAAGCACTTGCCGCAAGTGATGGGTGCTTACAACAGCACGGAGAATTCCACCACGGGAATAAGTCCGCACATGATGTTAACGGGTCATGAAAAAGCGCTCCCGTTGACGTTTTTCTACCCTGAATATGAGGGGAAGAGGACAGCACCGCAAACGTACGTGCGGGATGTTATTAGAAGACAGCAGGACCTCAATGACGTATGCAGGAGGAATACGCAACAGGCACAAATTAGACAAAAAAGGAGGTTTGATAAAAGGACAGCTGATGCGAAGGCCTACTCAGATGGCGACTACGTCTGGGTGTTCCAGGAAGTGGTTCCACCAAAGGGAACCAAGAAATTATTAAAGAAATGGCGTGGTCCATTTCAGATAACAGAAGTGCACCAAGGAGGTCGTTTTTATCGATTGAGCACTGGAAGAGCAGCTCATTATGAAAACATCAAACCACACAATGCCTCGTCAGAGGATTGGTGCATCCCAGCGGACATGCAAGAGGGAGACTATTTGATAGTGGATCCTGCTTGTGAAGTGAATGAAAGGGGTACTCGCGACAAAAACGACGAGAATGAGGTGGTGGATGACTGCGACCTACCACTGGATCTCGAGTTGACCGAGCGAGTAGAGGTGGACGATGAAACTCTACCCTATGCCGAGGAAGACTGGGACTGCCCGGAACAAATTGAAATTGACAAAGGAATACAGCCTGACTTTCCTCTCACTATGGAAACACGCCAAAGCAAGAGAGGAAAAAACCAGAAGAAATACAATCCGTACGGCGAGGATTTCGTTGTAGACAGGATAGTTGTAAGTGATGTCATGGACTCGCTAGTGGGACTGGACGAAGTGGCGATGCTAGAAGAAATTGACTTGGTGAACGATATGGATCAAGATTGGATCGACGATCGATCAGAACCGGAAGTGGAGTTCGAACCAGAAGCGGAACAGACTCATGAGCAAGAACTAACGAACTTGCGCGTTTTCGAATGGCTCCATGATCTGCCGACAGATCCAAAAGAGACGATCCTGACGATTCAGGACGTCGATAAGAACGGCATCAAATACATCAGTCATGACAATACCGAGTCCAACTGGTTCGCCCCCAGATGGTCCTCTACGCGTTCCACAGTCCAACCTCGACCTCCTAGACTTTGGGCGATCGACGGGGACGTCGATGGATATTTTTGTCCGAGGAGTGGGGGTAGGACTCACCCACACCGAAAATCTGATAATAAAAAAATTGAAATCGGCAAGAGAAACCGGAGAACTAGAGACAGAGGGCGAGAATGCTAAAAAACCACCTTTTGGACGAATCTGTGAATCGTATTTTGATCTACCGAACCATTATTCGAGCAATATCGTCATAACGGACAGCGATTTCATACTCACGGAACGCACGTGCGCCATAGCGATAACCGCGGACGTAAGCTTCAAAACAGCACTAGCGGCTGACTTCAAAAGAGAATATAAGAATATCGAGTTTTTATGGAAACAGAGGCCTGGTGTGGAGGGATGATAGCGCTGCCCCCTGTTGCATCACAGATACCAGGGAAATATTTGTGTTTCCTGGTTACCAAGGCCACTGATAGGCAACACGTAGATCCAAAGAGCTTGGTATTGGCCTTGACTCGACTTAGGGATTTTTTGGTTGAGAGAGGAGTGACCTCTCTCTCGTTGCCAGTATACGATTCTAATAGGGGAAAGCTACATCCGAGAGAGTTGTACGCACTTGTACACGTGATATTTTCAGAGACTGACATAGAAGTTTACTTACATAAAAAATACTATCTGAGCATATGCTAAGAATTGCGCACGGCGATAAGTGGTTTTTATTAAGTTACTCGATAAGAATGAGAGTCAAGTTTTAGATTAGGTTAGGTTTTAGGTACAGTATTAGGGATTATGTTTTTATGTGATAGTGTAGGCGTGTGATGTTCTTGTGTTTATGTGTTATGTTATGATAAGTTTTATGTTTTGTGTCATAAAAGACCTGGGGTACTCCAGGTCATCAAGGTGACAGCGCACATTCGTGCTACCCTGACAAAGATAAAGGTGGACGATCCACCTTGGTGCTAAATTTTTAAATCAGAATTGAGAAGAGAATTTCAATGGAGAGTTTTAAGGAGTTGAATGATGTTGTATCCAAAAATGATGGTTTTAAGTCGCGACTTGTTTTTTTAGATCTTGATTGATCAGAAATTGTTTATTGAATTCATTGAATCAAACGAGACAGGAAGACACTACACGACAGCAAGAATCAACACGATAAGAAATGGGTGACACGAACGAACTCATGGAATTCCTCTCAGCGAGTCTAGGAGCGACTCTAGACGAGATCTATCAGCGGCTGATCGATTGTGATTTCACACAAGAAGACCCGGGGCTGGCGATGTTTGTGGTCGCGCTCCTCAATGCATTAGGACGAGAGGGTCGAGGGAATCGCCCTACGGAAGTCGTGTTAATGTTGGCCTTCGGTGAGTCCGGGACCGCCGAGAGAGGTCGAAATCGACTGATGAGATGGAGGCGTGGAGAAATGTCTGGCCACGACCTGGCTCGTGAGCCAGGACTAGGCGAACAGAGGGACCACCGGCTAGGTGAGATGCCCTTACCAGTCCAACCGGCGCAGCCACTCATCGGAGCAAAGAGACAACGTGATGGGCCAGGCCCGTCACATTCGGTCGACTCCCCTACAGCTGCTCCTCCTTCGAAGAAAGTGAGGGTGAGTGAAATAGAGATCCAGACGTCGGAGACGATCGAGACGCTGGAAAAGAAGGAGAAAGATCAGAGCGAGCTGTGTGCCAAACTCCAGGAGTATAGGGCAATAGCTCGAGAAAGAGACGAATGGAAGAAGAAATACGGAGATCTACAGGTGGCTTATAAGGAGGATGAAATAAAGCACCTGAAGGAGCTGTATATGGCGAAGGTGAGCCAAGTGTCACCGGAAGTTCTGGCGAGCATGAGACCCTCGGAGGGACCCAACGACACACGCCCCGGGACAACAGCCCAGGAGCTGTGTGTATCGAGAGGGCCCGAGGTTCTGGATTTACGTGCATCGAGAGAGCCCGAGGCTCCTCAGCAGACACGACTGTCTGCTTCTAGTCAAAGGTTCACGATACCAGACCCTTCTGACACTTACCTCGCTCCTCAGTTCCAAGAATCGTTCAACCAAGTGGCCAGAGCAACGATGGATGAGATCAGCCGAACCACTGGACGGACATTGGGTAGGATCGTTCCTTCCCAGCGTCGTGATCAGTCATCTAATAGCTCGGAGCGAGCACCCCACACGATAGTGCCCTCGGGGACTGCGCATGGCAGAACCTATCAAAAGTCCCGCGTGGTAGATATTAGGAAGAATCTGATGACACGGCACCAGTTCACGCAAGTAGCTGCGGATCATCCTCGAGCCTGCCTGAATGACATGAGCTGGAACCCCGCTACGAGCGACCAGGTAATTCCCCCAGGGAGTCGCCAACTGATCATAGGAGACAGTTTGGTGAGGGATCTGAATGAGATCTTCGTCTATGGTCAGACAACCACTTTGTCCTTTGGAGGAGCTTCAGTGGCTCAGGTCATCAAGATGATGGAATTCCAAAGCGAGGATCACCTGGATACGCTGGTGATAATGCTAGGAACTAACGACGTCTCGAGAGCCCCAGTGACTCCCGAGTGCAAGTGGGAGCCTCTGCTGGTATGCCTCCTGAATGAACTGAAGGAGAAGTACAGGCCCAGGTTTGTGGTGCTGTGCACGATACCACAAAACCCGCTGATGGGCACCACAGTGGCAGATTTCATGAATGGCAACGTGACACGGTGGAACGAAATGATCCGTAATCTGGTGAGAAGCAACCCTGGCGAGTTGCGACTTCTGGATCTCGAAAACACGCTGCGCATGATTGATCACATTGCGCTTACCAGAGATGGGATACATTTCAACACCCAACGAGGGAGACACTGGATGAATGATGTATTTCAGACGCAATTGAGGGAAATGGAGCAGGAATCGAGGGCGACCAGTTCTCTGGCTCGGACCAGCTCAACGACCGGAGGAAGTAGAATAAGGGCAAGCGTGCCCGAATCCCTCGTCAACCGCCTTGGAGCCTTGGCGATGGAGACGGCTGTAGCCGCACCCACCGCTCCGAGCTCAAACGTGAGAGAGAGGCTAGGAACTGCTCCTCCTCCCAGAACACAACCGCTTGGAAGCCGACTCGGCAGATCAGTGGTTCAGAACAGAAATAACTCCCAGACCGTGTCTAGGAGGAACGATCCGCCCGCCACGGCAAGCCCTGCTTCAGCAGCAGGACCGTCTACGAGCGCCGTGCCTGCGGAGGGAGTTGAACCAGGCAGCCTGCTGCTTTGGAACCGATCAGACCCGAGTCAATGGGGACAGTACAAGACAGACATGTCCACGAAATTGAACATGAATACCCTGGCGTGTCGGGAGGACGCGATGAGAATGATTGGCGGAGAAAGTCCCACGGTGTCGCGACTATATCAGGTGTGGATTGGCTGCTGGCAGAGCAGGAGCAGTTCAGCTCCACGACTATGCTCCGACATGCAGACTTGAACGGGTTGCCTCAGGACAATACCTTTGGACCCTTGAACACGCGGTCCCTTACGGACGTCCGACAGAGAGCCCGGGAATTGACGCCACCTGCTCGAAGGGGCAAGTTTCAGGTAGAGAACAAGTCCAACAACAAGCATCATAAGATGTACAGGCAGTTCGCTAAACCACCTGGTCAGACGCCTGGTGAGTATTCAAGGGACTACCCCCGAACGACCACGGTAGATGGAGATGACCAGAGATATGGGAAACTGAAGGCCCCAATAGGCGACGGCCTGTTCGCAGCTTACGATCCCTTAGAGATGAAAGCTGCAAAGTATCTGATCGTAGCCAGTTCCGATTATCTCTACACGCCCCGTTCTCTCTTTTGGCCCGACGTGATCTTCTTCACGGCACCTAAATTGGATTGGGGACAGGCAATCAGCATGATGATAAGTGTACGAAGGGTGGTCAGTATGGAGCCGCAGGTGATAGTGGTTGCAGGCTCAAATGATCATCTGCAAAGCAGGGGTTTATTGTCACGTCTGACGGATGGATCGATCCCGAGCAACGAGGTCATAGGGGAGGCGATTATGACATTGCTCTCGGCGATGGCTGAGGTAGAAGCAGCAGCAAAACAACGTTTCACCCATAATGTGGTGAAGGTGGTCTTTGTGTTGTCACCAGGGTACGCTGCCTTGCCAGAACCAATTCAGTTTGGGTACACAATGGTCACAACGATAGCAGAGGGGAGGTTCAACGTGATAATTCCTGCCCCGAACAGAGTAGTAGACCCAGACAATTACTACCCGTCCCGATCTGAGCTTCCCGCCGTTTGGGCTGACATTTCGAATGCCATACAAGGGCTCAGAGATTGTAGCACAACTCGGTTGGTGCTAGATGAAGTTCTGGGGTTGGAGCTGTCCAACTTTGCCAGATTGCTGAAACTAAGACCAGGGGTGGACGACGATCATCTGTTAGTACAACAGGTGGCTGATGATCTCTGGTTCAGACAGATGGATCATGCCGAGAATGAGCAGGGCAGGATAGTCAGGAAGAACATGACATCAGCGGAAGAAGATCTCATGGCAATGGCTTTGCGCACGAAGCCGCACAATAACGTATGGTTGTACTTGTCACCAAGGCTGTGCACCTTGGGTGAGGACGCGTTCGAGCATGCGCCGGCAGTGATAAAAGAGATACACGTGTATCTGAAAAATTTGTTTGATGCCCGGGAGTTAGCTGGGGGCATGATGTTGAAGCTGATGCAGGACGTAAACACGATGTCACTGGACAAGTTCCAAGCTGACGTGCTAGCCACGAGGGCACAGTACGAACGATCGGATGCTATCTTGGGTGGAATGGGAGTGGGATGGACGCCATCCTTCCTGTCGACGTGCTATCCTAGGGCATCCCGGAACTTGATCGCGAGTTTTGTCAGAGACATCAGGAAGTTATCGATTGGCCTGGTGTTAGCCTTATACGTGACATTTGGTCACGAAAATTTCGTGAAGGGGCCGGCGAATCTCTTCACCCAAGCGATGGCAGATTTGAGATTGGATGGACTCCTGACCCTGATTGCCATGACCTACGGTCGACTGGGTGATTTGCTTGTGCTGTTACGTTACCCTGAACAACTACAGGGACCCAGTCGTGAGTTCAATGCACAGTTGGAAACCGCCTCGCTCAAGAAGATGAAAGACTGGAGGACTCTCCTGCTCCAATATCTCTTACAGCAGAACAGAAGCGTCACGGGAGAAGATAAGGTGGCGACGGATGCGAGTGAGTGCAAGCAATATTGTGGCATGCCCTTGCTGACAGATTTGGCAATCACGATGCGGATCGATCCGTTGGCTCTGATTCATGGACTGCGGGAATTCGTCACGGTGGTGTATGGACCGGTGATGTCTTTTGTGTTCCCGGACGTGCAAGTCGAGGCATACAGGAATTCGGTGTTATACGTCAACCTGGTCTCAGTCGTGGACTGTTCCGTGCTGAACTGGGTAGAGAAGAGGGAGTTGAGTGGGCTGGCCAGTGACGATAGGCTGTTCGGAAGAATAGCGGAGCCAGGTTGGATGTTGATGGATTTCAACAATCACTTCAAGTGCCGAATGGGCCGTGAGGAACTTTCTCACATCCAGTTCAACCCGAAGCTTTGGAACTTAAGACCAGTAGTGAAGGATACAGGAGCGGCTATGGGAGTGCCACTCTTACCAGAGGCCTATGCACACGCTAAAGAGAACCAGCAAGCGTGGCTTTCCGGGTCCAGGCCGCTGCCGGACCAATGCCCTCGATATCCACCGATAAGGAGGATGTTGTTGGGAGTCACATCTCCCATCATTGCCCCTCGCATCGGAGCAGCTCGTGACGCAGAGAAGAGAATGTTGAAGTGGAGTGAAGGGATGGAGCCGCGCTTCATCGGCTGGAATGTTGCAGCCGCGCACACGTTTGACTTCTCATTTCCTGATGCTTGGAGCAGGAAAAAGATCAAGGCATTACCTTCTAGGAGACCAGAGGTCTCGCCCGAAATGTGGAACGAAGTGTATTCTCCCACAGATGACTTATCAAGACTGAAGTGGTCAGGAGAAGTGAAAGTAGTGATGATGGAAGTGGCAAAGGAGAGCAGAGGAGGCTCATATATAACAATAGAGGACCTGGCACCACATGGCGAGGAGTCTGTAGAATTCCTGGTGAATGATGAGTTGTTTTATCACGCAGGTGACATGACCGTACCGGCTCGGCCGGACTCGGGCATAGACTCACAACAAGGACCTTCAGGACCCAGGCCGAAACCTGATGCAGGTGATGATGAATTAATGGATCAGGACGATGACGACGACATCGAGGGAAAGACGGGAAAACCGGGTGAGACGGATCTGTGAGCGTTAGAGAGAGACTTGCAAGAATACCGGTTTAGTGAAGACGACGATGGGGAAGTCGATGGGAGTCTATTGCTAATGACGCCATCGTCTTTCATGTCCCCTACAAAGGAGGCGTCGGCCGACTTATCCCCGATAGACCCAATAAGCCAGGCGAGAGAATGCCGAAGCAGGGATCCGCAGAAATTGCTCCATGAGTCACCAAGGAGGAGAAAAATCGAAGAATCAATGAGGGTATCCTTCCTGAGCACGCTGCCGGAAGAGGAATGGGAGAGATATCAAAGTGAGTTAGAAGGCAAGACAGGGACAACCTGGAGCCGAGTGAATTTCATGGAAAGATCATGCGACGTGATACGACGATATGGGACTCAGTCCATAATGAAGGTGGGATTGAACCAACCCATCATGCGTGAGGTCCTGGAGAAAATAGTGAACTCCATGGAGTCGGATGTTCTGACAGAGTCAGTAACAGAAGACAGTGCCGATGATCAGCAAGTCGCAAAGAAATTACCTGTCAGACGAGCCAGGAAGGGGCTGAAGCGACTAAAAGGGAAAACAGGAAGTCGAGCCATGAACCCGAGAGTGGTGAAGTCGAGAGCCAGCGCAGTGGTGACCTCTTTAACGAGCGCAGGTCGTTCAGGCGAGAGCGGGCAAGGAGATGGTGCAACACTGACAGGGGGAGAAAAAGAGAATCTGATACCCCCTATGCTCTTGGCAGGTCTGACCACGACTGCCGTAAGATCAAAGAAAACAGCACGAACCCTGGCAGACACTAAATTAGAGATGGAGATCATCAGTCAATGTGGATCTGGAGGACTTGAAGATTACAGGCCCTCGCGGACCAACATAGTCAAGCTGAAGCTGGAAGGACAACTCGACGTGGTCGAGTACAGTCGAGTCACTGTGCCGGAATCAGTCCACATGGGGGATCCAGCAGGAGCTTATGTGGAGATGTTGAAAGCGAGAAACTCAGCGAGAGGGCACCTGATGGCTTGGAGCGAGAAGCGAGCCATGCAGGAATATCTGAAAGAGCTCACGGAGAATTCAAACTTAAATCGACAAGAATACGGCACGGTAATGTCCTCTGAAGCGAACGAAATTGGATTGGAAAGGCTACTAGAAATCTCGTGGAGGGCGGCCCTCCAGAGATACTTCGACGAATCGATGCATGCACCTGCTACGGTGGCAGCATACCTGGCTCATCCTTGTATGAGAACTGATCTGCAAGTACGGTTGGCTTGGTGCCTGATGGGCATCAAGAAGGCGGAGTATGAAGCCAGTAATGATTAGAAATCACGGGAACAGGAGCTGGAGTTGATGGAACTCTGCGAGCGTTGATTTCAAAAGACGATTCTGCGATAGCATGGGCTAAGCGTAAGGATGCCCTTTGCTTTGTCAGGTTCGTGGTGGATCGTATCCCCACTCCTGTTTTGGGAGAATGTATAAAGATCATTCGGCAAAAGGGAGTTGATTGCGAAAGGAACTTCCTTAGGGCACTCCTGGAACTGTATCAGGATATGCCGTTGACTGTACCAAACAAGGAGTCGAATGACATGGAGAGCTATCGTAAGTTGGAAGAGGTGAGAAGATACTCCAACAAAGAATTGAAAGTGAGCCGGGAGTTGATTGAAGCAGTCAAAGGACAAAAAGAGTTTGCAACACTAGGGAAACTGAAGTCGTTCCAATATGTGTCTGGCATACCGGGGATGGCGTATAATCCCTTCGTGAATGAAGAAGCCAGGGAAGCGTACTTCGACTATGAGCAAGTCATAGTACTCAATTTTTGGGTTGAACGTATTAAAGAGACTGGGATGCTGATGGTGGAACAACCCAAGCTGGGAATTATCTTGGAAGAACGAGTGGTCGAACCCTCGGTTCCCGAGCTAAAGGGGCAAGTGAGTTTTGATTGTGGTTCTTGGGACGGTCCCTTGAAAACCAGTCTAGTGACGATGTGGGAACTCATGAAGCCTTCTTGGTGCCCACATTCTAACGCCGGTTTAATCTGGGACATGACGGCGGATATCACGTTAGACCTAGATGATAACGCGAGTTTGCATGATCTGGCCATGATACATCATCTGCTGGCCACGAGATTGACGAAGCGGAAGAGCAACCCATCCACGGAGCTGTCCGAGGAAGGTCCATCGAGTAATTGGTTGAAGCAAGGCACATGCTTGGCTCAACATAGTGGGATGGAAGGACATGTTTGTAACCTGGGACACTGCCTGGTTACGCTGAGCGAGAAGCATCGGCAACTGGCACGATTGTACGGAAGATTGAGCATGTCGGATAAGAGTGGCATGGAGTTGGTCGCGGACTGTCATGGGGTGACGGATGTAAACTTGATCACAGCCTTGGGATTTTGTAGCATGACAAGTTCGATTGAATCGCTTGAGCGCCTGGAGCGTGCCCATGAGCTAGTGACGTCCCTCAGTGTGGAAGTATTCCCTGGAGCATTGCAAACGGAGCAGAAGATCGGAGGCTGGAGAGAAGCTCTGGAGAACGAGATGAATCTGAAAGATAGTGAGGCCTATCATAAACCGACTGGTTCAAAATATCTGGTGGGTTCAAGCTCCGCACCATATTGCAGTAGTAGATATCCTACACACATGGTGGTGATGGTTGCAAGGACACAGCAGGTGTTGATTGACCAACTTTTCTCTGTGCCAAAGTGCGTAAGGTTGGCCAGAATGTCGGAGAGGTCACATGATTTATTGGCGAAGATCTTTCGGGCAGTCCCGAAGAGATCTGAAGGCGAGTTGCAAGACGTAGTGGGTGAAGAGTTTCTGAGATTAAACGAAGGCAATGTGAGTGAGTTCCAGAAACAGAAAGCGAGTGGAGCCTTACCCACTGAATTCCCCACCATAGAAGAGAAAGACGACTTACATAGAATTCTGATGGAGGTGGAACCGTTGCTGGGAGCCTCAGGATATCGGACCCGAAGGAACATAGTGAGAACCCATGGGGAGTATCCTTGCCACTGCTTGGCGCAGACGTTGTGGTACCCCAAACGCGGGAATCTGATGCTAGTAGGGGACGTGGAGGAGTTATACTCTACGGGGTTGCCCGATCAGAATCAACAGGTGTCAATCGTGGTGGTTAGTGCCATGCTGGCAGTGAGATGGCTGGAGGCTAACGCGGACACAAGTGAACAGGAGACGGCCGTGCCGACTCCTGAACAGCTGAGCAACGTGAAGATGAGTCATGAATTGGATCTTTTCAGAACCACCTGCAAGGTTCTGAGATTACCTAAAGCCATTGAAAGAATATGGTCAAGGCAAAGATTGATGCCTTGGTTCCGTGCAGTGATGACATCATGGATGTATGAACGCGCGAAGCGTCACATGTCGAGGAACACGGAAGCCTATCAATCTTTCCAGCTAGATATAGGACCAGGAGCCTATAAGAGAGCATTCCTGACGCACAGGAACGCGGTCACCACGGCGGTGAAGCGGGTAGCTCGGGCGCCTTGTGTAACTGAAGGTGAGAAGAAAGAGGTCTTAAGAGCTGACCTAGAACGAAATGTGAGCCTATGTCTTCACAACAGCTTTTGCAGGAACCGGGAGCAAAAGGTTAATGTTGACTTGCTACCTTGTTGCAAACCGAGGCTGTTGGAACAGGAGAGTTGGGGCACGGCCCGCAACTCCATGGACATGCTGGAGAAAGTATTGGAAGACAGCGAAGGTGAAGATCAAGATGGAGAAGTGATGGAATGAAGATGAACAAAGAAGAGAAGAGAAGGAGAGAAAACTTGATTGTCTTTGTGTGCTAAAACTTGAACCAATCAACCAAGTTTTGATTATTGAACTTGTTAAACTTTTTGTTTTGGTTTAGATTGTTCAAACCAAACTTTGAAAATTGTTACAATTGTTAAATTGTTGAAAAAGAAATTTTAGTTATGACTATTTATGTATGTATATATAGAACATAGGTGAGTATATTTACCTATTTAAAGACGATTGAAGTTTTTAACCTGTGTAAGACACAATTTCACTGTGTGGCGACATGGTAAGTTTGAGTAAACTCGCTCGAGAAGGGTGGGTAACTCAATAATTTTCCTAGCTACAGAGTTTCTTAGTTTTAATATTGAAAGGACCGCATAAATAATTGATTATACTTGGTGAGTGACGTTAAGTTAATTTTAACGGGTGCGTGGCCGTGCCACGTCCCACTTTTTAATCACAAAGAGCGAAAAGAAATTTTATGGCAAGACGACGTAAGTAGTCAGAAGAGAAATTTTATCTAGGACACTCCTCATGGTGCTAATTTTGTGAAAATGTTGAAAGGTAGTGAGATGTAGTACGATGCCATTTGTGAACACGTAGTGAGTTGAAGTGGGGTAGATAAATTTCATTTTCTTATGCGATTTGTAAGATTGATTACAGAAAACTGGATAACTACTTGACGATAACCCGGTGTTATGCGATCAATAGGGACATTGATGGGGACTGTCCGGGGAGTATGTGCCATTCTGCCAGATGGCACAGCGCAACCTTCCGACGAAGCACGAATCAGAGAGAAAAGGCCTTAACAGCAAAAAAGTGCTTGAAAGGAGGGTCGATTTCGATTTTCAAGTTGGTATTTCTCAGAAATACGAAAAACGGCCATTTTGAGCCAAAAAGTGACGAAAATCAGAGCAACGACAAATATTGTGAAAAACAGTCGTACAAGAGACGGAAAATACGAAGCCTCTTATCGTGGCAACAACGCACGATAAGACACTTGTCAGCGGATACTAGTGGAGAAGGAAGCCTCAGTGGGGAAGGAGTATTCCACGGAACCCTCCCGGGACGCAAATTAAGAGAGATAAGAGCGTTATCGCTGGAATATCACGGGAGCGGAGGCTTGGTCCCCCAGAGACTGTTTATGTGAAGGGACTGTATAAAACTAACTATATAGCTACCTGGATGTCGTGAAACTTTAATTTAACACCGGTGTAACTTGATATTTTAGAATATGAGTAGCTAGAAAGAAGAAAGGGTCAATCCATCTCCAATGGATTTAATATAGAACTGTCACACAAAAACATATTAAAATAGGTTGTTCGAGCCGTGTTTTTAATGACAATCACGTAGTCTGAGGATCCGAGACTCAGCTATGTGGTTGTGTTCGCATGTAAACGAAAGCTGATCAAAAGTCGTTTGACTGATGGCCTAAAAATGGTAACTTTTTACTTAGCACTAGACAGACCAGAAAATCAACTGGCAAGGTCGAGACGGTGAAAAACGAGTAGAATTAAGGTAACTGACGCCTGCCAGTCGTTAATAGGTACTTTTTCTACGCTCCGTCGCTGTGTAGTATTTGGGCGAATGTTACAAAGTCACTGGTTTAAATTGCTAGATTGATCGAAACGATCGGTCTTATAAAACAGTATGGGTATACTATTTAATTATTAAAAAGGTTTGATCCAAATGATCTGGTATCAAAGTCACTGTCTTTTTGTTTTATGGTTTTTGTTCCTTTTTCTTTACTTTTTTCTTGTTTTTGTTTCGCTTTTTGTCTTTTTGCTCGTGTTTTTGTCCCCCTAGTTACCCACCCCCCCCCCCTTACTCGGTTAGCTAGGCCTCGTTCGAGAGCGTACCAGGAAGTTTTCTCAAGTTTTCTTAAAAAGCTATCACGGAACAACCGGAAGGCTTACACGTTCCCGCTGAACCGTACCGCCGGTACTCTAGAATGGGCATGCAGCCCGGAGCTGTGTCAAGTGGGTTCGACTCCGTAGTCATGATGTCGTATAAACACCCAGGAGCGCCATAAAAACACTATGTAACAGTCGCCTACTTCAGTCACATATGAGGCTTAATAAAATAGGCCCTATAACCATTGACTCAAGATCTCTTGTGTTTTTCTACCTCAAAAACGGTCGGAGCCAATTCGGTTCGCTTGCGACATGAGACTAGAACCCGTTACAGCTTAAAGGCTACTACCAAAATATCCCTCCACTCTAGAAAATAAGAACGTCCCCATACTTAGGTCTCGAGATACACGAACGCCGTTAAAAAAAGGGTCGGAACAATCCGTTAAGTTACTTTTTATTGGACAGTGGAACTTTGATCCATTTCAGATGGATCAACCTAAAACTCGACTTATCTCAACATCAAAATCATAAAACACACTCAAGAAAACTAAATTTAGAACTCACATGTCGACGCACTCGAGTATAAGGAGTAATTAAATTGATGAGCAACTCGAGAATTAAATAAGATAACTTGATAAGTTCAATACTAATCAGTTTTAATAAAGAAAATAAGTTTAGACTCTAGAATTGAAGTTTTCGTCTGAACCATTGGGACACTCCAGCTGTCCACCTTTCCGTTGAAGGTTCACTCTGGTTCAGTTTGAATAATTGCACTCTTCTCTTGTGATTATCTCGCCTCCTATTTCAGGATAAGACGGCTTTACTCGTGTCTTATTTTGTATCTGGAAATTGCGAATAGCAATCTCGTGCTGTTTTCTTAAGTTTTTTCCCGCAATTGTAATTTCGGTCGTTCTGATTTTTCACTTTGTGTTTTCAGTTGTTGCGAGAAAACTGAGCATGACAGGCTCCATTCGAAATTTTAAAAAATAAAACTTCACTCCAAAATCACGTATTTTCGTGTCCCTCAAGGTCAAACTTCCAGATATGACCGACTGCCACAATCGCCGTGCCACGTCCCAGACCTTTTTTAACCAGCAAGAGCGAGAAGAAGTTTTACGATGGCAAGACGTAAGTAGTCAGAAAAGCTATGTGGTTAGTTTCGCATGTAAACGAAAGCTGATCAAAAGTCGTTCGACTGATGGCCTTTAAATGCTATCTTCTTACTTAGTACTAAATAGACCAAGAAAACAACTGGCTAGGTCTAGACGGTTGAAAACGACTAGAATTAAGGTAACTGACGTCAGCCAGTCGTCAATAGGTACTTTTTTCTACGCTCCTTTGCTTTAATGTATGGGCGAATGTTACATTGTTTTTATTTGCTGAAATGATTTTGGATTTCGAAATGGCGTTTTTTATGAAATAGAAACCCCTGATAGATGAGCCCAGTGCATCTTCACGGTTGCAATAAATATAGTTGTTTTCGGAAGCTCTTTTTAACGATCTTTTAAGCACCGTAGGTGTGAGTCGTGCTCTAGTTTTTGTTACAATGGGACGAGTTTTCTTAATTCTACACGAGCTTTTGAACGGTTTAGTTCTCGAACTCTTTCCAGAAGTTTGTTATAGGCACAGTTTCAAGCCAGTCCCTTCTGACAAGTACGGCCTTTTTTCAAACTGCCTGATGGCTTATTTTAAAAAAATCTGATTGATGTTTCGAATTTGTGGATGCCACTTAGTTTCGTTTCAGGTATATAAATGAGCTGCATGCTTAGCAAATTTGCGGTGTATACCTCCGTTCTTTTCTTCATGCTGCTACTTGCATTGAAGTTAGATGGATTAATAACACTGACATTTTGGTCAGTTTTTTCGCCCCTGTTTATCTGGAAAGTACTTGTATTATTTGGGGCAGTTGTAGGAACTGTCGTTTGGTGCATGAGTCCTCAACTACGGTAAGAATTTTTTGTCGAAGTGAAAGATATTTGTTCATTTTCCAAATGGACTTTTTGACTCTTTTCCAGTTTCCCCCTGTTGATTTTTATGAAATGCTTTTTTAAATGACTTCATATTATAAACTGCGCAGATTTAATTTTGCACAGCTTCAATTTTTTCAAGGGGGTAGAAAGTGAAAAAGAGCCGACTTTTTGTCGTTGTTTTTAGCGGAGGCGACAGTAGACTGGAATTTCAATCTATGTGGCTCAGTTTGGTGCTCTGCTTACAACTCACGTTGTTTGAGATTCTCTGTTGTGTGAAGCTGGATACAATTGACTCACACAGTGAAGACTCATTCCACCTTAGCTGGTTCACTGTTTTTGCACCTCTCATTTTCTCAACTCCATACTCCTGTTTTTACTTCTGGTGGCTCTACAAGCGCGATAGATCTTTCATAGTGTGTAATGTTCCCTCTTCTCAAAACTAATTCTAAAAATAGCAAACTAGCCTCGTTGAAGTAAACGAAGTGCGTTTTAAATGATCAGATACATTGTTAAAAACGCATGTTAATTTTCCCATAATTTATTCATTTCATTTACCCACTATTTGTAGTATCATACAATTCATCTACTAAATCATCTTAAATTCAATCTTTATATGATACAGTCACTTTCCAGCTATCGCGAAAAATTTATTTTGGTCCTTACCATAACCTAAGGAAACCAGCACACTGGCTGGGTCTACTACAGAAAGTCGAACTCCATCAGCTATGGCGAGGCTTAAACGAGCTCAAAGAAATTGGCTGCGAGTTCTGAACCGGAAAGTTTCTAAAGTCAGCCAGCTTTGTGCTTGCCTCAATCGCAGTAAAGACGATCGAAATATAAAATGATGATGATGATGATTTAAACGATGAAACAACCGAGCTTGAGCATTGCTTGGCTCAATCCTCATTTGACGACCACGAGCTGCTTTACGCTATTACCGATGATGCTAAATACGATCAAGTATTTGATCAGTGTCAGGAAACACAGAAGGCTACTCTACGAGCCGCAAAAATAATGATAGCCACTTCAAGTCAGCCTGTCAAATCTTATGCATCTACGCAGATCGGACCTTCAAGGGTTGCACCAAGATTGCCGCAGTTCAATCTGCCTAGCTTTCGTGGCAATTTCACTGCCTTGCTAAGCTTTATTGATCAATTTGGACCAACTATCAATGACAATGAGAAGCTCTCGCCGGTTCAAAAATTGTTATCTCAAGTGTTGTTTGACGAGCCATGCTTCTAAACTAAACATGAACTTTGAGACGGCAGAAAGCAACTACGAGGTAGCGCTTCACATGCTAGAGCAGAGGTTCAAAAATGATTGAGTTATCCATCTGAAGCTCTCATCATAGATTTTTGGATTTTGTGCAGTTCGCACAGAAAATGTATCTCAGCTTCGTCAGCTACACTCAGTCTTCAATGATACTTCGCAATCGACCAATGCGCTCAGTAGATCAGAAGAAAACAATTTAGGGCATTTTATTTCTGAATTGCAGAAGGCACTGGAAACTGCAAACGCGGGGATTGATACTCCTGACTTTGATCGACTCCTGGTATTCTTGGACATTAAAATCAGGTTTACTAAAAAAATCCAAGTGATAAATTCAAAAAGAAACCTCTCAATCAGGGCCAGAAAGTGCTTCGATTATGCCAGAACATTTTTCTGGACGAAAAAGATCGAGAGTTCCCACAAAGTACTCGGAAACGCGCTAAAAAGAGAAGAAAAACAAATAGAATTCCATCCAAATTGATTGCGAGTAGCTCATTAGCCTTGCACCTATGATCACTCGCCGGATGAGAGCAAACAACTTGACTTGAATTTTTAGATGCCTGTGGTCTAGTGACTCTTGTAGATAAAACCAAAGATTCTATTGCAAAAATTATGGAATGAAGATTTGGAATGGTTTGACGATATTAGGGCACATATAGCGAATCAATTCCAGCGTTGGATGGATAGCGTAGGTGTTTTTATCTCACCTGGCTGTACCTCTTGAGATGTCTCTTGAACTGAACCAAAACTTTGCAATTGGTGGTAGATGTCAGCGCTTGAGTGATTCAACAAAAGCTTTTGCTTGGATCAGATCAACTCCGAACAGGTATTCTACTTCTGTGGCCAACCAAATTGCCAATTTTCAACAGATGCTACCAGCCGACAATTGGTAATAGGTTTTGACTCAGCAAAACCCAGACGTTCATACAAATTGACCAGTAGCAGCAGAAGAACTGAAGAACCTGCAACTTTGGTGGTCAGAACTCTCTTGGTTGCAGAGAAAACAAGTTTTAGGTGTTTTATCTCACCTGGCTGTACCTCTTGAGATGTCTTTTGAACTGAACCAAAACTTTGCAATTGGTGGTAGATGTCAGCGCTTGTGTGATTCAACAATAGCTTTTGCTTGGATCAGATCAACTCCGAACAGGTATTCTACTTCTGTGGCCAACCAAATTTCCAATTTTCAACAGATGCTACCAGCCGACAATTGGTAATAGGTTTTGACCCATCAAAACCCAGACGTTCATACAAATTGACCAGTAGCAGCAGAAGAACTGAAGAACCTGCAACTTTGGTGGTCAGAACTCTCTTGGTTGCAGAGAAAACAAGTTTGTAATCCTGTGCAAACTAGAATTCTCGTAGCAGTTGAAGAGAAGAACGAACTCAAACGATCATTCGACGGCACCATCCTAGTCACACAGGAAGCTCATGAGGAAAAACTATGCTAGCAGCAAAAGTAACCAGGACTAAACATCGGATAGACAAAAAAGGACACGGAAAACTGTTCGAGTTCGAGCGATCGCTACAGAAGAACACCGACGATCGCAGTCAGCTTCGAAATTTAGGACTGAACCTTCTTGTACGAGGCGTTCAAGAGCATCACTTAGACAAGAATTGAAAGCAATCAAAAACGAACAATACAATAGCCAGACATCAAGCCGCCTTCAACTATATCCATTCTTAAGTGATGACGGATTGCCAAAAGTTGGTGGACGACTCGCAAAAGCTAATTGTCTGAACGAAAAAGCAAAAGAGTGCTTTGTCAGCTAGAAGCTATACTGACTCACGACCGATCACAGCGATTTCAAATGATGCTGGAGAAACTGTGCGGCTTACTCCATCAATGCTGCTAAATGGTTTCAAGTCAAGTTTGCTGCCCATTCTAGCTGATCCTACCATAGATGAGGTTAATGAAAATGAAAACTGCCCCCAGGAAACGATTGAACTACTTGCACAAATTGATTGCAGAATTGTTGAAATAATGGACATTTGAGTATCGAGCCGCTATGCAGCAATGCAATTAGAACCTTGTAGAAAAGCAGAATTTGAAAAAAAAAGAAATCTAGTATACATAGCCGATGATGATAACCCCCTTTTATCCTGGTCTCTTGGAATCGTGGAAATTGTATACGCTGGAAACGATAGTCTAGTGTGATTAGTGAAAATTAAAACTCGAAATGGGAAGCTTAGTACACGGTGGATTTTAAGATGGCGGAAATTGGGGATGGAAGATAAAACAATGAACTTGAAAAACATACAGATCAAAAGCAAACTTGAAAAACAATGGTCAGATAACTATATCTTTTTGATTTTGCTTCTTTCTGACCGCAGTATCAGTGGCTGCATCCATCAAATCCAGAAGCGTGAGGATCACACGACATTTCCAGTTCGTCTTCCGAACCGTCACCTTTCCCTAATCAACCCTAACAATTTCACCACACCCGTCTTTTTTTGCATCCAAATTTCATTTCCATCTGAAATGTGAAAAAATTAAGCACAGATTAACGGGGCGGCAAGGCACGTTTCAAATAATAAGATTTTTTTTCGCGTGTAGGTTCATTTAAAAACGCATCTAACGTTTCCTATAAATTATTCATTTCATTTACGCGCAATTTGTAATGACTAAATCATCATTAGTTTCAATTGAGTATAATACAGTCGCTGTCCAGCTATTGCGAACTATTCAAACCAGCTTTTACTGTTTTAGCTGGAGCTTCTTCACGCCAGCAACCTCCTGTTCTTTCTATTTGTCACGATTAAGTTGGATGGTATGGTCAACTGGTCATGGGCAGTAAGTAACAAGGATAGCCTGTTGTTGTGCTGGTAGCACAGTTTGTTCCGGCCATATTCATAAAAAGTGAAAAGAAAGTGATAGATGGAAAAAATTTAAAAAAAACTTTTGAATTTTTTGCACAATAATTTTTAGACTCTATTATGGGTCGCCATGTTTTTTTTCTTTTTTAGGAAAAGTCTTAAAATTTGTTCATGCTCAAGTTTACTTTTTGGCTGTTAGGTTTTTTTATGATCAGTTCATTTGTTAAAAGAAAGCTAATGCACGAAAAGCGTTATTGACTTCTAATTTCGAAGCCGGAATTAAGGTATCATATTTCCCAGCAAAATCAAAGTTTTACCTATAGATCTACTTCTCTCAAATTGGGTTAATTTTATCAAAAAAGTGTCGGTCATAAATTGTTCCAGAAATTCAAAGAGCTTGAAGGGCATCTATTTTTTTTTACAAATTTCTGCTGGCTATTTTTTTGCCAAGAAATCGCTAAATGTAACATCCAAAACTAGTTTTTTTTTCTCTAGTGAAATTAATTTTTACAGTGAAATCAAAAAAAGTAAATTTCCTGATAACGATCGTTACTTGGTCGAAATTAGACTGTCTCAAAATTTTCAAACCAGTTGTTCTCGATACTAGGACAGGTTTTTGAAAATTTCCTAATGTAGTTCAAATTACGACTAAAATGGCTTTAATTGATATATCACTCGACCCATTCCGATGATTATTTGTGGCACCTGATTTTGCGTGGAAAAACTAAAACACACCCGAATACACAGTTTCTCCCCATTTTCAATGGTCGGAAAAATATGTTGTCTGATTCATTAAGAAACGTGCGCGTGTTTTTTTTTCGTAATTACATGATACTTAGTTGAAGGTGACGAGGCCTATCTCTTAGTGTTTTTGTTAGAATGCAATGATGCTGCATAAGTATTTATGTTAAAATTTGGCGGGAATTTCAAAGGAGTTGTTACAAAAAAATTGGGTTCGCTCGACAGTTTTCACATGATCACAAAAATATCCACGGACAAGAAGAATTTTCTGTGAAGTTATCTCTAATATTTCTCCACATCAACTGAAACAGTGATTTTAAAAAAACGATTTCTGTTTAGCTGGTGTTTGTTCCCGTATGGCTGCTGGCCTGTGTATTCTGCTTCGTGGTAATTTACTGCACCTTTTGGAGTATTTTGATGCTACGCCAGATGTCTAATAACAGACATGTGATGTCATCGGTACAGAGGAGCTACTACATCCGCATTATTACCACCGGACTTGTCCTTTTATGCCCACTTATCACTTTCCTTGTGAGTCATTTGGTTTCTTACTGGTGTTTTATTTTTTACCGAAAAATTTAGTAGTAAGTTAGTTATCGTTGGTTCGACGCTTTAAGTGTTATCCCCGCGCAAAGCTACCAAAAATAAAGGTCAGACGGGGTTGTTGTTGCAGCCTCGTTGACTCTTTATTTCGGTTTATAGTGTTTCCGTCTCGTACCTTGTTAAGTGGTGTTGGCGCCCTTTCGCAGGATAGGTAGGGCCTGCTACTATCGTGGTATACTTGAATAGTGGTCAGACGGAGTATGTGCGTGCGTGCTTGCGTGTGTGTGAGCGGTCACAGATTGGGGGCTTGGTAGCCGTAGCACGTATTAAGTCGGCAACTAGATCGTGTTCTGTTTGAATTATCGTCTCCGGTGGTTGGCAACCAAATACCTCATTTCTTTCTTTATCCCAATTGGGGCATTCGGTGAGCCCATGTTTTGTGTCTTGTTTCGTTCTAACAGTGTGGACATGAGCCTTCCTCACTTTTCTCTTGTTTATGTAGTGTGTCCCGCAGAAAAGGAATTCTGTTTAGCCTCATGCGATCGATGTTTATCTGGAACCTTGCTTAACTAGCTCAGATATCTCCTTTCTCCCTTCTGTCGGCTACCATTTTCCTTATGTTCCCTTATACACTCTATCTTGGAGTCTCTTCAATGCTGTTGATCTCCAATATGACCTCCATTTCAGCCTGTCCGTTGATTCTTTTCCCATAGTGTTTAGTGGATGTGTGTCTTTGAAGATGTAACATTTTGCTAGGAGTTTTGCCGCCTTATCTACCCTCTTCGAATAGTGTATTTAGTTCAGCTTCGTTACTGGTTTGTATTGACGGGGAGCCTGCTGGGTCCCCGACGATGCATCTGGCTGCTGCGTTATTGCACATCTCAACTTTCTCTCGGTTTGTGAACGATAAAAAAACATTCCCCGTGTTTCGAAGGCGTAAGCACCATCGGGCCTGGTGTAGCTTTTGTACAGTTGTCGTAAATCTTTGGCTTTCAGTCCTTAGTTTTTCCCGCTGAGAGAGCGCACTGTTTGATGTAGTACTGGCTGATGTGTTAAATCCAAGTTGGCTGTCGACTCCATGTATCAATGTCGATTTTTTGTATGTAATCTCTTCCCCACCTAGTTTTACCTAGTACATTTACAGTCGGTTTCTTTTGGGTCAACGGTTACAAGTAGTTCGCCTTAACCCAAACTTCTATTGAGCTTAATGCAGGCCGGATCAGGTTTGGCGCTTTTTAACAAAATTGAAATTTATTAGCACAGTAAAAACTCAAAAACCAAAGTCAAAAATCAGAACTGCAATATAACAATTTTAATTATTCGTCAAATTGATTTTTTGAATATTAGGTTCTGCTAGTTCATAAACTGGAAAGTGTTTGGAATCTCATGGAGTATCAGGAGCGCCAGGTTATCATAGACAGCCAGCTGACTCCTGATTCTGAGATGGGATCACAGTTTGAGCAGAGCATGGGTCCTTTGAATCCAGACAAGCCAGTTGTGCCTGTCATTTGGACCAGAGAAGTCGGGGACATGGATTCTCTGCCATGGGTTGTTACTATGTCGCCGCTTTACATCACGCTTTTGGGTCTGATCGCATCAACAATTGGGACAAAAGGCGGCAATAGATGTAAGTTTTATGTTGTCGGATTGCATATTTCAGTTTTTTTTTGCTGTGATGTGTTCTTAAACAAGTTACTCTATGTGCATTTTTAGTTATCTATCGACATCTAAGTAAATCTCTTCTGGATATCAGTTTCAATTTCTTTGATTAAACGCCAAAATGCCCTCTTAGGACCCTTTTTCTAACCGGATGGCGTATTGACAGATATGTTTTCTACAATAAAGTTCTTTTGAATCTAGTTTTGCGTTTACAGGGTTCTTTGGACTGCATACAGACTTCTTTTCCCTCCTGGTGAATTTATGCCCCTGTCTGAAAGAGTATGCAAACATATCTTTCAAGCAAACGAACGAACAACCGGATAACGACTCACGTGGACCAATCAGCGATGATAACCAAAACGCGACAGCAGGCAGACAGGCGGAAAGTAGCTCCAGAAGCACTTCAAGTAGATCGCATGTCAGTGCTCCTACTTAGCTTCTGCAATATGTAGCTCATACTTACGTTGTCTAAACAACCTTATTCTCACCCTTGCGGTTAAGCAAGGGTGTTGCATGCAGGTACTAGACTTTCCCCTTTAATAACTTGATTTGTAGAAAGGTCAATTTCTTGACAAATTTTGTTTAACTACTATCATTGTCCATTTAGGTAGAGATATGTGGAGTTCGTTTCATGCAGTAATTATTTTTCAAAATAAATTTCCTGAAAAATGGATTAAATTTTTTCCATATTTGGTGTTTTACTAGTTTCTGTCTGATCATTTTCCGTTTTAAAAAGGCCATTTATTTTGTCTCGTACGGTTTTTATTAGCTCAAGTTCAAACAATTTGTGCTATAAATTAAAGTTCTGTTATTTGCGAATATGCGTAGTCTGATTTTGAATTTTTATTTTTTTTTCGAATGAACGGTTTCTGCTCATGGTTTGTCTCAAGTTTGGCTGCCTTAGTTGCGCTCGGTAAATAGTTCTCAATGCTTTTTAAAGCTTTTTTTCAGCTAAATTTTTCAGAAAAATTTCGACTTCGTCTCTTTTTTGTTCAATTGATTTTTTAATTGATTCAGGAGCAGAATCAAACATAATAAACATTCCCACATGGAATGAGATAAAAACATTACACCCAAAACTAACGCCTCTTGAAACCTCCAGTAAACTAGCAACAGCACAAGGATCAACATTGGTAAACTATGGAAAAATTCAATTTTTTCTTCTCCCCACAAGAACAATAGAGCAGAATAAAATTTTAAATAAACCATTTAAACAAATATTTCATATCACTGATATTAAACACAATATCATTGGAATACCATTTATCTCTAAATATATACCAACAATCAACATCTTGAATAGTAAAATACTAATAAAAGATAAATACACAAAAACAAAAGACACATCCCTAACTTTTTTTCAAAGATTAAATAAACAACCACCATTCTTTTCAAAATTTTATCAAATATATAATCAACAAAGAAAACACCTGAAACCACTATCAGGAAACATATATAATTTTTCAATAAAACAAGTTCACCAATATGATAAAAAACAAAATAAACAACAACTCTATATGTCAGATTTTGAATTCAAACCTATCCCTAAGTTTTTCAAAATCACAATCTCATCCATAAAATATTTGAAAAACTCGAATTCAGATATTATTTCCCTACATGTATACAACAATACACCCTATCAAGTAACATTACCTTTAGGACTTTTAGGCTATTGCGAAACCAACGCTACGATATCACCAGTACACGAAAAAGCATACCGCGTAAATAATATACTCCAATTATTAGATATTTGTCAATCCACAATTCTTAATGAAGAATTATCCATAAATAATATAAGAAGTAATGAAAAAAGAAATACAGATTATTTCACAAAAGCCCCATATTTCAAACCTACATTCAACATAAACAACTATACAGAGAATCAACAGAAATTTTTAACAATGTTTAACTTCCAACATTCACAAATAACACAAGACGAATTTGATAAATTAGCCAAACAGCTAATAAAATATTCATCAGTCTATGCAACATCCAAATTTGATGTTGGCAAAATCAGCTCATCACTACATCTCCCATTAAAACCTGACGCAGTTTTCAAAAAACAAAGAGCAAGTAAAGTACCAATTCACTTACACGATAAAGTAAACAGATTACTCGATATTTTAGAACAATACAAAATTATCTCACCGGTAAACAAAGAAGAACAACCAAAAGGTAACACATTTATCAACCCTGTTATCATCCTAGCAAAAGGAGAATCATTAAAAATAGTTCTAGACGCTAGATACCTTAATTCACTAATAGACGAATCAAAATGCAATTGGCCTATTGAACCAATACAAGTTATTTACAACAAATACAACAAAAATAAACGGAAAATACTTTACAACCGCAGATATGAATAGTGCATATAATCAAATGCCACTAGATGAACAATCGCGACGCTTAACACAATTTGTTATTGGAAATCAGCAATATGAATTCAACCGCCTATTCTATGGAATATCCATTGGACCAGCAGCATTTTCAGCTTTTATGAGCAAAATTTTTAGACCACTAATACTCAAGAAAAACGCAATCACCTATTTAGACGATGTTTTTATGCAATCACAGACAAAAGAAGAAATGTTCAATGTTTTAGAACACTATCACAAAATTTCCGAACGAAAATCTGAAGGCCGCCCCCGATAAATCACACTTCTTTTTAACAAGAGTTAAATTCTTAGGACATAATATAGAAAGAAAAACAATCACTCCTTTAAAATCACGCATTGATGCTATTCAGAAGCTCCAACCACCAACAAACAAAAAGAAAATCCAAGAATTCCTTGGAATGTTAAACTTTTTAAGCAAATATGTCTATAAAATGCAATTATACCTAAGACCATTCTATAATATACTTAGACAACAAAATAATTTTGAATGGAACACAGAACATCAAGCACGATTTGAAGAAATTAAAAAACTCTTAACTGAACAAATTTCGAATACAATTCCAGATCCAAATCAACCATTCTATGCAATGTGCGATGCTTCGAATTTTGGCATCGGCGCAGCATTATTACAATCACACAATGGTACAAACAAAATGAACCTTATATCAGCAAATTCTCGACTATTCACTCAAGCAGAACTACGACTCTCAACTCTAATGAGAGAATGTACAGCCATAATATATACACTAACAGAATATGAATTTCTGATACTTGGATCAAAACATCCAACAGTTCTATTTACAGATCACAAACCAATCATCTTTCTCTTTACACAAAAATCCAATCCAAATCACCGAGTTTATAGATTTCAATTAATTCTAATGAAATTCCCAAACTTACATATAGTTTGGACAGCAGGAAAGAATCTTGCATTACCAGACACTTTAAGTCGAAATACACCACCTGAATTACTTACACGTAAAACTACAGTTGAAATACCCAAAAATATAAAATTCTACCTTGCAGAAAACGAAACATCACCCCGACTAGAATGCAAATATGCAGTAAAAACTGACGTTGAACAATCACAGATAAACAATCTACAACACTTCCCACTTTATTTAGATTGCCAAAATAACCACTACGAAGTTGATCTACTTGGAACATCAACTTTTAAACCAATTCCATATTCACAATGGATAAAAAATAATACCCAACAAAAAAGAGTAAAACAACACCCGCATAAAAAAGACCTTTTTCCATTAATTGAAAAAGAAAATCTAACTGATAAAATAAATTTATCAGGACCACAAACAAACGATTCAAAATACACGATAAATCAAGTTTTTGACCTCCATGACCCACTTGATACAATTCCTTTATCTAAATTAGAAATTGAAAACATTTTTCTCCCCCCAACAGATAAAATTACAATTAATATTTTGAAACAATATCAAAATCTTGACCCAGTAATTAGACAACTAAAATCATGGCACAAATATAAAACTAAACCCGTCAAGGCAGATACAACTATTTTAGGAAATAAAACACTCCTCCGATATTTTCGAAAATTTAATAATACAACAATTAACGAAAACACAGACCTTCTAGAATGCCAATTAAATGAATCTACAGTTCCCTGTCTCCCTCTAAGTATGATTCTTATAGCTTTTAATATTTCACATACACAAAACATTAAAGGACATTCTGGATCAGAGAAAACATATTCAAATTTCATACAAAACTTTTATTTTCCAAATGCACCAATTTGGATAAAAGTACTATGCAATGATTGTATAGTATGTCAGCTAAATAAACCTTATCCAAATCAAAAACAAATAGCACAAAAACAAGATTTTAAAGGACAAAGTTTGTACTTTAACCACCGTATTTCATTTGATACAAAAGGACCAATTTCACCCTCATCCGAAGGAAACTCCTACATTATGGTAATTGTTGACGCGTTTACACATTATGTAGCACTTAACCCAGTACCACATTTTAACGCTTATTACGCTTACACAACACTTTATGAACACTGGATAGCCAAATTCGGACTACCAGAAATTTTAGTTACAGACAACGGTACAGAATTCATAAATAATGAAATCATCTTACTATGTCATTTATATAACATCAAACACAAACCACGTACATCTCACGCACCTTGGACAAACGGCTTAGTCGAAGGTATGAACCGTTCACTACAAGAATATCTTAGATGTATCATCAATGGAAATGATACAAGATACACCGAATGGTCAGCAGATGTAAAACTATTTCCCTTAGCATATAATTCACAAATCACGACAACTCTAGGAATGTCACCATATGAAATGGTTTTTAATCAAAAGCCACGCAAACCAATTATGTTTACAGCAAACTCTCATAAAAATGCACAAAGTTATTGCCAACCGAATAAAGACTCAATTTGTTATAACCTACCTTTACACACACACGATGAAAATCATTTTCATCACCCACAAATTCTTAAATTAGCCTCCGGTACACATACCGAATGGATTTTGAACAGAGATAAAAAACACAATGAAATTTACCAAAAAGTAACAAAAAAGTTGTTACAAAGGCAAAACATTAATGAACAAATAAATTCACGCTTTACACCAGCCTCCGATTTAAAAATTGGAACATTTGTTTTAATACCCAATTTTAACACTCAAAAAGGAATCTCTAAAAAATTACAACCCCTTCGTAAAAGACCATACCAAATAATTGCCAAACCCACTGATGTCACATATAAAATCACCGACTCAGACCAAAAAGAAAGTGTTCAACATCGAAACAACCTATTACCTTATTACCCAAAAGAATACGCACTACGCGAACTAACTCAATTATATTCTTTCACAGGTTTAAAAACTATTCAAAATAACCCACATACGGAGAATAAAACAAAGGAACAACATGACATTCATCTCGAAAACCAAAATAAAAAATCAACTATAACGAAAAACAATACAAAAAAGCTAGATCAAAATATACCTCAAAAAGAAAGAAAAAATAGAAAATTGACAGAAAAAATAATACCCCAAGAACAAATCGACAAATCAGAACATAGAGAGTCATCACGACTTAGAAATCAACCACGTAAAAACTATAAAACATTCATTCCACAATCTAAAATAATAAAGAAAGTCGAATTTCAAAAACAACTTTAATTTTATATTTAATCATTTTTGCACCTCTGAAATATTTTGAACTTTCATTTTTCAAAATAACATGCTGACAAACACGCAGCGATTCCAGTTCATAATTAGCCAATAGGATTCATCCAATCCGTCACTTTCTCTAACTCTAACACAGATCAACTAGACGAACGATATAAACCTCCAGGCATATCTATAACTGTAACTTTGCGACCTCCAGGTCAAAAATAAGCAAACCACCCCAACTTGACAACTAAAATAAATATCACCATAATATCATAACCCTCCCTTATCTAATAACCCAAAGATCAACAATATTTCTCCAACTTAGACCTCAAATACCCCCCAAAACAAATCTGTTAACTTAGCCTAAAGTAAAAGAACGACCATTTTAATTAGCCTAAAGTATAAAAATCTCAAAAATACCCCAGATCATTTGACAAATAAAAATAAAGAAAAAGAAGACCTCCCGATCACCATAAAATTTGCCCCCAACAATTTTTCACAAAACTCAACCCACTTGTCAAAAAACCAATAAATAATTCGACCACACTTGAAAATTGCCTCAAACAACAAAAAATATTCGATCGAGAAGCCATTTCTTAAATGCTCTTCTCTCGACCAGTCAACATAATTCTTAACATTCTCATAAACTTTTTAACGATATTTAAACTTTTAATCATATTTCTTTTTGATACCTTTGAATCTTTTGTAATAATCTTAATCATTTTTTGCAATATTTTTTTAATTTTCTATTCCATATTTGAACTATACCTCCAGCTTTCAAAAGCTATTGACTATATCCACAGGTACGATTCACAAAACTTATCTAAATGATACGAACCATTTTTAGTAGAACAGATATTTTCTTACTATTTGTAATTTTTATAACATTTCTATCATCCCTCATCTTGACAATATGCAAATGTATAAAGAAAGCAATCATCACATTCGCCCTAGCAACAATCCTCCTAATTCTTTTTCTAGAAGAATACTATAATAAACATAAATTTTTTCACTAAAAGAATATTTCAAAACCTATCAAAAATTGCTAACCAACAGTCACACAGTCAGTCTTCACCGACATCATCCCAAGATAACCCAACAACACCTTCAACTATCCAAAACCCCCAAACATCTACACGAATTTCCTTTCAAGATAACCCATATACCTTTGAAGAACGACACGCTCGCTTATCAGAACCACTAGAACCAGTTCAACGACAAGCACCTCTAAGCGAACCAATATATAATTTATACCCAACATTACCACAAGAATTAAGTAGAATACGAAATCCTAGTCAAAACCAAAATACAGTCGAAATAAATAGACAAATTATACATCCTCGACGAAACAGGAATTTTCAAACTCCCCGAGTTCATTTTGATATACCCCAGTCACCATCACAAAGTACTCCAGAAAACCCCATCGGTATATTAGCAGAAACCCCTACGCTTCTTTCACAACGTAGCACCTCAAGCCTACCCTCAGATTACTTAGGTTCAACACCAACATCTGAACAAATACGTGAAAATCCCTTTAACCCTGCAAACCAAACATCACGACTACCATATTGGACAACACATTCATTCACACAAGGTGAACCCAATTTAATCAATGATCCAATAGATATTTCTACGGATACAACAACATCCTCATCACTACCAGAAACATTATCACTACCATCAACACCATCAATCAGTCAGATTTCACCAACGTCTTTTAACTTCAATTTCCCAATTAACCTCGACGCTAGATACCGAGAACAATCATCAACAAATATTCCTTTAAGACTAGACTGGAATACATTCACAGCACCTCCACCATTATTTGGACAACACCCAGAAAGTAACCGACTCCACAACTGGGCACTAAATAGACTACAATATAGACAAGACATCCACGAAGACATTCGTGATCATAACATCCAAATACTCCAACAAAATAGTCTACAATTAAAATTTGAAATCACGGTTAAATTAAACAACATTACTCAACATCCCTATCCATTAAACCCACCAAATATAACAGCTCAATCCCTACCACCACCATTTATAACAACTGAAGTAATATACAAATACGACAGATATACCAAAAAGACAATTGGTTACATCACATTTTATAACCCATACTCAGGATTGTCATACACATGTATATTCTAAAAATTTTAATTTTTCTCCAACTCTTTTTTCTAGTAACCTCCAATCAAAACATAAATCCTTCCCCCCGCACAGGACCCCAAGATTTATTAGTAACACATTACGATTGTGAAGAAAACGAACAAAAAACACTACACAAATATGCAATAAATCAAGTATCACAATGCGAAACAGAACCACAAGCCATAGAAACAACAAATGTAATAGCGACACTTTATTCAAAAGCCCGAGCAACAACAGTTATAGGATATAAATTCACAGCAACATTTTCTGAGAAGAAAGTACATTGTTCACAAGTCTCTAATGGAAATAAAAACCGACTTGACCACGAATCATTCTACCGGAGTAATATCGAACGACTTTTGCATCTCAATCCCGAAGATTGTAAAAACGAGTTACTCAGACTAAATATCACAAGAAATAAAAACACAGATAAAAAATTAGTATATTTCCAAGTTTTTTCAGATTCTGTACATCAAGCAGAACTTGAAAGATATCAAGGACATATAAAATTAGATGAAAAATACCCATACAACGGCGCACACGGAAGATTAACTTATGACATACACGATAAACACTGGATACCACATATTGGTATAAATAACCCATCAAACTGCAAAGCAGACACAAAAAATAAAGGATACCAAGAAATAATGTTTTTCGATTGGAAAATACAACTCGAAAAAATACAACTCACACGCGATTTATCTGACAACACCATGATCTATCAAGGAATTAGATTACCTTGTAAAAACGATCAAGGCTATTGTGACCCTACAACACGAACACAAGCAACAATTGTTTGGTTCCCCGAAGACACATGTACAACATTTCAAGTAGCAAAAATACACGCTCGTATGATAAAATTTCACGAAAAATATTTTATACAGTCAATTCCATATGAACAAGTAAATCCATCACGAAAACAAAGTTCTAATTTTAGGAACATACACAATATAGAAAATAAATTGACACGTTTTCAAATATATCAAGAAACAGAACTTGCATGTTAATACAGAAACCCACTTCACAAAACACAATACTCCGAAATATTAGTTGAATACGAAAAAGGATTCGACATGACCACTGGAAAAATAAAAATCGACCCATACGCCACAAGTCATCCTATAAACGAAGGAACATCATATATACCAGTTAATTTTCAAAAAAGTAAAGGTCAACCTGGTGGACATCTAAAACCCCATGACACTAGAAGCACACGTTTACAAGAACTATCACTAATGAATAGTACATATTTCGGTAATATCCGCTATGATATTCACCTAGATATGAAATTAGACTACACAATTAGCCGCATTTTTCAAGAAATGTCACTCGCTGAATTAGAAACACTTCACCAACTATGCGAATTAGAAAGGACACAAATCCTACAATCACTTGCACTAGCAGTATTAAAAATACCCTACGCAGGATATTTACTATCAGGAAATAGATCAAATTTTTTAGACTACGAAGGAAACATTTTATGGTTTTATACCTGTACCAAAAAAAGTATCACCACTATATGTTTTTGAAGATAAACGATGCTATAAAAGAATCCCTATCTTTTATAAGAATAAAGTACCTTTCGCTGACACACTTTCAAGACGAACCTATTTCTGGGATACCGCAGTCCCATGTGGATCAGAAAATAGCCACAATGTAGTTCAACTGAACCCTGATGAAGATAAATATTACCTTCTTACCCCATATCCCACACTAATGCAATCACTCAAAAAATTTTCACCTGAAAGCATTAGAGCTATTGCTCGAAACCCAAATATTGACCTACAATCAATTGGAATATATTCAAAATCCGATATCCAACATCACATTAGAACACAACAATTCCAAGAATTATTAACACAAATGGACACTATACAAAGACAATCAATTGACCAAAACTTACGCAAACTTGCCGAAACCGCAGGATTTGCAGATATTTATACACAAGATTATAGCGGATATTTTAAAGACATCAAAGACTATATATATCTAAACGGTGAAAAATACCGACCACAAGATATCTCACCTATAAATATTTTTAGCTTTGTTACACTCAAAAATGAAATTCTTGATTTTCTAGGATGGCCCTACTACATCTTAGAAAAATTAACTATTTTATACGCAATGTTTAACGTTATAGGATTTCCTTTTTCACTCTTAAAAGGAATCTACAATACATGCGCTATACACACACAAGTAAACAGACAAGCAAGTGTAGCACGCATACTATTTGCAGGATTTTTTGGAATTTTTTCATCATCAATAAACAAAATTCTTTTAGACGCACAAATAAAAGAATACAACACAAAAATAGCAACAAGACAGAACACATATGACGAAGAACATAACAATGTAGACATAACGCCTACAGCACCACAGTTACCACCCCTACCACATAACCATCCATTATCACTAGTCCCACGAAATTTTCGAAATTTAGCAATAACAAAGTCCCATTCAACATATAATGACGCACCATTCACTAGATGAAAATACATATGAACAAATTATAGAACAACCCCATACCACCGCTTTTCAGTCTCAAAATAATAATCTTTTTAGCCCACGATGAGCCGACAACTTGGATCCCTACACCGCTCAAATTCCCACCCAACCAACCTCAACACTCCAATTACAATAATTCCACTTTTTGCTTTCCCGCCACCCGATTTCCCAACCAATAATATAACATCAGGCATGAATTCAGACACTAATTCACATATCTCAGTTTTATACTCCATTTCACAACTCAATAACCCAAATATTGAAACCCCTGATGAATTTGCAGACTCTGAACCATCTCCATCCAATAATTTTCAAACCAACCCCTCAGTTTTTTCAAAACCCCCTTTTCAACCAATCCCAACAAATAACCCACTCCCATCCATTTCTAACCCTCTTATGCTTCACAAATCACCCCAACCTACTCTTCACTTCATTCAGACCGATCATCCAATTCTCCAGACACCCCCCAAATCTCCCAAGAACTAGATAATTTTATCACCCTACAACAACAACCCTTCCACCTTGACATCCCCACTATAAACCAGATTTCATCCACAATAGAATCATCAAACCCACCTACTCCTACACCCTCTTCAGCTTATACCGCATCATTAGCACCATCATCCACATCCACCGAATCATCAATTAGCACTAATAGAGCCTACCGCACTTTCAAAAGAAAATTCCCAAACCATCCATTTCCAACAAAACCAGGAACAGCCCGTGAATATATTAATAATCCAAATCACACTAACACGAAAGATTTTTTAGCCATCACCTTACCCTCATTTCCACAGTATACTTTGAATACCCCTAACGACACTAACGACACACGTAGTTTTGTAGATGAACAAGTTTTAATGCCTACACTTCATTGGACATCATATTATCATTTTACTAACCCCCTTTGCCTACCTTTATCTAATACTCACATCGATATCGAAAGAAATCAAAATATGCTATATCGACTCACCACACCCCTAACACATAGACAATTTACTTATATAGGATATAAAAAGTCACTAAAAACATACACTGCACCCCGAGCTAACGAATATACGCTAGAATATTACGATCATAACATCATCCGAGCTAACCAAGACCAATTTTTAGATGATGACCGTTTCGCTAACCCACAAATCACAGAAAAATTCTTCATCAAAACACCATATGTATTTACACTCAATATATTTGATCGCAAATTCGATCACATCATTTCTGAAGCACTAACCGACACACAAGCTTACGAAAGTTTTAAAGAAAAATTTCAATTATTTTCACTAACTTTTCATTTCCTTGCACCACATGAACGAGATTTGCACTGCTCACACGATATTATGTTACGCACTAAACAAACCCACACATATACATATTATCGCTTCATACAAAATCATTTTGATCTACACACTCCATCAAGACAACCACACCACCGTTATCAATTTATTAATTCTAAGTACACCTCACCATTTTTTCTTAACTTCACATATTGCATCAAAGATACTAACCTTCACGGTATTCTTCGCAATTATGATCCCATAACCCAAATGTATATTTTTTGTCCCATCACGAAGACCTTCAACGCAGAAGAATCCAGACCCTTCCTTATCCCACACGAATTTATTCAACCTATAGAAATCCCGATATTAGAATTCATCCACAACACTAAATACAATCACAAATTATATAATCTCATCCAAAACACACCTTATGATTTTGCAGTTGGCACTGAAGAACTAAAAACCATTAAAGCACTTCAATTGCTTTGGCCACTGCTTCAAACTAAAAACATCATTCGCATACTAGCAAAATTACTAACTAATTCCGACATAATACACGACATCTTCCCCCACGGTTTTTTCCCCGACGACTAACAGGTAAGTATAATTTATACATATTCTTAACTAATAAATTCAAATTAAAAAACTAACCATTCTTTATCCATGTCTCATTTAGATTTTTAGTCTTCATCTCACGATCATCTGCAAAATACACAAAAGAAAAATAAAAAATAGAAAACTTCTTCAAATTGTTCAAAACTCTATTAATCTTTTGCACCAGCTAAATTAAATAAAATTCATACCAATGTAGTAAATTAATTTATAAATTGTTTCCCCACAAGCAGTAAATCTCATAATAATGAAAATTTGTAACTTAGTTTTTCCCAAAACTAGCAGTAAAATTGAAATTCTATGTAGTAAATTGATAAGACGAAAATGCAGTACTAACCTTTTGATATTTTCATTGACTCGCACAAGAATTCTATCCAAACTCGTACAGCTCGCCCACGAAGAATTGTTTAAATAATGAATTTCAGTTTCAAGTTTTCACACTCAACAACTCTAACACACGATAACAAGTTTCAAACGTTCCTTTAACCCGGTTGGAAAGGAATTATATACTAATCAAAACTAACCAACGCAGCTTACTAAACACCACAACACATAGAATAACAGCATGACTAAGAAAAGGAAACCAACGGTACCCAAACCGGATTAACCCAGTTTAAAACTGGATAATTTATTCTTTTGAAGACTATTATAAAGTCTAAGAAAGAAATAATAAAACACAAAAAAGTCGAAAGACAAACCCATACCAAAAACAATTTGATTTTTGAAAAAAGGACACAACCAACGAAACATAAGAAAAACCACAATAAACCCAACATAAAACGTTGTCACATAACAGGACCTCTCACAGAAACCGCACGAAATCATACTCCCACTCCTGGCCTAACCCACCAGAGAGGAAGTCCTGAGCATGCTCTATAGCCGGCCTAACCCACCGCGCTACATCCACGCTTTGTGACCACACTCCTATTTTTAATAAGAGGTACTCAAGGGTGAGTAACTCTTCAAAATAACCGAACTAAAACAAAAAGCTTTTGTGAAAACAACTAACCAAAATCATAATTAAAACACCAAACTAATAAAAATTTTATAAAATGTAAATTACACCTTGCAGTATATAGATCAGCATACAACACCAAAGACGAACATCCAAAGACAAAATGACCCCACTACACTCGAAAAAGAATGGCCAACCACAATCAATATGCCGCCCACAATCACAACTCAAAGGATTTAGAGTACGACTTGACTTCGCAGAAAAGGACTTCATTGAACTAGAACAATGACCACCTCGATGTTCAAGTATACGTACAGATCCGAGTAACCAGGCATCCCCTCCACGCACAATCTCCACGCCATTCCCAGACAAGGTCAACCCAAAAGAAGTTCTCTACATGAAACAGAAAAACCTGTCATAGCCAACCATTCTGAAATCAGATTTGAGTTTGTTGCGAAAACCCAGTCGTTGTCATGAGAAGACACAGCGATTGAACCTGGAACTTCTCTAACAAGAGAACCCAGAAGAAATATGATGTTCGCCAAATACCAACGTCCATCATCCATCCTTTGAATTGCAGAAAGACTATTCTAAAAAACTCTGTAAAACCCGGATGGGTGGAACCTGATCTAAACTACATTTTATGATTGGATAAATTAGATATTTTACCACTGTAAAGTATTTAATATTAACCAATCATGATCCATCTAACTAACAATCCACTTATTTGTAAGTGCTGAAATTACTTGTAATTTCAGCACCAGAGAGATTTGAATTTAACTTAGAAATTAGTTGCCTCTCCAAAGGAACTTCAGCAGCCGCATTAAACCAGTATACCCTAGATCTATTGAGCCTAGCAGAGACTAGTTAAACAACCTGAGACTAGATAGTATAAGAGTAAGATTAGGATCGGTATTAGACTAAGAAGTTGCACGAATCTATCCGGCCGAAAATAAGATAGCGTGACGAGCAGACGGTGTACCCTATCCGAAATTACTCTATGAGTTAACCACATCGGTCCTAACTCAGTATCTTGTAATGCAATGTTTTAACTGTATCGCAAGTGTTGCGAAGGTCCGCTTTGCCTCTGTGTTATAATCTTGCTTACAAAATGATCGAAGGCCTATTATGTTATAGTTTTTCTCGGGGTTGATTTGGTACTGTATCAGCTTTCCCATGGATTTTCCCTAAGTTTTGTTATATCATGATTATTACATCTGCCTCAGGTGCAACTGGGTGGTCTACCATTGAGAACTGATACACCACTGGCTGTTGCATCTACAAGTAGCAGAGGCAGTCCCATGAGCAATGATGGCCAGCTAGTTAGACACACATCTGCATCAAGTGTCCGATCCAATCTGTTGTATGGATCGCAGAGCAGAGATCTCGAATCGAATGAAGAATATGTAGAGCGATGTGAAACGAATCAGATACCAATGCAGGTGAACAATCCAGTGTTTTTTCTCTGGTCACAATTTGATCAAATCTTCTCTGCACCATGTTGTTCATCATGTAAAGTTTAAAAAACCAAACTAATTTTCAACTGAGTTTTTTTTCCATGTCGCAATGGTTTTGAGTGTGGCAAAATGTCTTAGAGAGTCTATTTGACAAATTCAATGAGTGCCTGATGCCTTTATAATCAACACAGACATTGTTCTATAGGATAAACGTGAGATGACAGGGCATGCTTTATACTGCACACTTGCTGTAAGTGGATGCTCAGAGGTGAATGAACAATACAGTCCCACTACCCCTTCCTCCTCCTCATCAACCAACGGGGCACTCAACCCATTATACCATCCTGGAATAGAAGACCATTCGAATCCAGGGGTGAACCCCAACGCAGTATCATCACATCCAGATCAAACCCAGCCGAACTTGTCACTCCATCTAAAAATTCTCGCCTTGCCAGGACATTTGAGTAAAATTAGTCGCGCTCCTTTTAGAAAAGTGAACAGAAATGCATTCACGCAGAGTGCATGCAAAGATGAACAGAATTCCTTGCATTTGAACATTCAGACTACGGAGTTGTCTTGGAAAGGGAGAGGAAAGCAGGTGTTAATTGCTGTACCGGACTGAACAAAACGCAAAGTTAATTTTACACTGCATCAACTTTAACTGTTTTTCATTTTTCCTTGGCATTATGCAAGAAACCTGCTTATTTTTATGCAAGTTTTTTTTTTTGGTTAACTTGTATGAAATTCAAAATCGAAAACTTTTAAATTGGATTAAAATTGAAATTGGTTTCAATAATAATAGTTGATAGCGTAATGCCGTTGATCCTGGTATTTTGTAAAATTTGATTTTGTTCTTCTAAAACTTGTTATTTCATTAATGATAATACTGATTTTCTATTATTAATTCAATATAATTCGTAGCATTGTATTTTGTCATCAAAATGTATTTTGTATTTTCAGGTTTTTATTATATTTGAAATTGAAAATGAGAAATACAGACTTAGTAGGTGTCGTGTATTGAGTGAAAAGTTTTTTGACGATTTTTGTTGCACGCAGTTTTAAATTTTTGTCGGTAGCGAAGATCCATGTTTTGTTTTTGAAGCAAAAGTGGAGATATGCTAATAAATAGCTCGTTGTATTTACTTTCGAACCGGAAGAATTGATTGATTGTGTGATAGTATGAAGTCTTTTTTTCCAACCTATGTCGCAACTATTCGTGTTCATTTTGATCAATAACCAGCTATTAAGTACAACCAATGCTTAGGATATTAACACAGACTATTATATTACAAATAGCACTTTAGCTTCAAGGTATCATGGATCTGTAGCGTAGAGGTAGTGAAGGAGACTCGCAACAAAATAAGAGGGTTCGAACGTGGGCAAGGTCGGATGTTTTAAATGAACTTTTTAGTTTACTATTTAAAATGCGTCCGCTCTATAAATTGAGGTTTGTTATTTGGTAAATTTCTTTTTTTTTCAATTTGACTGGTACTGCCAATGTGACATAATTGGCTTACGTAACTTAGCAATTATGTAGACTCATAATTGGCGTCCGTCTCTTCAGAAGTTATGTAGATTCAAAGTTTTACTCATGCAGTTTTTCCCAGTAGCGTTATCGGTGATATTTTTGGTTGTGTATGCGAAGTGCACATTCGCCTCGGTGTCTAGGTTGCTGATAGGCTTAAATAAGCTTGAAAGTTTTTCCCATTTTGAACTAAAATTTTCTATTGTCAAAAATGCGGCTAGTATCAGGTCTGTTCTAGAGAGGGTTCGAATCCTTTCGTCAACTAATTCTTGTTTTTCAAAAACTTTTTAAAATTTTCTGACGTGTTTTGAAGCTCAATTTTGCGATTTTTGTTTCGGTTTTAGCGGCTTCGAGTCAATGTGACAATATTTGTTTTCTTTGAATTATTTGAAGAGTCGATGAAGATAGTAAAGACTATTATTTAGGCCTTGGTGATTTTGTTTTTAAATTTGATTATTCGCGGCTTGACTTTCGATTTAAATTTCATTTCTTGTATGAGTCTTAGAGGATGGTTGAAGTGGGCCTGATTTTGATATACCACAAAAATTTTGAAAAGTATGAACAAGTCGCCGTTTGTTCATCGTATTGATTGTTGTAGCTGCTAGTTTTGCTTCTCCACATGTATTGGCTTTTTAGTGAGAGTTACAATAGCAAATAAAAAAATCAAAATATCCTTTTTTTTCGTCATAATGTGTTTCGTCCGAATTTGCATGGAATTTGTTACTAGCCAGTGTTAAGTGTTTTTGATCGAAGTTATTTTCACATATTCAAGTCGTGTTCTTTGTTTTTTTTTCAAGAAAGAGTCGAAGATTTTCACGCTCAATTTTTTCTGTTTTGTCTGACTTCTGTTTTGTATTAAATCCAATGTAAATTCTTTTCTTAATGATAAAGAACGTTAATGAGTATATTGACACATTTCAACCTTTCGGTTGGGCACGGTTAGTTCAATAAATGTTTTCAATAGTTTCATTACAAATAATTTCGAGGAGAGGATGCATAATTTGTAGACAAGTTTGACAATTTTCTATGCAAACAAAAAAATTAAGCTTGCATTAAAAAGCAATTAAATTATGTGGTGATTATAAGATATATACGAAATTAACATAAGTTGGAGAGTTTTGACTCTTTGTGTTTCAACCTATAGTCAGTATTGCCTTGCCGTCTACATTTGATAGGTTCAGGCAAATGTTTCGTCATATAATTTAGTTAGGGAACAGCGGATTGTGTTGAATCTTGATAAAAATTTTTCATCGAATTGAGCTTAATCTTTAAAACTTGATTTTGAATTTATTCATATGACATTTCAGTACCGGGTGCTATTTACCTCTGAAGCAAAGAATGTTAGTGCGACCTTCTTTTTTCAAACTATGTCAAACAAAAGACCTTGTTTCGGTGGCAATTTTGAATCGGTAGGCTGCGGTAGCAGTATAATATCATTTGTGCTTTATGTTTTTTGGGCAATTTTTATCTGCTTACTTAATTAGAATGGGTTTTAGTTTGATTTCTCTGGTTTTTATGAAAATTGAAAGTGCTGTAAGATCTGTCCGCTTTTGAATAGTTAGGTTGCTTTTTGGCGTTTTTAATTAAAAGTTTTTTCGGCTTTTGTTAAATTGGCTCAATCAACTTATATTGCGTAGTTTTGAGGGCTAAATATACTCTTGCGCTTTAATATGTTACCTCGGATGGGTCGTAAAAATTCGTTTAAACTTTATAGCTCATTTTTTTTTCTAAGAAGAGTTTTCTTCGCCTCGACAGGGATGGGTCCAAATGTTGTCGTATTCTTGTTGCTGCTCGGTTATCAACTTTTTTCAATTTTTTTTCAATGTAAAGTCTTCTGTATGTACGAATGTTTTCTGTTGTGATAACTTTTGTCATCCATATTTAGTGCACTTACACTTTTTTCCAGAGCCGATGAAAGCCCAAACAAAAAGTTAGTCAAGATCAGTCGAAGCCTAAGAATATCATTGGTGCATAGCAGGGGCGAATCTAGGATTTTCTCGAGGGGGGTGGGGGTTTTCGGCGCTGATTTTCAAGAAAAATTTTAACGAACTTTTTTTAGGTCGACCAAATTGATTTATCGAGCTCTGCCAAAGCTTTAGAAAGACCCCATTTTGCAAATTTTCTGCGCCGCAGGCAGGGGCGGATCTAAAACTTTCTCGAGGGGTCGGTTTTTTAAAAATATTTGAAAAGTTTTTGGCCTTTTTTTTCCGCCCCGCACCTTCCCCTTTCCCCCCCCCCCCCGTCCCCTAAATCCCCATCTTACCGCAAGCAAATTGAAAAAAAACAAGCCAAAAAGGCGTTTTTGGTTCTTTTTGGAAAAATTTGACGTTTTTTGACGTGTTCACCCTCAAAATTAGTGTATTTTGGCGCCGAAGGCGCCTTTAGAAACTTTATAGGATCCTTCACCCAAAATGGATATCTGAAATAGTACAATGGGGGACCCTTTTGGTCGGCATGGGGTCGAATCCCTGAGGGGGGGGGGGGGGGGGGGGGTAACAGCTTACCAACACCGTGTTTCTCAATTATCACAAAAATCACAATTTATGTCCTCTCAATCAAGGAGTTTAGGTTTATGCAAATTACAATCAAATCAACCAATATAAATCAACAAAATAGAGCGCGTTAAGTTCAATTACACCACAATTTAACGTTAATTGATTTTCTGAGCTCTCTTAAATCACTTATAAAGACCCCATTTTGACCAAATTTTCTGCCCTTTGGGTTGGCAGGGGGTCGAATTCCTGAGGGGGAGGAAGGCGTCCCCCTAAATCCGCTAGTGTTAGACAGTCATAGTAATATAGGCAATATTTGGAAAAAAAATTGTAAAAAAACTTAAATATTTAGAAAATGAAGCTAAAAAACTCCAAAACCTAGGTTTATTTGCTTAAAATTAAGTTATAAGGTCTTAAATTAGGCATAATTCAGCTGTTGTAAGCGTGCTCGATTGCTTTATTCGCTCGAATTATGACGAAAAATCAAAAATTTCGAACCGGTTTTTCTCGACACTGGGAAATTTTTTTTGGAAATAGTTTAATGTGGTTCGAATCACAACTGAAAGGGCTTTAAGAGGATATTTCACTCAACCCAGTCCGATGATTATTTGTGGTACCTGATTTTGCGTGGAAAAAAAATAAAAGACCCGAATACAAAGTTCCTCCCCAACTTTCGAATGGTCGGAACGAAAATGTCCTGAACGTGATTGTTCCATTTGACACCCCTATCTTTGCGCTTTTATACTTTTTTTGAGGAACAAGTGCGCCAAGGAACGCCATTCCATGGTCAAACTCTTCAAAAAGCCTAAAGTGTAGTAGTTTTTAGGAGAGCTCTGAAAATTAGCCTGCCAGAAATCTGCCCTCACATATGCAAAGTTCATAGGTACGCCTCGCCTTGAAATGTTTAAAAGTGATCCTAATTCAAATAGGGTTTCGCTTCAAAAAACATGGTGGGGCTAACTTGAACCAAGAGAATCCTCTCCAGAATGAAAATAACGCTCAAGTGCCTCCCATGTTACCTGCAGCTATATTTTCTTTCTAGAGTTTGTTTTGCTTCGAATTATAACTGGCTATTAACCTACTTTCTCGGACACGCCGGGCTTGGCTTATTTGCTTTTTGAGGTCTGTAACACTTAAGTCATTATAATCGGTTCGGATAGCATCTCTGACCATCGTATCGAGTTGCAAGGTCGCATGAATCAGATTCTTAGAGCCAAAGGTTATTCTTTTTGTGATCGAAAACTTGTCGTTTAAAAATTTTACAGTGCTTTTGAACCAATAGAGTATTATAGAGAGTTGCAAAAAGTTCGGACAGACAGAAATAATTAAAAAGAACAATCTACCAATTTTGAGCAATTTTTGCATGCAAATTTGAATTTTTAGTTGACATTGAGACATACTTTCGGTCTGAAAAACTAGCTTTTGCATGCAAAAACTGTCTGAAAAAGGTAATTTGCTCTTTTTGATTATTTTTTTCCGTCCGAACTTTTTGCTACTAATTATAGTTTAGAAGAGCAAATCATCTATTTCAGAAAACTTTTGCATGCATTAGATATTTTTTCAGACAAAAATTTATAAAGGTCACCACGCGAAAACTGCTCAAAATTGGTAGATTGCTCTTCTTAATTATTTCTGTCTGTTCCAAATTTATACTATAGAGAGTTGCATAAAGTTTGGACAGACAGAATTAATTAAAAAGAGCAACTGTCTCTAGAAATCATCGGAATTTAAAACTGAAATAAACATAACGTCGAAAATTCATAAAGCAGAGTTCCGCTCAAAACCTATAACTACGGCGGGCAACTGCATCCGAAGCGTCGAATAGTAGACCTTGAAACTGGAATATTATTGCTCAGGGTGGCTAATGTTTTTCTGCGATTAGTTTCCAATTTTTGAATGATTTGATTATCTTCACTTCCGTTTGTTTTTTTTGTGACTACTTTTTTTGTTAATGAAAATAACTCTAGATTTCGGTTTTCAACTAATTTTCTAACTGTCTTATAGTAAAATCTGGATTCTCAATGCAGTATTTAAAAACTAGGCTAGCATAATCATCGGATAATCGGCGTTTTTGCGGTTTGATTTTAGTCAGACAAAAAGTTCAAGGTTATTTGGCTTCAGATTTTGCATGCAAAAAAGCGTCGAAAAGCACAGATTGCTCATTTTAATTAATTCTGTCTGTTTGAATTTTTTTGCTACTAAATATATCAATTTAGATGATTTAGAGATACAATTAGTTGGATCTGGAAAAATTAATTAAAAGAGTAAATAATCTTTTTCAGAATGTTTTTTCCATGAAATATCCACTTTTTCAGAGAGAAAGTATGCGTCAAGGTCGCCTAAAAATTATAACTTAGATGCAAAAATTGTGCAAAATTGGCCGATGGCTCTTTTAAATTAATTCTGTCTGTTCGAAGTTTTGAATTTTTGCAACTGTAATATAGAGAGTTGCAAAAAGTTTGGGCAGACAGAAGTAAATTAAAATGCAATCTGCCAATTTTGAGCAAACTTTGCTTTCAAGTTTCAGTTTTGATCTGACATTGAGACATACTTTCTGTCTGAAAAATTAGCTTTTGCATGCAAAAATTGTCTGAAAGAAAATCATTCCCCCTTTTAATTATTTTTGTCGGTCCGAACTTTTTGGTACTATAATTAGTAGCAAAAAGTTCGAACAGACAAAAATAATTACGAACAGACAAAATAGTTGTTACGAACAGACAAAAAGTTCGAACAGACAAAAAGTTCGAACAGACAAAAATAATTTCGAACAGACAAAATAGTTCGAACAGCAAAAAATTCGAACAGACAAAAATAATTTTGACATTTTTTTGCATGCAAAATCTGAAGCCGAACAACCTTGAATTTTTTGTCAGGCCAAATTCAAGATGCGAGATCTTCGAATATCCGAAGATTATGCTAGCCTAATTTTTAAAATACTGCAATGAACATCCGGATTTTACAATAGAACAGTTGCAAAGTTAGTTAAATAACGAAACAAAGAAAAAAAACAGATTAGGCCGCACCAAAAAAAAACAAACGGCAATGAAGATGATCAAATCATTTAAAATTTGGAAACTAATCGCAGAAAAACGATAGCCACCCAGAGCAATAATTTTCCTGTTTCAAGGTTTACTACTCGACGCTTCGGATGCAATTGCCCGCCGTGGTTATAATTTTCGCGCAAAACTGTGCTTTAACTTTCGACGTTATGTTTATTTCAGTTTTAATTTTCGTTGATGTCTAGACAGTTGCTCTTTTTAATTAAGTCTGTATGTCCGAACTTTTTGCAACTCTCTATAATTATGTACGCTTTTAACTTTTTTCTTGCTCGAATTGCATCATATTTTCATATTTTGTGCACACAGTCAGTCAGTGAATCATCACACTGTTCTGACCAGAATAGCTGAAAACTCTACGCTAACTCCTAAAAATAGAGTAAATCACGATTGAATCGATTTTTCACATAGTCAAACGTTCATTAATTTATATCTAATACAAGCAGTTATTTCATCTCTCCTAACAGAAATCATTCATTTTCCGGTGAACAGGGAAAACCTTATAACCTTGTCCCCAACTGTACAGCGACAGACATCCCATCAGAACGCCTTGTGACATCGCATCAGAACAGTATCGGTTTGCATATAGAGGCTTCATAATGAATCACTCGATGGACTATGTGCAGGATTGTTTCCTGGTGTTCGACAAAGTGGGAGACAGTAGAATAGACAAGAGACAGGTGGGGGACTTGGTGCGGGCACTGGGTCTTAACCCGACCAACAAGGACATCGACCGGGTGACGAGGAGTGCGGCCGCAGAACGAATGACATTTGATGAGTTTGTACCAGTCTATCAGTCTCTAGAAAAGGTACTAGTTTATATTATGAATAGGTTTTTCTTACCTTTACACTGGGACATAAAGACGAAATTGAGCGAATTGGACGCGAAGAATTCCCGTAGCACTAGTGGATTTATCTATCAACGGTGAATAGCAACATTTTTTTACCCCTTTTAGTATCGCCGGCCCCCTCAGGTTGTTTTGTTGACTTTTTGTAGCGAGTATCGATGCTTTCAACGGGATTTTGAATCGCGTGACGAAGTAGCTCCCTTTCCTCGATGGGGCGTATTTTGGGGGAACCCGAACCCTAACTTTTTAAAGGCATTTTTGACGTTAACATTGCACAAATTTTAACGGGGATGCGCACGCCGAAAAAAAAACAAAATTGTGATCCAAATTTTCCTTAAAGTACTTGAAAGTTTTTGTGTCTTCATTTACTAAAAGCGGGAAAAACTTTAGCTTCGGGTGTGTTTTAGTTTAATTCTTTTTCCTCCACATAATCAAAGAGCAAAAATTATCATCGAAATGGGTTTGTTGATTCATCTTACTAAACTTTTGTCGTGATGCGAACGGCAATAAAAGATTAGTAAACAATTGGAATTTTCTGATAATTAGTATAAAAAAGTTGGTATAAAAAAAATTATTTTTTGAAGGTTTTCTAGCGTCCTTTTTAGTGATAATTGTTTTTTTTAATTATTGTTTTCTGTCATTTTCAAAGAAATTTTTGTCGAATATACTGCATTTACTATGACTAACGATAATGTCCAACTTTTAAGCTTTCGATGGCACAAATCAAAATTGGAAAAGAACAAACCGTTTTTAGTTTAGTCAGATTTTTCTGTGCTACCTGCACAGCAATCAACTATCCTAGTAAATTACCAAGCCAACTCCTAGTAAACAACCAGACGCCGATCCCTAAACTTTTTTCAGAAATAACGTGTGTCCCATTAAACCCAGATTTGCACTCATCGTCTGAAAACATCAACAGCCTAAATGAGAGCCGATTATAACATGAAACAGAGAAAGTACCAGAAAACTATAACCTCCAAAACTTTAAGAAGTTGGAAACATCCTTATCAGTTATTTTCAGATCTTTAATCAATCAAGAGCTACAGGATATTCAAGTCTCTATTAGAAAGGCCGTGGAAACAGATGGAAGCGAGGAAATGTAATTTGAAAAGTGTGTCAGAAGCAGATTTACTGGCAGGATATAATAGGCGTCGGGCAAAGTGCGGAAAAAAAGAATACCGGAAGAATGCGGTACAGGCGATTCCCCAGGAAAGCCGAGGAACTTGCAGTGTACAACCAAATAACTTTTTAATGTATTTTCGGTGTTGAGAATATCAAAACCAAGAAACAAAACGTTGACTGCCCATGGTTGTTCTATCATTTCAAAGATCTAATTTCAAGAGTAACACTTCATAAATCTTGGTTGAAACAAAAGTAAAGTTGGAGAACGGTTTCGTTTTGAATCTGCTCTGCTAGGAGTAAAATTGTAATTCAATTTGAAAAAAAAAACAAATTTCTATGATTTTTTCAAGAATTGTATTGGTTACTCAAGTAAAGTATACAAAAACTAATTGATTTGAAGGTTATGGCAAATACCTGTTTTAATACAAAATTTTTGACAAATGGAAGTAGAGCAAAGTTGTTAGTGACAAATTAGCTGCCCGGAAAAAGCTCAATGGCCATTTTCCCGCCATTGGCACTCACTCAGCTAATAAATTACCTGATTTAGAATCCCATCGTTTTTTTTTGAGCCATGCATGCGTTTCTATTCAAATGCTAAGTTGGAAATAAAGTAAATCTTTCTGCCCCGCAAAACAAAATATCTACTGGAATAGGTGGATCAAGCTACCTAATACAGCTAGTTCAATCGCAACTCTTTCATAAAAACTTCTTGAACTTTACTTGGAATCAAGTCGTGTTTATACTACCTGGCTCAAGCGCTGGAATATTTTATACTGAAAACAGCATTTAAACTGGATGTCAATAAATATTTTTGACAAAAATCTCTCTGGTAATCTGGAGTGAAGTATTTGGGCAACCATGTGCAACCGATTGTACAGCTACCTTGAAAGAAAACCTTTTTATACGAAACACAGTACTCTTGATACTATTGTCAAAGTAGCGGAGAAATGTCGCCTAGGTTAAACTAAATCACCCAAGAGAACAATTTCTCTTGTCTTAGAAAAAACTTTCTACATCTTGAATCACAAAGATTTGTTTTATAAGTTAAGTCATAAGTTTTGTAGTGTCAGTCGAAAAACATTTTTAAAAATTACTTGAAGCGCAGCAACCAATTTGCTAAAATTGGTTAAACGCGATCAACGTAACAAAATTTGGACGTGGTGTCCAGCAGAGATATATTTTGGGGCCTGTGCTGTTTCTTATTTATAAATATTGGCATTCCGAAAGTCTGCGAACTTAGAGAGTTTCAATCAAGAATTAAAAGCTATGGTGCAGTGGTTAATTCTAAATAAACTATCTCTGAATGGGCAAAACGGTACAAGTTACTGTATCTCTGAAAAGTGCTTCTTATCAGCTATTGTATAAAAAAGCATAGCTTCAAAAACTGAAGGAACATGCAATTATCTTAGTGTTAACATAGATTTTAAATTGTCATTTAAATCTCACAATAATTTTATACGATCTAAGCTTGAAAAACAATGAAGCAATTTTTCAGAAAAGCGTCATTATTTAGAGTAAACTGACATCAAGCCCATAGTGCAATATAGAATTTTAGTTTATTTTTAATTTCACTGCACAAAGCTTCTGATCCTTTGTATGAACCAAAAGAAAACTATTCAACAAAAAATATAAAGTTTTCGAGAAGTTTTTTATGAAAAATTTTAACAATTTACGAGCTGCATGTGTTTGAACGCCACAAGTTTGTCTTGCAATCAGTATTAGAACTGCATTCTGAAAATTGTTTGAAGTCTTTTTTAGATATTTCATGTATCTTGATATTAACCTTGACTTGATGAAAAGTCGCAATTTCAAAAACCAGATTCGAAGCTTTTCACTTAGTTACAGGAGCTAAGCAAGTTTTCTGAGACAATTTTCCTACTTCTAAAAGTTGTTGAGGAATTTCGTATTTTCCTTACATTAAGCAAAGAAAAGCTGATCAAATTTGTTTTTTTTAGTGACAGATTTCCCAAATTCAAGAACAGTTCCGGAAAATAACAGATGTCAATTCGTTCAAATAACTGTTTATGGTTGTCAATTCGTCTTGGGCTTGTTCGCTGATTACTGGCGCATAGGCTCAGTTAGGTGTCTCCTGGCCATTTAGCCCTCAATCAGTTCCTCTGATCACAGAAAGGCTTGAAGGGATGAGACACAATTCAAGTTTTGTTTTTGAGAACGATTAGGGGTGCCTACGACTAACAAGGTTCAGAATTATTGGGTTGAGTTTGCTTTTTTTTCTGATTCAGTTTGGCTTTATACCAACTACAATTGAAGAATTCTTTTAAATATTGACGCACAGTTTGGACCTAATGTCATCAACCTGTCTAGACGAGGCCCGAAATCTACTGCTTCATGTTTTTCCTTTTTGATTAATTTTTCCCATGTTTTATGTATACACATATATATTTTCACTTTTTAGAAGATTTCAAATTTCATTAGCTGATTCCTTATGTCTTCGTTAGTAACCCAAATGGGTTCTTTATTTGATCCCTCATTCTTTCGGGCATTCGATGTTAGATTTTTGCATTTTTGTATTTGTGATTAATATTTGTCTTCTTCCATGGTCCGTTTTCATAGCATCAACTTTTCGGTATGAGCTATTGACAGCATGAAAGAAGCTAATTCACTGAAAGCTTAGTGTTTGTGAAATCATATATCAAACATATCGGAATTTGAATTTACATCAACTCAAACGTCGGCATCGTGTAGGGCTAATTTGTTGCTTGTTGTTCCGACTTTCGATACGAAAGTAACTGAATATTTGTGCTCGGGGTGGGTTTTTTTTTCTAGCCATTTTTGACGGAACTTTTTTATATCATTCAAAAGGTATTGTTGTCTTCTTGAACTTAAATTTGAAAAGATATTTCACCTGTGATCGTTTTTCGTAAAGTTATGGGGCTATAAAGATTGCCATTTTGGCCAATTTGGGACAATTAACGCGCGATATATTTCGCGCTTAACGCGTAAGCGGATATTTAATCCGTCTTAGAAATCGTTCCAAATTGGTTGAAAGAAGCTTATTTGCCATAACTAATTTGTTACAAAGAGCGAAATCTATTCTTTTGTACTTTATATGGCGTGTGGGGTGGTGATTTCATTAAAAAAATTTCAATTTTTTTTTCATTTTGTTTTATTACATTTAATTTTTTTATGTTACTACTGCTCCATAAGTCTTAAAAGGCAGTCGGAACATTCAGGGCTTCTCCCTGATATGAGCAATCCTGTTCCATTTAATTGCCGAATATTTTAAAAGAACAATATTTTAGGCGGAGGGCGAGAGGGAGTTCGATGTGGCCTCCTTCTACGAGGGTTTCAAAGTGTTCGACACAGACAACAAAGGCAGTCTCAAAGAGGCCGAGCTTAAGGACATCCTCACTCGACTGGGGGAGAGACTGAGTGAGGGGGAGGCACAGGCGATTCTGTCTGCTGTAGTTGACTCAGACGGACGGGTGGCTGTGGACAAACTGGTCAAATATGTCACCAACACCAACTAGAATAATCTGCACATCATGTCCGCTTAGAAAATGTCTGCCTCGCTTTACTCATGCCAACTCTAATTGCCATGGTAGTCCGCCTAGTCTGTATGCCAAAGCCACTCAATGCTGACAAAACGCTTACCTTGAAAAAGTCAAAGCCTTGATGGCGCTTTTACCGCTTCCCTCCACCAGCGTCAAAATTTATTTTCCAAGGGGATGTTTGAAGACTAAATGTGTTTGAAAATTTCACAACCAGAGTTTAGTGCGGTAAAAATTGAGGGTGGATTGGTTGGTAAAAGAGCCAACTTGATTATTTCGTTTGAAAAGTTGATGATCCAACTATGCTAAATGTGATTATGGTATTGATACAAGTTCTCCGAAGGGAAATACACATTGTTATGTTATATTGTTTATAATAGTTTTCATTAAAAACATAAATTATTGAACATCCATAATTTAGTTAAAACACACGAGATCAGACTTGAGCTTTCAGATTTTTATGCACGAGATCAGATTTAAACTTTCGTTCTCCGGGTCGATGTCCGCGACTTACGAAAAGACTTTGTAAGTCGCGCTGCATACTGTTTTCAGACAGGATCTT